>NC_088362.1:10650510-10835510 GCF_034508935.2 Berghia stephanieae
TATATATATATATATATATATGTGTGTGTGTGTGTGTTTGTGTGTGTATGGGTGTGTGTGTGTGTGTGTTTGTGTGTGTATGGGTGTGTGTGTGTGTATGTGTGTGTTTGTGTGTGTATGGGTGTGTGTGTGTGTGTGTGTGAATAATTTACACGATATTGACAAATTATCGTTAAAGTTGCTTTCAGTGATCATTATGATAGAGTTTGAAATGTTAATGATCTGACTCAAAGTTTTGAATTTCTTTGTCATTGTATGTATCTATTTATTCACTCTTTTTTTTTCTTTTTTTTTTACGTTCGGAAAACAAATCAAGGAATTCGAACGAAATAGATATCTAGTGGTTAATTAGCAAACTATAAAATAATATATTTCTTTCGACGAGGCTATCTATACGAATGAAAGAAAATGTTTTGTATTGCGGTCTTTAATTTATTAAGTGCTCAAATTGTTTCCTTTTTGTTGTTGTACCGGATATTTGATTTGAATGGGTGTGCACAATGAATGCCAGTTTGATCGAACTAGACCTGATTATGTAAGGGTCATAATGTTGACAGTTTGTGTGAATTGCATGTGTTATATTCTGATGTACAGTGTTTTATGTTATATCGATGTTGAACCCGTAACACAGGCAGGTGTAATCCGTTTTAAAGTAAATCTATTACTCTCTTCATCATCATCATCATCATCATCATCATCATCATCATCATCAATATCATCATTATCATCATCAGTACCATCATCAATATCATCATTATCATCATCAGTATCATCATCATTATCATCAATATCATCATCATCATCATCATCACCATCATCATCATCATCATCATCATCATCATCATCATCATCATCATCATCACCAACATTATCATCATCATCACCATCATCATCATCATCATCATCATCATCATCATCATCAGCAGCATCATCATCATCATCATCATCATCATCACCATCATCACCATCTCATCTTTATTAGCATTTCCATTGTACTTAACATTCACCTGCAACGATAAATATACTTTCTATTATGTCAGTGTTTATACGAACTCTTCTCTTAAATATCTACCAGCTCTTATGTCAGTGTGTATGTGGTCTTTTTACCTGCTACCTCTTATGTCTTATTTGTGTGGACTCTACTCTTAAAGATATTATACTACCTCTAAGGTCAGTGTTTAGGTGGACACTTACGATCTTTCTTTGCGGGTATGCCTTGCCAGATTTTATCAGTAAAAAAAGGGAATTTCATTGATTAACTCATTGCCTTTTTTCTTGTGATTAGATTGTAATAATATAGTAAGTTGCAATAGCATTTCAAAAACGTTTAATTTATTTTTAAATGCCTGTGTAATCCAAAACAAATATTCATAGATAATGGTGAGAGATTGGTTCATTTCTTTGACTGACACTGGCAAAAAATATATGACAATCATAAACAAGAAATAGGAATGGAAGGTTACCTCAACCACACTTTTTTTCTATATTATAGACTACTACTTTTATCTTATCTCATCTGTTTGGTCTTTTTATTTCTTTTGTTTGATTTTTTTTTTTTTTTTTGGTTTGTTTGTTTGGGATTTCTTTTTGCTTCGTTTGTCATTTGGTTTGTTCGTTTGGGTTGGTTTGGTTTTTTTTGTTTTTTTTTTTTTTGTTTGTTTTTTTTTGGTTTGTTTTTTTTTTTTTGGGGGGGGTTGGTTTTTTTGTTGTTATTTTTTTTTTTTTATTTTTTTAAATTTAATTTATTTATTCATTTTTAAATTATTATTTTTTTTGTCTTTTCTTCCTGTGCACAATGTAAATCAGATATCACATAATTTGTACTGACTCGGCAAAGCACTTGTATATTATAGTATTATACCGTTAAAAGCTGTTTTTTTTTTTTTTAAATCATCATCCAATAAAATGTTTTAAAAGTAACATGCAATGCCTTACATAATATTTGTTATTTATTTATTGAAACTGAACTTCAGTAAGTATTGTGACAGCAGATTCCTTGGGCCACTTTTTAATTTAGGGGAGAAGAATGTGCCTCTGCTATAAAATGTTATTTCGTTCTCCTTCGCACTCGCTTCACAAGCAAAGGGACTACGACCGTCTCATGTGCAGTAAATGGGTAGCAGGGTCTGTTATATCTGGCGGATAGTACTGTCCGATAGACTGGCGTTGTAGCATAGCAAGCAATTTTTTATTGTATGTTTCACGCCATAAAAACCGGGATAGCCTCTAGCTCCATGGCTCTGAAAAACTATTTTCTTTTCCTCATCGCCATTAGCTCAGTGGTACGGTGATTCGTGCTCTAAGAAAAGGAAGCGACATTGCAAAACTGTCTCTCGCCACGACGCTGACCCCGGTTTGAATAAATAACTGGCTGTAGACAGAGTGACGAATAAAGTAAGAGGACATTTAACAGGCGACTTGTACTTTAAGAAATGTATCTTTGGATCCAGATGGGATGGTGTGACTTACTTGACTTATGCCTCTTGGCTCCTGGCGAAGCAGAGGGCATCAACAGCACTCTTCCATCTTCCTCTGTTCTTGGCACAAACCTTTGCCTTGCTTCAGGTAAGATTGGAGACGCGCAAATCTTGGTGTAGGCTTCTCCTCCAAGTCTGTTTTGGACGGCCCTGTTTCCTTTTGCCCTACGGGTTCCATTTGAGAGCCTGCTTAGTTATATTACAGGGCTCGTTACGCAGGGTATGGCCGCCAACCCACGCCACTTTCTGCGCCTGACCTGGACATCCATTTGCTTTTGGTTTGTTTTTGTCCAAAGGTCAGCGTTTGGCACTTTGTCAAACCATTTCAACTTGAGGATTTATCGAAGACAGCGATTGAACATAGTTTGTATCTTGGCTGATGTGTTCAAGGTTGTTCGCCAAGTCTCTGACCCATAGAGCAGGACTGCTTTGACATTAGTGTTAAATATTTTAAGCTTGGTGTTTGTGGATATACTGGAAGTTTTCCATATTGGTCTCAATATTGAAAAGGCCTGACGCGCTTTCTTGATTCTAGCAATGATGTCTTCATCAGTTCCACCTGACTGACTGATTTTGCTGCCAAGGTATGCAAATTCTCCGACATCTCCTATTATTACTGTACCAGAGATAGTGATTTTCGGATTCTTGTTTGGCAGTTATGCGCAGTTATTTTGTCTTTTCTTCACTATTCTTGAGACCAACTCGCTAATATGTTTCTTCCAAGGCCATGAATTCGTTCTGCATGTCCTAGCCCTCCTCTCACACAGATGGGATGGTGTAGGTATAAACCACCCCTGAACCGTATTGAGCATTGTGAATCGGTGGAAATGCGCTAAATAAATGTTAAGCCTTACCACCGTCATCCTCTAATCTCACATTCATCTAAAGTGTCTTATTCATCGTAGTGTGTTGACAAAGGGGAAACCCGAAACGTTCACATGATTTGTCGTAATGAGTTTAATGGAAACTTTATATATATATATATATATAATGAAATGTATACCAAGACGTAAAACAGCGAAGACAACACTTGAAATACAGAGAAACGAAACAATATAATATGGAAATTGTGTAATTTTTATATCAGATTTTGCACATCAATTTGTACCAATTCACCCGTTTACATTAATTTATATGGACATGCACATTTCCATGTACTTTTATTAAAAGTATAATAACCGATAAAAAAAAATATGAGGCTTACTTAGTGCCACACCCGTCTTATGACACGATTGATATTACTCTATTCTTTATAATTTAATTCATATGATTTTATGTTACTTTCATACCTTATGACTTTTGATATTGAAGAAATCACATAATATTTTTTACCGTTAACCCACGAGAATTTGATGTTGTAATAGACATGACATTTTAAGGTTGGTTCATTTTTCTTTTCAATATTAGAAAGTATTTCACTGACATAAATGCGACTCGTCGCGTCAATATGGTATTATTACTATCTCGAAAGGAATTGAAACTTGGAGCTTTTTTTGATTTAGTGCAACATCCACTTTATGTGCTCAACCGACTCCCCCACATGATAATGATAACGGCAATATTTTATATGGATGACGAGACATGCCGTATGTGAGGAACTAAGACAACTTATTTTTCGACAGAGTCAACGCTGTTACCAATTAGGATTCCATTTTACACCCGAATGCGGTGAGAGATTATGAGTAAAAACCCTTTCCACTCAGATGAGAGAAAAATGATCAGAATTGTTAAATTCAAATTTTATGGAGATTAGTTACTAATAGATGAAACTCACCCCATATCATGGGTCAAAGTTGGCAACGGTCACTTCGCCGGAAAGTGTTGAATGCCATACACACAAAAAAACTGAAACAATCCAGTGGCCCACCACGCTGGTAAACAAAATTATGTGACACTTACAAAATCACTAAATATAAAAGTGACTGTAATAGTTGATGTAGTAGGGGAAAACAATGCCCCTCCCACTTCACAGAACTCCTACTAAAGAAATATTCGGACACCCCGATCTTTGCGTTCCTCCAATGACACCACCCGCTTGGCTATCTGGAACACCATTCCACAGGGCATCTGGGAGTCCAAATCATTGTGTTAAAAAAAATCTTGATATGTCATGTACTTTTGATATCGTTTTGTGTTGAGAATACCGTGCTCTCTAATAGAGTCTACTATTATTATTATGCAAACACTCACACACACACACACACACACACACACACACACACACACACACATACACACTCAATAAATAAAAGCGTTGTATTTTGAATCAGATTTTACAATTTAATTTAAGCTTGGAATTCAACTTTTAGCTTCCATTTCATCCCGACATAATGTTTCACAAGTCATCATAATGATAATGTAACCTTTTTTTGACTCGCGTTCTAAGCAGGTGATAAATTGATATATCTCAATTATCTACGTAAAATTGAAAAACAATGTGTCTATATTAATGACCAATGACATTTTTTTTATAAACCCAACAATTATTGATTTACTGTAAGCGTTACAAATAGAACCGCCAGCAATAAATGTCTATGTCTAATAATAAATAACTCGCGAGAATATGAGATCATCTTATATTTTGTATACATAATTTATATGGTGTACTTAATAGTCCTAACAACACATGTTGCACGTTATATTATATAATATATTATAATCAACGACTGTGTTAATAGCATCATTATCATTTTCATGGTGTCATGAAATAACGTAGAAGAAAATATAGAGTCTAGTATGTAATTGAAAATATCGACTCATCCGTAATGGACCAAGGCACGGAAGACGGTATATCATTAGTTATGCAAACATTTTCATAGTTAAGCCTGGATAGTATAGTCGATGTCAGATAAACTCATTTTCATGTACTATCCATTCTATGAAGCCCCTTATGTTAGTTCGCTTTATTGGATGAAGTAGCATCATCATCATTATTATTGTTACGTATTATTATTATTATTATTATTATTATTATTATTATTATTATTATTATTATTATTATTATTATTATTATTATTATTATTATTATGTATTATTATATCAGTAGTAGTAGTAGTAGTAGTAGTAGTAGTAGTAGTAGTAGTAGTAGTAGTAGTAGTTAGTAGTAGTAGTCGTAGTATCATTATTATTACTATTATTATAACTACGAGTATGTTAGCATTAAAATCTGAAAATATAAAGTATTAAAGTGTGGCCCATAGTTTTATGTAATAATTTTTAAAAATATATATATTAACTTCATAAGTCGACGTCTAGGTGTGAAATGATCAAGTGGGTTGTGTGAATGGAAAGGGGGGACAATATCTTTGTGATAATTTATCGATCAGTGTCTATACTTTGTTAGGGATGTTAAATTCAAGTTCGATATCTCCCCTGTGAGTGATTTATTACAACACTAAAAATATGAGACAGGCCATAAATTGCATATAATATAATGATCGTCTCATCGAAAATATTTCAAAGCAGAGATTACACAGGGCTGACATAGAGTGTACACATAGCCTAGTTGAGTTTAAACCTGTCGCCCTCACTCATTGCAAACTATTGCATATACGATCCATACACGATGAAAAAATCAAGGTGTGTTGTGAATATTGTGAGACATTTGTTGTTGTTTTGTGTGTGTGTGTGTGTGTGTGTGTGTGTGTGTGTGTGTGTTTCTTTTTTAATTTTTCCTAAGAGTTTCACATTTTGGTCATTTCATTGCCAGTAAATAGGATGATAATGGGATAGTAAAAGAATTCTAGGTTTACAATTAAAAGCACCAAAGAAACAGTAAGACAGACGGAAATGGTACACATAGGGAACAGATGAAGAGTCCAGGAAGTTTCTATCAGTGCACTTGGTTCGAGATCCCGTAAAAGTCTCATCTACACACAAGCACATGATTCAGCGATGAGGAGCACACTCAAATGCTTACATTAACCCCCTCCTTACCACTCATAGGAAAATCGTCACAGTCGTTATCATGCAGCCACAATTTTTCTCATTCTAATTTATTTTGTCCATCATAATATTTGAACAATAATGTTTGCTATAGTTAACATTGTGTTGAAGAGTTCGTTTAGCAGATAAACATATGTATAGTCTAGAACTAACAGCTTTTATGTTTCGGTGAAACAAGTCTATTTTTGTATATGTTGTTTGTGAAGTTTTGGGGAAAGTTCGGAAAATGACTGGTAAGGAGAGAGTTAAACATTCAAAACAATAAAATATAACAATGTGTATAACAGATGATTCACAAGGAAAATATATCATCTCCCAAAACTGAAACCATACATTTGACTGTTTCTCTCCCAATCAAGGACTCCGACAAGGAGACGGACAAAAAACAAGTAATCTCATTCTAAGACAAAGACAGAAAACAAGTAACATTAACATTCTAAGACAAAGACAGAAAACAAGTTGGAAAACAGATATCGGAGGGACAGAAAAAACAGCAAGTGACCTCCTGCCCACCATGTTTTGTTTGTTTGTTTTTTAAGGGTTTTACGGCGCTTGCAACACATTAAGGTCATATCAGCGCCAGTAAAAAGGAAGAAAAAGGGATAGTAAAAAGTTCTAAAATTACAATTAAAGCATCCAAGAATAAGGCAGACAAAGAGGAATTGGTTCAAATAGGGAACAGATGTAGATTCCAAGAGCACACTATCAGTGTACTTAGTTTGAGATCACCTAAAAGTCTCATCCAGACATAATCCTACTAAGAGGAATACACTCAAATGCTTACAAATCATATACAATACATAAACAAAACATAATACAGTGCATAACAGTTTTACATAACAGTTTTGTATTGATTTACAAAGAAAAAAATATCATCTCCAAAAACTAACTATACATTTGACTGCTTCCTTCCCAGCCAGGGTCATGACAAAACCAAGTAATCTCATTCCAAGACAAAGACATGTTGGAAAACAAACATAGGGGGATAGAAGATACAGTATGTACCTCCCTGCCAACCATGTGAGGTCAGAGGACCCTACTGGCATCCAGTAAAATACTGATCCCGGGGTTTGTGCACCATTACATAAAGCATTTGAATTACCCGACTATTCATAAAGTGGCCTATAATAAGACTTTAGTGGCCATGACAATTATTGGGGCCATAAGCACCAAATATGACAGTAAAACAAAGGGGAATATGGTTCGTAAAATTGTGGCGACAATCTAAGCTTTAGCTCCGTTGGTAGAGCATTCGCTTGACATACAAAGGGACCAAGATCGATCCCGAATGAGTCGAGATTTTTTGCTGACACCCCCACCCCTGTCCACCCAGCAATGATTGGATAGCTGGGTTTGTCAGATCTCGTGGAAAGTACATTGTGATAGAATGGTGTCCTATCCAAAGGGAAGCAAGCAATTGCTATGCTATTGTCCGTTTCACGCTATAGAAACTGGGATAAAGTCTGGCTCCGTGGGCCTCATTTTTAATTTTTAATTATTGTATCATTGAGGTGTGACGCAATAAAATCCCTTCATTGAGGTGTGATCTAAGAAATTATACATGAAGAACAATCTCAAGTCAGTCTAGAACAAGTAATAACTTTTATTTGAAATAAAACATTCCTTGTAAAACAATATTGTGATAATGGCACTGGCACACAGATACGCATAGAACACTCTCAGATCACAACACCTGGAAATGCAATCATTCTTCAGCATAATAATAGTAATAATTTATGTGGTCTTGTTTGAGAAAAATTTAATATAAACGAACAAATTAATAATATATAAGAAAACAAAAAGAGTTATTGGTTAAGAAAACTCACACCAAAAAAAAAATTTTAAAATACTGAGGAGAGAAACGAGGCACGTGAACAGCAGTTATAATTCATTCTTGGATTCTTTATTATCCTTTTGCTTTTTGAAATACTGCTTTGCTTTCTTGGGATCCGGAATAATCTGTTGGGAATAAAATTACATATATAAAAAGGGGTATAAGATGTTGGCATATATAGTAATCTGTCAAACCTATGTATGTGCTTTCTCTTCTCTTAACTTTGGGGAAAAGGAAAAGAACAAGAAAACCCGAGTTTGAATCCAACAAATACTAATAGTAGCCGAGACAACATTGACATCAGCCATGGACTTCTTTACACATGAGTACGGTGAAGACTAGAAAGTACAGAACCCTTTCAAGGACTCAATTTTGCACTGCCCATGACTTACAAGTCACAAGCAGAGATTTACACCACTACACCACAAAGCCCCACAGCCTTATCACTATTTGAACATCTCGACAAAATTTGAATAAATTCGACTAAATTTCAAATTCTTTTTCCATACGGAGATCACACTTACTGTGTCACTGCCGGGTTTCCATCCAGCTGGGCAGACTTCTCCATGCTTGTCCGTGTATTTGAATGCTTGCACCAGCCTGAGAGTTTCATCAACTGAGCGACCAACTGGGAGATCATTCATGGTGATTTGACGTAACACTCCCTTGGGATCAATGATAAAGAGGCCTCTGTTGTTTAGGGAAAAAAAAAAAAGTAAAATATTATAGATCTAAAACATTGTTTACAATATAATAATAATAATAATAATAATAATAATAATAATAATAATAATAATAATAATAATAATAATAATAATAATAATAATAATAATAATAATAATAATAATAATATATCTTTATTGTCCCCAAAAAAGTGGCAATTTGTCATTTGGTTACACATTTATAACAATACAATATTGACATAGACACACTCACACAAGATGCACACTAGTAATTAAAAAAAAAAAAAAAAAAGCAGAAACACACAAAAATGAAGGTACTCATCATATATAATATTTTTTTTTGTTTTTGTTTTGTGGCTTCCTCAACTGACAAAATACTATTAGTTTCAATAATACAGAAAACTCTAGAGAAAGCTCTTACAAAGAAAAATTCTTGAAATTTTAATAATACCTAAATAATATTATGATGCAACAAAGATAATTCAAACACACCAGAACAAATGTCACGTCAATGTGTGAAAGCACTCCTAAATTCATTTTCATAATGAAATGATGATGGCGTGAGATACAAAAGGGATTACAGTTGCTGAGATAAAATCAAATAAAAAATAACATAGATTAAGAACTTATTGCTTTTAGTCATACTGTACTTGTATAATACTACGTTTCTCTTTTAAAATCAGGGTTTGTCAAAATATATTTCTATAACAAACAGCGTATTCCCCGTTTGGCCATGCTGAATCATAGTGAATATGCTAAATAATATATATTTTGTCATCCTGCTAGCTTTCTGAAACTGATGTTCAACATAATACATTGTATGGGGACTAGCAGCTAAAAAAAAGTGCTTGTCACATATCTTATTGAGAAGCCAAGATTTTGAAACACAGTGAGAGTTATAAGATATCATTTATACCATCATTAATTAGAAAGCTGTCACTCTGTTAAAATCATGTTTCGAATTATTAAGCAATCTGGTGTTATATGAGTGTAACAATGGGTGCACATTCAATTGTGTCGATGTGTGTTCTCGTATGTGCCAAATTGGTCAATAAAGTTTCATCTTATTATTAGTGTTATTATTATTGTTATTATTATTATTTTTATCATTAATATTATTATCATCATTATTGTATTTAATATTATTATTATCATATCATCATTATTGTTTTTATGATTATCGTTATGATTTTTTAAATCATTATTATTATCATTATGATTATTTTTATTATCATTATTATCATTATGCTTTTATTATCATCATCATGATTGTTTTTATTATTATTATTCTCATCATTACTTTTTGTATTATTATCACTATTATATTTATTATGTTCTTTTATATGTGCTAGTACAATTACAATTCCGACAATAAAAGTCAATGTCGCTCTTTCTATCCATTCAACAATCACAGCACTTTCACAGAAAGTCTTGTATTAAACTCTGTAGCCATTGTCTTCTGACATTTAATTTGATTACCTGAGACTGTGTCCCAAATCCTCCAAGTACACACCATAAGCCTTAGAGATTTCATGAGTGATGTCCGATAACAAAGGATATTTAATGGTGCCCAAACCTCCTTGGCTGCGGGGAACATTGGTCCTAAGGGAATAGGTTTTAAAAGTTGAAATAACTTAAACACTACCTGTAAAGTATCAAAACTTTTCAGTTCTTGAACACACACACGAGAAAGAGAGAGAGAGAGAGAGAGAGAGAGAGAGAGAGAGAGAGAGAGAGAGAGAGAGAGAGAGAGAGAGAGAGAGAGAGAGAGAGAGAGGGGGGGGGGCTACAACAATCACATTTTTAACATTTTGATCATCTCTACATTCATATAATTTTTCAGACATAAAATGACAACGAATGGAAGAAATAAAAATTACAAATTTGCACATTAATCTTATAATTAGGTGGCTTTATTGTTACTTTTCAATAATAATATCCTCCACACACTCTCTGCATTTAAATACATCAAAGTTTGGATTACGATTATGAGCTTCAGGTTAGTGAAACAAGAGATTGAGCAAGATTAGGGATTCCAATGAATGGCTCAGGCTGGCAAAAGAGGAAGGAAGGGCTAGCCGTATGTTAACTTTATGGGGAATAAATGAATACTCAAAGCATGCAATTTATAAACATGATGCCAGTTAATTTTTTGTCCTTTCCAGGCTCAACCCATACAAACCAATGTGACATTTACACTTCTTGAATTTGATGACCAATCAAAAAATGTTAGCCCCTCCAACATGCATTGAAGCAGTGGTCCTCACCCTGTTTATGGTCATGAACCAGTAAATGTACAATAATACCACTGCAGTTCGCAACTTTGCATATAATTTTGAAATATATATGATAGGCAGTGCAGTACATACTGATTCACGGACCACAAGGGGTCTTCATCCACAGGTTGGCGGCCACTGCACTACTTAACCAACAGAGGCATTAAAAAAACATATAGAAGATCATGTTTATTGAAATCTGAAAAGTATAATATAAACTCTTTCGTCTCAATGGATATTAATCTTTTTAAATCAAGCAAAGGGGATGCAGGCAGGATTAACCTGATGCCACTGTTAAAATTTCATAACCACAAGATATGACTGACAACAGTAATATAGAAAAAGCATCTGATAAACAATTTTTCCCCTCATGATGATCTAAACATTGAAAGTAGTACGATAAAGAACTTTGTATCAGCTAAACAGTGTTTTATCAGTGTCAACCATCGACGGTGCTGTATTCTTTGTTATTCTTTTAAAAATATGGACTTACCATTGCAAGAGTAATTTAGTTTTTTTTCAATATTTTTAAATGCTGGCATCAAAATCAAAAGATGTATTGGATGTCAGATTTCACATTTCCTCTGCCTCTAAGTATTGAGACGACAATTTTTAGTGATTCACATGAGTGCATAACAACATTCATAAAGGATCAGTTTTGATTGAAACATTAAATTTGTATTGTTATTTATTTTCCTGCATTTTGAAGAGTTACTTATTGAGGAACCCCGTGTGGTGTCCGGGGTCCCTCAACTGAGAGGGTCAAGAATAGCCCAACGCCAAGCCAGCGTGTCGTAAAAGGCGACTAATGGTGTGTGATTCCCCCATCTTTGAGTCACCTGGTCCTCCAGGTTGGGGGTTGGCAAAGGGTTAACACCCCTTTCCGTTAAACTCAAACCGTTACAGAAACACAGACAGACAAACTAAATCCTTTTTTTAGCTTGGGCGACCGAAGAGTTTCTGGAATTACAGAATTTATGAAGGACAACAGACAAAGCCGAAAGGACTCTGCTGACCCGATGACGTCTTCGCCAAACAAGCAGCTTCGAATTGCGTCGTGGAACGTTCGCACCATGTATGAAGCAGGAAAAAGCTCTCAAGTTGTGACTGAGATGAGAAGATACAGGCTGCATATACTTGGAGTAAGCGAAACCCACTGGATACAATCCGGACATAAACACCTCAAGTCTGGGGAGAAGATTTTATATTCAGGGAGAGGGGACGGGATTCATACACAGGGAGTAGGAATAATTCTAAGCAAGTTTGCCCAGAAGTCACTGAGAGGATGGGAACAATGCGGAGAAAGGATCATCATGGCGTCCTTTACAACACGGAGTAAGAAGATCAGCATGAACATTGTACAGATCTATGCCCCAACAAATGATGCAACAGATGAGGACAAAGATACATTTTATGGTCTGCTACAACAAGTCATTGACAAGTTGCCAAGGAAAGACATCAACATATTGATGGGAGATGCTAATGCAAAAGTGGGACAGGATAACGTAGGCTATGAAGGTATCATGGGACGTCATGGCATGGGAGAAATGAATGATAATGGAGAGAGATTTGCAAATTTCTGTGCATTCAACAGTTTGGTGATTGGAGGATCAGTGTTCCCCCATAAGAGGATCCACAAAGCAACTTGGGTCTCACCAGATGGTGTGACAGAGAATCAGATTGATCATTTTTGTATCTCTCGTAGATTCAGACGTTCATTGGAAGATGTGACAGTACGGAGAGGGGCAGATGTTGGATCAGACCACCACCTGCTATTGGCAAAGCTTAAGCTCCGACTCAGAAAACACGGGGCCAGATCACATACAAGAAGAAAATTCGAGGTGAATGCACTTGATGGGGAAAAGAATGAGGAATTCAAACTACAATTGAGTAATAGATTCCAACCTCTTACTGAGCTCGAGGAGGACATAGATGTAGAGTCACATTGGGCAAAGATCAAGGAAGTCTACATAACAACTTGCCACGAGGTATTGGGGGTAAAGAAATCGGAACATAAAGAATGGATAAGTCCAACCACCTTGGACCTTATTGAAAAGAGGAGAACAAGGAAGGAACAAGTGAATGCAAGCCGAACAAGGGCTTCAAGACTGGAGGCACAAGAGCAGTATCAAGCCACAGCTAAGGAAGTCAAAAGATCTGTGAAGAAAGACAAGGAAGCATTCATGAACAGACTTGCAGAGAAAGCAGAAGCAGCAGCGACTGGAGGACACATGAGGATCCTTTATCAAACTACCAAGACACTTGCTGGAAAATATGGGAAACCAGAGGTACCAGTCAAAGACAAAGATGGGAAAACTATTTTTGGAAAAGAGGCTCAATCTGAACGATGGAGGGAACATTTCAACTGCCTTCTGAACAGACCACCACCAGACAACCAGCCAGAAATTTTGCCTGCAAGGAATGAGCTACCAATTAGCTGTGATCCACCATCGATAGCAGAGATTGTGGGTGCCATTAACAAGATGAAAAGGGGGAAAGCTGCTGGACCAGACCAGATTCCACCGGAGGCTCTAAAAGTTGATGCGAAAAGAAATGCTGAGGCCCTGCACCCACTATTTGAGAGAATCTGGAATGACGGGATATTCCCAAAGGATTGGAAGGAAGGACATCTTATTAAGCTTCCAAAGAAAGGGGACCTCAGTAATTGTAATAATTATCGAGGCATCACTCTTCTTTCTATCCCAGGAAAGGTTTTCAACCGTATTATTTTAGAGAGAATTAAGAATGCAACAGATGCTAAACTGCGGGACGAACAGGCAGGTTTTCGGAAAAACCGTTCAACCACCGACCAGATTGCCTCTCTGCGAGTCATAGTAGAACAGTCTATAGAATGGAACTCTCCTCTTATTGTCAACTTTCTGGATTACGAGAAGGCTTTCGACAGTATTGACAGAGCAACATTGTGGAAAATTCTGGCACATTATGGACTCCCTGAAAAGATAGTAAACCTCATTAAGGAAATGTATGAAGGATCAAGTTGCAGGGTTGTACATGAAGATCAGCTTACTGACAGCTTTGAAATTAAGACTGGTGTCAAGCAGGGATGCTTGCTCTCACCATTCCTGTTCATCCTTGCCATTGATTGGCTAATGAAGGAAACCTCCAAAGGGAGAAGAAATGGGATACAGTGGACCCCCTGGACACAGTTGGATGATCTGGATTTTGCAGATGATCTGGCTCTTCTGTCCCACACCCAGGACCAGATGCAAGCAAAAACCACAATTATAAACAGCCTCTCGGAATCAATTGGTCTAAGAATTCACCCTGCAAAGTCAAAGGTCTTGAGGATAGGTACGCGTCAAAGGGAGCAGATCAAAGTAAAAGATCAGGAACTCGAAGATATAGACACTTTCTGCTATCTCGGAAGTATAATTGACAAGGATGGAGGCACGGAAGCAGAGGTGAAAGCACGAATAGGAAAGGCACAGGCTGCATTCACATCTTTGAACACAGTTTGGAGAACTAAAGATATCTCCCTTCAACTAAAGCTAAGACTTTTCAACTCAAACGTGAAGTCTGTCCTACAGTATGGATGTGAAACTTGGAACGCATCACAGGCATGTATAAGGAGGGTACAGATTTTCGTAAACAGGTGCATGCGTAAGCTACTCAGAATAAAATGGATGGATAGAATAAAAAATGAAGAAGTATGGAAAAGAGCACAGCAGAAACCAGTGGGAGAGGATATAGGAAGAAGACAATAGAGGTGGATTGGACACACGCTTAGAAAGAATGACTCAACTATAATAAAGAAAGTATTGGACTGGAACCCTCAGGGCAGAAGATCAAGGGGAAGGCCACGAGGAACATGGAGAAGAATTAAAGAAGCTGATATACAGAGAAGTGGTAAGACCTGGAATGAGATAAAAAAGTTGGCTCAGGATAGAGAAGGATGGAAACTGTTTGTCTGTGGCCTATACCCTGACCCAGGGTGAAAAAGGCAATGATGATGATGACTTATTGAGGACCTGGAGTGTCGTCACCATTGTCAATAGTGACTGGACTATCAGTTATTTGGTCACTAAAATCAATGTCGAGGCTCTGAATCACTACATTTGCTGTCTCCACAACATTTTATCAAAAAATATGTCCATTACAAAGTCTAAAAGAAAACGTTTAAGGGGATTTATTACACCTTCAATTTCTGTGGTCAGCCACTGTCATAGCAACATCAATACATAGGTTAGAAAAAAGTAAACACTGCTCAAAAAACTAATACAGGGTTCAAACAAAGTGAAAACAAGCTCTACGCAATGAGAAATGAATTCAAGTAATGTTCTTGGCATCACCAAGCTATTAAAAAAGTAGGATTTTAGTATTAACGAAACAAATATTATGCTTAAATGGACCATCGGTTTTCCAGATGGTTGCCGTTTTTAAGCTAAGTCGAGGTAAAAGTAAAATTGCACCTCCTTTGTAAAGGATTAAATGCCCATTTTTATTTTTTATTATGCCCAGAGTATATACGGGAGTGCGATGCTTACCTTCCTTAAAATCTTAACAAGAAAAGAAGGAACCAAAAAAACACAAAAAGAAAATTTTAAATACATTCGAGCTGAAAACGATATTCATTACATACAAAATAATGTACAATCCCCTTTGAATCTGTTCCTCTAGCCTTCAACATGCCTTGCATCTATTCTATTGTCTTTATTAATCAAATCACATGTTAATTCTTTACCAAATAATATTCAGAAAACAGAGCTGACCCAACATAAACCATTTATTTCAATAGCAAAGTTACAGCGACTTAACAGTTTCCAAAACTTGTGAGTAAATAAAATAATTAGGCTCTATGAAGCTGGAGATACTCAACTGTTTGTGTTGATTTTAGACAGCTATTGTTATTGTTAAATGAAAGATAAGTAAAATATTATCTCCTCCCCTGACATGTTTAGAGTTATCTCAAAACTATGGTCACGTTCCTAATGCAATGGTTGAGTTGATTTAAGATCAGTTAGTTCGTCATAAAAGTTTAATTGTTTTAACACCAGTGTGCTACTCCTTTTGTTTTATTAACTATCATGTTCATTCACCAAAGCTACTCCTGTGACCCTAGGTTGGCTCACTAACGGAAATTGAGCCATCTAGTTTATTCATTTTCTCTCTATATATCGGTTCACTACATTTTGATATTGTGAGCCTTGAGCCGTCATACTACTATCAAATCCTTTTATGTGACCGGACGCATTTGCGATTTTGCCTTATGACAATGCAATAATTATTTTGTAACCCTCTAAAATCAACCCATAATAGCCATGGTGGTCAAAAATTTACAAAACATTCTTAAAAAGCTACTAATTATAATGGTTACACATACATTTGTGTGTTGGTCAGATTGTTGTGGTGAGCAAAACTAGTGAGCATTTTACAAATAAAAAAGAAAACTTTCAGGTCAATATGTTTTCACAGAGCCACAATTTATCCCGAATACTGTAGCATTAAATTGGCTCTACAAATTGCTTTCGACCCTTTGGATATGGATAGGAGGCTAACTTAGTTTAAAGGAATTTCCATCAAATCAAACAAAACAAAATACCCAATCGGTACTGGATGGGGAAATGCAATTGGATGCAATATATGTTTATTTACTGGGGACATAATGCTGAAGAGCCTAGATGTTGGCTGAAACACGCAGATCTAATGTAGATGCTGTTGTGAAACAGACCATAAAGCTCTAGACTATTGCACACACACATGAAAGAAAAAGAGTGCATGCAACAATCACTACGAGCATCAATAGAGGAAATTATATTATATAAAATTAAAAGGAATGTTACATCAACAATCAAAAATTAAATGTTTAACACACGATTCTCATTGTCATCATGCAAGAAGTGAAAACGACAAAATTTTGTTTGTTTTTCATTTTTTTTGTTTCATTTGTTATCTTTAAAACTATGAGATGATTCTATGGAGAGAGATCAGTTCCAAAATGTATTCAAAAACTTACCATGCAAGATGTGTGAACTGAGAATCCACAGAGCATCCAATAACTTCCGTGTTGATCTTTCTAAATTCTTCGATTCTGTCACTAAAAGCTATGATTTCAGTGGGGCAGACAAATGTGCTGAAAATACACCAAAGAAAATTCCAGTTGAAACAACTTAATTGATTGCTGCTTTTAGCAAGCTGCATTTTTTTTAAATATCAGGTATTAAGATGTTTAAATTAGCAGTTTTGGAATTTCATCATATGAAAATCTCGTATGTATTTTTTAAATCAACGGTCACCTAAAAGTTGTATATCCCTGACATCAATGAAAATGTCAAACATTGCACTACAAGGATAAAAATAGAACATTTCTGCGACCCCGGGGCTTTTATTGTAAAGAAACTGTAAGAAATTGCATGTAGAGAGAGTTTGAAGAATGATAAAATTTCCTTTGAAGTAAAATTCACTTACAAGTCCAATGGATAAAAAAAGAAAACAACATATTTCCCACGGAAATCAGCCAGTTTAATGTCTTTGAATTCTCCATTTACAACAGCTGTTCCATTCCAATCTGGAGCAGGTTTTGAAACTGTGAAGGAAAAAGGGGGATAAAAATGTTTCGATTCAAATCATATAAAAAGCAAAATTTTATTTTAAAAAGATTTAATTTATTCAAATAAAACTCTTTATAGTCCATAAGGTAACCAGAAAATTACAAGGGTTAGAACACAACTGAATATGAAACCGCTGTTTTTCCCATTATTATCTTCATAAACCTTCACTTTAATTTTGTGCCGCATCGAGAAGGGGTTGGGGTGCCAGAAACATATTATGACTATAGCAATTAAGTAGTAAATCACTGTCAAAGATAATTACAAATCGCATATAATAATAATAATAATAATAATAATAATAATAATAATAATAATAATAATAATACAAAAGCGTCCTGTCTCGTCTCATTGTTAGGTGTTGGCAAGGAACCCCTTGTAAAGCGCTTTAAAGCTTAAATACAAAAACATCAACAAATACAACCTATTAATTAAAAAAATACATATCTGCAGTGTAGAAGAGTGCATTGCATGGATACAATGTACCTAAATGTAAAAGTCAAATAGATCAAATCAACAAAAAGAGAACTTCTCAGTTCAAGTAAATGGAACCGCTTGCCTGCCACAGTTGTCGACGCCCCATCAGTGCAGGCATTCAAGTGCCGTCTCAACGCTCATTGTGAAACAGAAAAATACTGTTTGTAGAGTTTAATTAAGTTTAATTCCAGACACCTCCTTCCACTACGTGGCATGCTCAGTTTTGAGAGAGACGTGAATTAATTTTAAATACGTTCACGAATGCACAAGAGCAGATAGTAGGCTGTAAAAGCCTACATAAATCCGGACTTTCGTATCATATCATATCAAGAGAAGATAACGTGACATGATGGGCAAGAAGGTGAGCCTTTTCCCATAATCGATTAATAAGAAGAAAATTGAAGGCTGTGACTGTGGCTGTGGACTGTGGCCCAATGATGCAAAAATCAGAGCCCGGTGGTCATCACATCTGTGGTGGTACAGGAGTGTGTTATACTCACTAGAAACATGTTTTTACTTACTAACAGCTTGACTCCACTGAATGGTATGTCCAGTTGTTCGTCTCGTCTCTTGGGGATAAACCTGGCCACCGGCGAATGAGTGGCATGTGTCCTCAGATCCAAATGCAAACAAATTCAAAGAGCAGGAGACTACAAAAGACAGTTTCAACAATATCGTTATGCTCATTGTGATATATCCGTTTGAGATTTAACTACAGCTGCTTTAAACTTAGAATGAACGCGAGTAGTAACGCATGGAATATGTGGTGAGTACAGCGGGTGAATGAGTGATTGAGTGGAGTGAAAAGTGACACAGGGTTGCCAGATTATTTTTCAACAAAATGCCAGGGAAGACTCAAAAAATGCCAAAACACTCAAAAAAAATGCCAAAGTCTGTTGACTCCCACCCCCACTAAGAAAACTACTCACTTTTGATAGACAATTTACTATCATATCCTGGTGGCTTGCGTCTTTTCTTTTCTTTTTTTTCTTTTTTTTTTTTGTTTTTTGTTTTATTTTTTTTTTTGAATTATACTAAATTTCCTGTTGGGGTAATTTTTTACCTACTGACTACTAAGTGGAGTGCTAAACCACTACACCACGGTTGGATTTTAAGAATGAAAAAGAAATACATTAACATGAAAGATCTGCAGACTTTTGGGAATTCCAAAAAGGAGTGAAATCATTGGATGCTGTAAAATCAGACCACGCTAACGAACAGAGTTAAAAGTTAACAGGCGACCATGACGCAAATATACACGAGTTTTGCAGGAGATTCCCAGAAAACTTACTAGGATACTTGTCGAGGGCTGAATTTGAGTGAATATCTGAGGGAGGCAGGGCTAGTTCAGGGTGTGAGTTTTAATAGCAAAGTTTTCCGATGTGAAGAGATTTGTTTTTACGCGTTTAGAAATAATTAAGAAAAGGTGTCATTTGATGTATAATATACAAGAAAAGAAAATGCCAAATGAAAATGCCAAATGCCAAATGATTTTTCTAATGCCAAACGGTTTTCAAAAATGCCAGATTTTTGGAATCTGGCATTTAAAATGCCAAACTGGCAACCCTGTGGTCGTCTTAAGCTTGTGTGTTGATTCTTGAACGTGTAAGCAGTACGTGGAGAAGGGCAAGATAAGTAGCCAGGATAATATAAAATATTAATTATTTTCATAGAAAATGGACATTGGAGTAAATTGTTTTTAAACGTTTCAGTTTCATTATTTTTTAATCGAATGTATTATCTCTTGTCTTTGATAATCAGCATTTTAAAGCCAGTCACGAATTTAGATCAATGATTGGCAGCAAAATTAAATAAAAAGAACATTTGTACGACTATTTAGATCAAAATCATCCAAACTGGTAACTTGATGTCGTCTGCTAAGTTATTGGCCACGAAACCAATCTCGAGAATCGATAGTATCGCCAATATCGCTTGAATTTTGTGACAAGACATCTGTTCCGCTGAGACAAACAAGACATTGCTAGTCTAGTAGTAGTAGTAGTAGTAGTAGTAGTAGTAGTAGTAGTAGTAGTAGTAGTAGTAGTAGTAGTAGTAGTAGTAGTAGTAGTAGTAGTAGTAGTAGTAGTAGTAGTAGTAGTAGTAGTAGTAGTAATAATAATAATAATAATAATAATAGATCTTTATTGTCCATAAATATGGCAATTTGTCATTTAGTTACACTTGTTATAATGTTAAACGATAACTAAGATTGAACAGATATTTCACTCGTACTTATTTTCTCTCTCTCTCTCTCTCTCTCTCTCTCTCTCTCTCTCTCTCTCTCTCCTCTCTCTCTC
Organism: Berghia stephanieae; assembly: GCF_034508935.2. Lineage (NCBI taxonomy): Eukaryota > Metazoa > Mollusca > Gastropoda > Nudibranchia > Aeolidiidae > Berghia > Berghia stephanieae. The sequence continues at coordinate 10,671,066 of NC_088362.1, forward strand.
TCTCTCTCTCTCTTCTCTCTCTCTCTCTCTCTCTTCTTTCTTTCTTTCTTTCACACGTGCGATATACACAACATAAACATATTCATTTCGTTTTCAATTTGTTACGATTGTGGCAATTCGACACCAAAAATTATCATCATTATCAATTGGTCAGTTAATCTTACATTAAATAAATTAATCAGTTAATCAGTCAACGAATCAATCCTTGGTTTTTCTGTACCATATGAAATATTCAAAATTTTTATTGCTGATGGAACGAACGTTGATTTATACTTGTTAGTTCTACATTTAATCTGACAAAACCTTCTCCCAGATGGTAAAAGACTAAATTCATGGTATAAAATATGTTTTTTATTGTTGGTAATTGAGAATGCTTTTCCTTTCTATTGCTTTTCCATGAATTCTTTCTACTCTATCAAGAGGATGGTTTATTATTTTTGATGCCTCTTTGATAGATTTTGAAATTTTTGATTTATCTTTAAGTCGGCATCCTCCAAACCATATGGTGCAGCCAAACGCAATTACACTTTTAATCAATGAGTCATAAACTCTTAACATAGTTTTCTTCCTTACTTGAAATGTTCTCAATTTCCTTAGGATGTATAATCTTTGGGCAACTTTCTTAGATATTATATTAATATGTTGAGAGAAATTGAGGGAACTATCAATGGTTATTCCTAAATATTTAAAATAGTCAACTATCTCAACATCATCTTTACCGATCGCCACACACTTTAAGTCGTTTTTATTTTTTACACCAAACACCTGTTCTTTCGTTTTTTCAACATTTAATTCAAGCTGATTTTGTTTACAACCAATCGGTGAATATATTTATTTGTTTGAAATAATTCTTTTCGGTAACTTTATCTTTTAATAAGCCAAGAATAGCAGTATCATCTGCATATTTCACTATAAAACAATTTTCAAAGGATGGTCTGCAGTCGTTGGTGTATAAGATGTACAGGATTGGGGAACTCACACAGCCTTGGGGACATCCGTTCGACAACATTCTTTTGTTGGAGATATGTTCACCCAATTTTACACATTGCGGTCTATGGGTCAGAAACTCTTTATACCATTTAATAAGGTAGTTTGGAATATCCATGCTGCACAACTACTAGTAGCCTACTAGTCTTGAAGTATTTGTAGTAGTGGTTGTTGTGGTGGTGGGGGTGGTAGCTCTGGTAGTGGTACAGTGGTAGTAGTAAAAAGCAAAACAGAGTAATATCCACTAAACGTGCTCGAAGCAATTTACAGTAGTAGTAGTAGTAGTAGTAGTAGTAGTAGTAGTAGTAGTAGTAGTAGTAGTAGTAGTAGTAGTAGTAGTAGTAGTAGTAGTAGAAGTGGTAGTAGTTGTAGTAGTGGCAGTGTAGTTGTTGTTGTGGTGGGGGTGGTAGCTCTGGTAGTGGTACAGTAGTAGTAGTAGTAAATAAAAAACTAAAAAACTTGAGCTTTTACATAGAGCAATATCCGCTAAACGTGCTCGAAGCGATTTACAGGATTCTCAAGCCAGCAACAATATTTTAATGTGAGACACGATGCCTGTTATATCAATATTACATTTTTGCGCACAGACGACGCTGTTTACGGTCAGGCATTTATTTTACACCAGATAATACAGTGAAAGAATGTGAGTAAAGAGCCTGTTCCAAGTGCGCCCCCCCCCCCCCCCCCCGGCCCCACCCACAGACCAGAGAGAGATCTGTACCCCCCCCCCTCCCCCACCCCTCTCAATGCTTATGCCGGGCTCCCGTTTAATCATAGCTAGTAGCTGAGTTGGCATAGCATTTGCTTCATCGGCAAAGGCTCGTGTGGAGTAGCGTTTTGTTGGGTTTTTTTTCCAGTAGGAATTGGGTAGCTGGGTCTATTAGATCTGGTGCAAAGTACTTTGCGATATACTAGCCTCCTATTCTAAATATAACAGGCATTTCTATTGTCCGTTTGACGCTATAGAAACCGTGACAATCTCAACAGGCTTTATGGCTCTAAAGTACTGTACAATAATAGCCTATTAGGCCTATGTGTCGTGTTTGTAAATTGCGCGTGACGAGATGCTTTCGATTATCGATAATGGCACACAATCGATGTTCAGTTTAACACGTCGGGTAATTAAGTAGAGTTATGGGAAAAAATATTATCGAACTTAAATTTTAAAAATCAAATTTGACTTTTTTCTCGTCTAATTTTTCAATCTGATAATAATATCATATACTTTGAGAAATATGTTGACATTTAAAAATATAAAAGCGTGAACAAAGACTTTGCTAGCTCTACTTATAGACTATCATTTCCTTGACACCGAAGCCAAACAGTAATGTCCGTCATTTTGCCATATTACTTAGAAATACGCTGTAAGATAACTAATGACATAAACATTGAAGCACCTAAAATGCATCATAAAAACTCATTTAAAAACTTCTTGTAACACTCGTTTTACATAAAACCACACAAAGTAAGTGTGCAACTATTTTATATTGAGGCAATTGTCGATTGTTTTTGTTTGCTTTGACTTTGATGTTGAATGTTGTTATTGTTCGGTTCAGTTCAGCTTCTTCTTCAACTTCAAATGTTCATTATTTAATTGAAATTGAAGTTGTATTTATATGGAACTGATGACTGATAGTCGTGGAAGTCGAAGTGAATATAAGTTTTTTTTAACTAAAACAGTGACTGAGTAAATGTGTAACGTAGATACTCAGACATATCACACAGCTATCCACGTTTTGATAATTTTACTGGACAGATCTACTCTATTGTATTGACTCTATTTAAATTTAAATTCAGAGTCAAAGTAATGCGCTTATACCGGTTTGTACTTATTTGCATGTCTGATAAACCAAATTATTATGGGCTAATTGTTTTAATGGAAATCCTCTCTAACCAACACAAAATAGTGCCCATTACAATACAGCAATATTAAATTAAGACCATAATTATGTCCGGATATCAGACCTGCTGAAATGTGCACGTTTAGTATGCTTTTACTACACACAATGTAAGAAAAACTAGGGGGTCAAAATCAACTTTATAAAATTTTAATTAAAATAAAAATTGATTTGATTTACGTATGAATACAAAGTCCTCTTTAAAAATATCACAGTTAAGGTACTAATAATTGATAAATGACACGAATGCGCATATGGGCTGGCAAAATCGATCAGTTTTTATATTTTTAGAAGGAACATGTTCTTTAGGCACATCTCTATAATTATTTTTGCAAGCCTATCCTTTTTTTCGCCAGGCTCGATTTAATGTCTTCAATTATTACTATTATACGTACTCGAATTACATTCCAGTTGATTTGATATCTTATCTTTACCATAGGTCGATTCCCCTGTTGGATATTTCTCTACAATTTCACTTATCTGGAGATGAATTTTATATCTTGTGTGAAACGTTTTTTGCCTTGAAGTCACTGGCGGTCGGTCTATTGAGCGAAGTTGTTTTGTGCCGCCCTATATTTTTCAAATTTAGCAGATACTGCTTTTCGTCTCAATTTTTGCATATGCTGCTTTCTGCTTAACACTCGCACATCTCTCCTGTCTTACTAGCCATGATAGGTACGAAGGTTGTGCGTCATCACAGACGGCTCTCTTTTTCTTGTTGCCCCACGCGAGGCGAGATAACGTGCGACAATGAGCTGAGGGTGGGGCATGGGGGCTACCATGAGCCAAACAGTCAACAGGCCGCCCAAGTATTTTATATAAAAGACTGTTTTCTTCTGTTTTAAAACCACGGTTATCCACTTCCCACCACAAACAACTGATACTCTTTACTGCTAAATTAACTAGGTCAGGCCGGCAAATTTAGTTTTGCACACCTTGAGGCCTGACTTGGGAGAAATCAAAACCATATTAGTTTTTTCATTGGAAGAACAGGTTTGTTGTAATTAGACGATACGGATGAAGAAAATGTCAATAAATATAGATGTTAAGCTATTTGTTTGGCTGAAATGGATTTTAATCATCAATACGAATATTACACAAATCATTCACCGAGTAGAGCCCCATGATGCTATAAATAAGAATCCCAGTCCATTAACCCACAGCTGACACACACAGCAGTTCAACTTGTAGTTATGTTATTGTTATTGTCTTTGGAGTAGATAAGTAGTGCATTGAGCTTTGCATTGAGGTTGGATTTTCTATTCCTTCTATTAATGACTGTTATCACAGTTGATATTCGAAGGAAGAAATTTTATATGACGGTCTAACTGCTGTTGTTATGTTGTTCTTTTTTTAAAAATGATATTCACAAATCTCAATGCACATACGTGTATCGCAATCCATACCGAAACAACTATGAAAGGATCAATAGATTCAATGATCGGGTTATATACAATTTTTTTCTCTAGAGGTAAATCGACAAATGGACCTCTTTTACATAATATATGCCCATCGTAAATACCAGTTACCTGAGTATATCTCTTTATAATTCAAACCACACTTGCCCCCCCCCCCCCCCCCCCCCCCCCCCCCGTTTTTTTCACACAAAATAAACACGCATTCTAAAAAAATAAACCCACTAGAACATTGATTTTGCGCAATATCCACTGAGTGAGCTCAAGACACTTAAAAAGGGCTCCTAAGCCAATAGAAAAATGAAGACGAGACATGATGCCTGTTGGGAGAGATAACATTTTCCTCCACCACAGACAACACTGCTTCCGGTCTGGTACTCATTTTACACCTGAGTACGGTGAGAGAATGTTTTCGATCCATGCCGCCTTAAATAGACAGCCAGCAACCGCCCCTGCTTGAAGTAAAACATTATAACATAACACCATTAAGGTCAAAGGTATCATTAATTTTAATGAGTGACTGCATGGTCAACATTAGCCAGTATCACAAAATCGGTCGGTGTTCATTGGAAACAGGAGTTTGAGAAGGAGAGGAAAATAGTGTAATATATGATATCACATTTTGTCGATCTTTCAAAATGATTTATGACAATGTTGCACTTATGTTTGTGTATCAAGTCAAGTTAAACTAAATCAAAATGAAGGTTTTGCTGCCTATAAAATCTATTTTTTTCAATCTAATTAAGAAGTCCTTAATATGTAGGGGATGAAAAGAGTGAATAATCAAGCACTACACCCGATTTTTAAAAAAATTAATCTCACATTCATCCTTAAAATTATTGTTTCTATCAAAATAGTTTTGAAACACAAATGGAAAGATTTTTGTTTTTTAAATATAAACGTTATGTATTAATATTTACGCCATGCTATTATTTCAGCCTAAAATGGCGGAGACAGAGAAAAACAGTGCCATCACATTAACTGATGATGATTATGAAGACGATTTTGAACAAGATGAAAGCAAGTCTGAAATAGTGAAAAAGGTAATCTTACAACCTACCTTTTTTGTCAGTTATGATTTTTTAGAAAATGAGATTTATCATTCATGCATAGATCAGTGAAAGGGTTCTAGGATGTATATTGTTCCGGAATCCAGGACTCATAGATTAGACTTTGTTATTTTCCATTTTGAATTGTTGATGCACCTGTAAAGCGCTTTGAACACTTCCTCGTGATAAGGAAGAGCGCTCAACAAATATATTATATTATTTTGATATTTTGGGCAAGCTGTTTTACAACTATCCTAAACGAATATAGTCCATTCCACAACCCGTGCATACACTTTGACATTGATATCGTCACAACTTTCAGAATGAATTTTAATGATAATTGGATCAAACACTAGAATTGTTAGTGAAATTAAGCCAATTTTGTTGCATCAGTTACAGTACCATGTTTTAGCATTTTTCTTCTTTACAGTATATAAGATATGAAGGGTCTGGGATGAATGAACATTTAGATTGCTTACAATAACAATATTATACACTGTGAATTATGTTGTGAGTACAATCACTAAATTCCCCTAAGGCATGGTTTACTTTTCACAAGATTCATGTGAACTACTCATTGCCACCTAGGGTTCAAAATGAACAAATTGTAAACTTTGTACACACTTGACATAAACAATGAGTGACCAGTGAATTTTTGTGACATGTCTTGTGCAAACTTTATGAGTTGTCTTGCTCAAAAGTTCGTCGGAGATTTATGTCTTTGTAAAAGGCATTTCTCCTCGTCCTATCAAAGAAGGGCGCAAAAATTTGGAGGATCCCCTTGAAGTGGCATCAATTTCTGTGTACGAAAAATTTATAAGCATCTAACCGGCTGCTTGTGTCGTCCAATATATTATACGTGCATTGTCTACCAAGGAAGAAATAAATTATAAAGTGCTGTGCGCCTGCTTTCAATGTTGTGAAGTACAATTTAAATGCTTTTTATTATTACGCTGCTTGAAATAACCCAAAAATACTTGCTCAGCTACACTACTGAATGCAACTTTGTTAAGATTAATTTTTTTGCACGGGAATGAAAATAAACACACCATTACAATACATATTTTAAAGTTTGAGTCATGTTTTATTGCAAACCTTGAAAATATCAAAGAAATTTGCCATTGTGAGAGAACTGTTTGGTCTATCACTATTGGTATTCAAATTTTGTAATGTCATTTAAAATATAAACCTTGTGCAAAAAATCACATCACATTATTTCGTAACTTTGGAGGAATTTGCAATATTCCGTGCACACGGGACCTGGAACGTACTGTACTAATGCAACTTTCATAGTGCATAATAATGCTGTTTAATAGCTTCTTGATACTTTGGATCACCTACCAGTAGTATTCATTTGAATTAAAAATCTCTTCTTTCCCCAAGTGAAGTGAAAAGAAGGCATTAGAGAATGTCACAATCAGAACCACAACAACAAAACACACACACATACACACACAAAGAAAACAACCAAAAAAATAAAAAAATAAAAACAACCAAAAAAAAAAAAAAACCAACAAAACCAGTGTGATATTAGAGCAAGCTACAAAAAAAGTAATTCCTTCTTTCAGGTTTCTTTGATTTATTGTCATTAGAGAAACTGAAGCAATAATTTGTGACACTTAATTCAGTTAACCCTGGTGCTTGGCTTTTTTGCATTGCAATAATTAGCAACAGATATTGTTCTTTGTCAATAGATGTATCTCAAAGATATTTAATCATAAGAAACAGGAATATGCCTCCATACTTAAACATTTATTTTTGTTGGATAAGCGGGTTGGTCATACTTGTTATTGTTCAACTTCAAACAGGACCAAAGCGATTTCAATGGAACTGATACAAGTCTGGAAAAGGGGCAGATTGAGACGCAGAATGCGCGAAAAGAGAAGACAGAAGAAGCATCTGACAGTGATCCAGAACTGGATGCAGACAATTACAATTTTACAGACGATCAACAACGTGCCATGATGGAGCTGATGGTCCAGAAGCAAGAGGACAGTGATTTACTGGGTGGGAACTTTTATCAAAATTATGATAATTCAATACTGTATCATCTCTGTTAAGCGATTTTCTTTGCCAAATTAGATAGAGCTAGACTGTTTGCTTTTTAGAGATAAATTTTCATTTTAGTTGTTTCTGCTTTTGTTTTTACCCTTATTTATATTATAGATAAAGATAAATTTACCGTTGCCCTCGGTGGTCACGTTTACTGTGGAAGGTGTCAGTCATTTGATTTTTTCCAAGTTTAGTTTAGTCTTATTGATCTATTGTTATGCCTTTGTATTTTTAGTCACAAAAACCGTACTATTTTAGTTGATGAATTCCATATCGGAATGTAGGCCAGGTGATATTGTAATTATCAATCCTAATTAAATGGTTGTCATAAAGCGTATGGTTGCTTATATGTTGACATTTTAACAAGCCCTACTGTTTTGTGATTTAGTAAGAAATAATCTATCAAAAATGCCTGGCACATAATTTATTATGGGCCCTTTGCACATGTGTCTTCAATATGAACACATACATCCTTTATACGTCACAGTAATGAATCACAATTGGATAGATAGCATTAGTATGCTATCTACTTGTCTTGTTTTTCAACTGTTTTTTTTTTTTTTTTTGTTTTTTTTTTAAATAGTTTTGTAACAATAATTTTATAGTTGAATGTCTATCATAAGATTTAACAAACATCTCATTAATGGAATCAGATAGTAGATATTAAAGCATAGTGTGTTAAATAAACGCCTTTTTGTTTATCTAAGTATAGCCCTTTATCCATATTTTATTGTAAAGCAGTTTGGTTTATCACGGTTAGTTGCTTTATTAGAATTATTTATCATTTTGACTGTCAAGTATTAATTTAACACCATGGTGGCTTTAGCTGCAAAACATTTAGCTTCAAGAATGTTGTTGGTTTGTTTTTTTAATTAGGCCACAATCATTCTTAACCAGATAACGTAAAATAACTGTAAATATTGGGTAAAAATATTAAATAAAAATAATCTATTTTGAAACGTGATGAAACTGTTAATGTACTTTGGGCTTTTATATCCATTGTAGGTTATTTTTTTTTAATTCCTGCATAATTGGGTTGTTCCAACTGAACTGTTTGCAGCTGAAGCCATCAATCATTTTGGTTAGATAACTCTATTCTAATTCTAATTTTTTTCGTTTTTAAAAAAAAAAAAGATTTTGTTTTGTTTTTTTAATGGCAGTGAAGTGTCGTTTTTCATAATCATTCTCTCTTCGATTTTTAATATTTCATACTTCGCAGATGAGGAGCCTCCGGAGTACAATGTAAAAGGCAGGCTAGAACAACTCAACGCAGAACTTGCAAATGAACCGACTCCCGTTGAAGGTGATAGGGAATTCAAAGTAGGCTTTAAACCTGAAATTGTTGACCTCGTTGCACCTCCTCCTACTTTCAGTGATGATGAGTCATCGCAGCCGAACAGTACTCGTGGTGAATCAGATAATCAAGATGGTGAGACTGCAGCCAGTTCTAATTCTAATGACGCTGATACTACTCCACAATATGACAAATATAGTGATAGTGAAGCTAGCAAAGATAAACAGTTTGTTGTTGAAAGGGAGGGGAATTTCGAAGTCTTGGGTATCGACGAACTTACTGCTTCCGAAAGGGCATTGTACGCTCCAGAGGAAGATACTGAAATTAAAGACAAAGACAATAAAGATAATCAAAATCACAAAAGGAAAGAAAATACTTCATCATCTTCGTCATCGTCATCGAAAAATAATAATAGTAACTCAAATGAACCTTCTTCCAATGTAAACCCTCGACCCCCAAACCGACCCCGTCCGAACACTGCCACAGTTGGTGCAAGAAGGAATGTGCGGCCTGCACAATCCCCACGCCCTAAGTCAGCAAACGCTTCAAGTGGATCAAATACCTCTCTTGATAATTTTAACTACAACTCTCCATATGCTATGACACCTGAACAGAAAGAACAGTCGAGACAGTTGGCCAAAAAGCAAGAGGAGGAAAGGATGGAAAGGGAGAAAAGAAAGAAAGAGGAGGATGAGGAGAAAAGAAAAGATAACGAACATGCTTTTAAGGCCTGGTTGAGCGCAAAGAAAGAGGAAGATGACAAGAAAAGACAAGAAATGGAGGAGAGAAATAGCCAAAAATCAGATAAGGTCAGTCTATCCGTTTTTGTGTTTCCTTTTTTATTAATCCAACTTCCTTTAATTTTTCCTGGAATTATTAAAAATTAGTCAATTTTTAATTTGTTGATATTTATTCTCAGGATATGAAATCTTCTTTTCTTTATGAGGGATTAGGGTCTTTCGAATTGCGATACAATATTATCTGAAAACAATTTATACATCAATTTCTAATCATGTGCCTGATTTAGAAATTCCATAGATGCACGTTATAATGTTTTGGTATGTCGTAACTAGTCATAGAGTAGGATATACGTTAAGAAATAAAAGGTTATATTTACACAGACCTCATAAATTACTTTGTTGTGAACATTAACCAATTATATATTTATATCAAAAGAGACAATGCCAGTTTTAATGACTACAAAAGCTGTGAGTTTTTATATACACTTATTTTACTAAACTCTAAAATTAATTATTGAATAATGCTTAATTCGAAGTGATTTTGGGCGATATTACCCATCTAATTTGTAAACCTTTCTCTGGCTATGGCAATGCGAAAATTTTATGAAAAGGGAAAGCTGCTTTTGTCAGTTCAGTTTTCCAATCCTTTAAACAATAAGACCCACAAAATAAGGTAATCATCTTAAATTCAAATATCAACACCTATTTACAATGGCTTTGATAATATAATACAAAATACCTACACCAAACTTAGAGCCAGTAAAATTAAAAGAAAGAAATATGTCATTCCGAAGTTTTAAAATACTAAGAATGACATGATTAAAAATCTCCACAAAGCAAGTAGTCATGTGGCTAAGAGGTTATGCTGTTAGACTTGTGACTTAGAAGATCCTGGTTTTAATATCACATTGTCCTTATCATTAATGTGTAGAATAATTTCCATACCATTTGTTGTGTTGTTATGGGGGTTTTTTCGTTGATTTTTTTTTTTTGTTGTTTTTTGTTTTGTTTTTTTGTTTTTGTTTTTTTTTTGTTTTACAATCTTTATATGATTTTTTTCGCATAATCCTGGGGCTATGTAATCAATTGGCCAATCAATCCTCCGGCAATTTGGAAAAAAATTGCCCAAAAAACCCTGTGGCTTTTTGGGTTATATTGCCAAAATAATCAGTCCTTATTTAATTATTCACAAGAATTCAAAAATTGTCGATGAGGTACAAAATCACACAGCTCTCTTTCTCTTCCCTTCATTTCTTATCGCACTCTCTCTCTCTCTCTCTCTCTCTCTCTCTCTCTCTCTCTCTCTCCTCTCTCTCTCTCTCTCTCTCTCACCCACACACACCCACACACACACATATACGCTCACACACACATGCATAACACAAACACACAGATACATATTATATAAACACATAGCCAAACAAAGACTCACACACACATACACACTTACACATTCACAAACATTTCAAATAATTATTGTTATTATTATTATTATTATTATTATTATTATTATTATTATTTTATTATTATTATTATTATTATTATTATTATTATTATTATTATTATTATTATTATTATTATTATTAATTAGAAGACAATGGAATCTCACTCTTTTATCTTGAGCAAAAAAAATTAGCCTCTATTGCTGACTTTGTAGCATTAGTTGCACTGCGGCTGATGGTTGGTTACCTGGATCTTTTCTGGAGACAGACACTGAAGAAAAATTACCTCTGAGGATGAGTAAAGGGAATTTTAGTTATTTGAGAGAAAAAAATGTGGTTATTATATATATATAATAATATAATAATAATAATAATAATAATAATAATAATAATAATAATAATAATAATAATAATAATAATAATAATATAATGATAATAATAATAATAATAATAATAATATAATAATAATAATAATATATAATAATAACAATAATAATAATAATAATAATAATAATAATAATAATAATAATAATAATAATAATAGTAATAGTAATAATAATAATAATATACTTTATTCATTAAAAAAAAATGGAAATTTATTTACAGACGTGGTATGCATGAAAATGTATCAACACATTGTTATGTTTAAAATCTGTCACTTTGTTGTTATGTTAAAAATCTGTCACTTTGTTGTTATGTTTAAAATCTGTCACTTTGTGATAGTCTTTAATGATTTGATTTGCTCCAGAAGGAAGACGATGACGCAGCATTTATATCGTGGCTGAAGAAGAAAAGAAATCAAGGGAAGAAGGACAAATTATTAAAGAGGAGACAGCAGCAAGAGATGATGGAGTCTTACCGTGTCATACCAAAGGAAGAATCGGATAAGGCTTTCAAAGAGTGAGTTTTATCATAATATTTTATTATTATTATTATTATATATTATTATTATTATTATTATTATTATTTATTATTATTATTATTATTATTATTATTATTATTATTATTATTATATTATTATTATTATATTATTATTATTATTATTATTATTATTATTATTATTATATTATTATTATTATTATTATTATTATTATTATTATTATTATTATTATTATTATTTTATTATTATTATTATTATTATTATTATTATTATTATTATATTATTATTTATATATTATTATTTATTTATTATTATTATTATTATTATTATTATTATTATTATTATTATTATTATTATTATTAATATTATTATTATTATTATTATTATTATTATAAATCTGAAAAGGTGTGTATCAGACAAAGCAGAAAGAAAAATACAAGACCAAAAAAGAAACATCCCAAAATATTAACCGAGGCTGCCTGAATTTTTTAGATGTTTTTTTTTTTTCTTCTATTGATTTGATGCTTCTCTAGAACTGCAACTTACACACCGTTTCCGATTGTTATAAAGTTTCTCAGATTATTTTGCAGGAATGATATTGATGATAACAGTAATATTTATTGTCAAAAAAAAAACTGAAACCTGGGTCAAGTTTATATGTTTTATTGAACAGAATAAATGGTTGGTTTTAAGGATAATCGGGCTATCCCAAATTGGGCAGTTTGGCTCAGCGGTATGGTTATTGATTTGTATGTGAAAGGTACCGATTTCCACTATTCACATTGTTGTGGGGCCTTTAGCACGTCGATTAGCCCTAGCTCATGTTGCAGTGCTGCACTGTGGCTAATGCCTGGGTTATTCCAGGCTTCCCTATGAAAAGACTCTAATGACAAATTTCCTCTGGAGATGAATAAAAGGAATTTTATTATTTTTTTTTATTTGACTATAAAACGGTTTAGACAAAGTCATTTGAATGTTGTTTTTAAAAAATATTATATTAAACCAAAGGTCATTCCATTTTTATAAAGATTAAAATTTTAACACAAAACATTGTCGTTTAATGCTAAACAAAACTTGGCTTGGACTTTTTTATAAAGTGAGAGAAAAAGCACATGTGATTTTTGGGGAATTATGAGATAGCTGGATGTTTAGACGATACGTGGGTGCCATGAACAATTGGCACAGATATGTGATGGAACAGCAATCGAATGGCTTCAGCCATCCCGAGCTCCACTCTACTATTCTATCATGATTAAGAGATCAGGGACAGCAATGCAACTCTATCTCTCTCTCTCTCTCACTCTCTCTCTCTGTCTCTCTCTCTCTCTCTCTCTCCCCCTCTCTCTCTCTCTCTCTCTCTCTCTCTCTCTCTCTCTCTCTCTCTCTCTCTCTCTCTCTCTCTCCCTCTCTCTTTCTCTTCATGGAAGCTCCTGTTGCTTACTTAATTCTTTGTTGATGAAAACTGTTGTGTTTGTTGTTATATTTATATACATAGTGTGAAACAAATCTTTTAGGATAGGTTAGAGTTAACTCGAATCCCACGAAAAAAAAGAAAAAAGAAAGGACATTATAAGCTATTATAACATTATTGTGCGGCTATGTGGTCTTGTGGTATGACACTCGCTTTCGGATCGGAAGGTCCTGGGTTAGAGCCTCGTGCTCGACGCATAGTTGAGTCCTTGGAAAAGACTCTTTACTCACATTCTCTCACCGTACTCAGGTGTAAAATGAGTACCTGGCCGTTAACAGCGCTGTCTTTGTCCGAAAAATTGTAATATCGCCTAAAAGGCGTCATGTCTCGTCCAACATGTTAAATGTTGCTGTTGACCAGGGACCCCTTGTAAAGTGCTTTGAGCATGTTAAGTGGATATTGCGCTATATAAAAGCTCAATTTTTATTTTTTTTTAAGCTTTAAATTAAAATACCATCACTCAGGCACAGTTGATAATAAAAGATTTTCTCTTATTCCGAAAAGACATGCTATGGAGGTGAGCACTTTTGTTGAAAAGACTTTTTTTTTTTAAAATGAAAAACTCAAATTTTGACGAGTAAATTTCATTTAAGCTTTATAAGTATGTATGTTCTTTATCTTCTTTTTAATTTTTTTAATGTCTTTTTTCTTTTTTTTTTTATTTGAGCATATAGATAATTGATATTATGTTACTCCTCTCATTTCCAGATGGCTGAGGAAGAAAAACGCTGCTTTGAGACATCAACAGGAAATGGAAAAGCAGCGAAATCGACTATATAATCTCCAAGTCAAAAGATCAAAGAAGAGCCAGGCAATAGTCAAAGCTATGAAAGAGTCGCAATCATTTCGATATGTTGACTACTATGGTTACAGGTTCTAATTAGCTTCTAACATTGATTTTAACTATGGTTACATTTTACCATATGCGACCCTTCTCCTCAAAACGATATTAAGTCGGGTTGGTTAAGATGTTGAAAATTGAATTTACAGCCAGATATATCAGACTTGTGTTGAGTTTTTATGTTTTATTGAGAAGAATGGATACCATATTTTAGTGTGCTAATGCCAACAATTTATCTTTTTGACCAGTTTAACATTAAATTCGACTTTTAAGCATATGGTTCGTTCCGACATAATACCGTTTTGAGACTATGGGTCACATATTTTGTTGCGACAACCATTAAACATGACTTAGTAATCTTCCATTATCGTGTTTACATTACACGTGTTATATGTGACACAGCGCCATACTCAGATATATCTTCACAGCTTTTTTAATATCAAAATTATTAAATATTATTGTTAAGTCTAATGATTATGTGTTTGTTCATTTTTTTAAAAGGTAGCTTCTTCCCAATACCTCCTGTTTTTAAGAAAATGGAGTGTTTCTATAAAGATGTCACTTAGGCCTATGCCTTATTTCTTTGACAATCTAATATTTGCCACTCAAGTGTCTGAATAATTTCACACACGCTGCACGTTGAGCTTTGAACTTTATATTGACCTTTAAATAGCGCAATATCCACTAAATGTGCTCAAAGCGCTTTACAAGGGGTCCCTGGTCAACAGCAACATTTAACATGTAGGACGGGACATGACGCCTGTTAGGCGATATTACAATTTTTCGGACAAAGACAACGCTGTTAACGGCCAGGTACTCATTTTACACCTGAGTACGGTGAGAGAATGTGAGTAAAGAGCCTTTTCCAAGGACTCAACTATGCGCCAAGCACAAGGCTTGAACCCAGGACCTTCCGATCCGAAAACAAGTGTCATACATAGCCGCACGTTGCACTATGATCTATGATGACAAAGCAGATTCTCTGAGCAATTTCAAGTATCTAATGGTTAATGGTTACTCTTCCATTTTGTGTATCATGATATGATTTGTGCGGCTATGTGGTCTTGTGGTATGATACTCACTTTCGGATCGGAAGGTCCTGGGTTCAAGCCTCACTCGGCGCATAGTTGAGTCCTTGGAAAAAGCTCTTTACTCACATTTTCTCACCATACTCAGGTGTAAAATGAGTATCGGGCCATTAACAGCATTGCCTCTGTCCGAAAAAATTGTAATATCACCTAACAGGTGTCATGTCCCGTCCTACCTGTAAAGTGTTGCTGTTGTCCAGGGACCCCTTGTAAAGCGCTTGGAGCACGTTTTGTGGATATTGCGCTATATAAAAGCTCAATTTTTTCTATTTTTATATGATAGCTGTGACTCTGCCCTCCAACAACGTCAACTCATTAAATTACCAGCCTATGTCATTATTACATGATGTGGCTTAGGCGTGAAATGAGTACCTGGTTATAACCCATGACCAGATATCTTAGTGATACAAGTACAAAAGAACACCGCACCAAATAACACCCCCCCCCCCCTCCTCCCCCTTAACTGTGTCGTCGCCTTGTTAGTTTGAAAGGATTTAACATACATATTGTAGGTGGCAAGGATACCAGCATCCTCTAAACCGTCTGATGTAGACCAGCTGTGTCATGTAAGTCTTAATCAGGCATGCCTGGCTTTGTGTACCTGTATGAGGACCTTTTCCAGTGCCTGAATAAGGTTCATCCTTTATCATAGACCCATTCAAATATGGCTGCTCACTCCTTTTTCTTGGACATCTCACACTTTTTACTTGTCGTGTATAGTGCTGAGCCAGAAATTTTTAACTCGCTCAATCCTAGAGATTTTTGTTAATTTTCAAAATTGAAAAAAAAATGTATTACAAATGAGCACGTACATTAATATTTTGATTCAACTACCATTAACATGTAAAAATTAAGAACACTAACTTTGATACTTACGCCTATAATTTGTCTCAGAAAAATGTAATAATAAATAGACATGGGGTAAAAGTAACCAGGGTAAACTACGGATATAGTCGGTGCTAGGGTTGAGCGAGTTAATCTCTGGTCCACATTCCAAGTTGCCAGGAGAAAATAAGCTCTGACCCAAAACCACCAGATTGGAATCCCAACTTGTTAGCAGGGGTTTGGCTGCCAGTTACACTCAACACTCTGACTCCTGGGACATGAACCATATATAGGGAATGAGATTAGGGCAATAGTAGCGTCCTTGATTGGACGTCACCTTACAGAGAGAACGTCAATTTGGTTTTGAAGTGTCTCTCGCCGCTTTTACCGGAAGCGAGGAATAGGGACGCATGCGCACAACCAACATGACGTTCTCTCTCTAATAACTTTTCCGCCGGTGACATCACAGACTATGGGTGACGTCCAATCAAGGGAAGCTTCTCTTCCGCTAATCTCATTCCTATTAAAGTTGTTTCTATTTTTGTTTTGTTTTTTTAAAGAGGGGGAAATATTGTATCAGAGTTGTATCAGTTGATGACTTTTAGGGATTTTTCAGACCAGATGTATGTAACTAAAAAAGCAAAAAAAAAATGAGCTTTTATATAGCGCAATATCCACTAAACGTGCTCAAAGCAGTTTACAAGGGGTCCCAGGGCAACAACAACACTAAACATGTAGGACAAGACATGATGTCTGTTAGGCGATATTACAATTGTTTTCGGACAGAGACAATGCCGTTAACGGCCAGGTACTCATTTTACACCGGAGTACGGTGAGAAAATGTGAATAAAGAGCCTTCTCCAAGGACTCAACTATGCGCCGAGTGAGGCTCAAACTCAGAACCTTCCGATCCAAAAGCGAGTGTCAGACCACATAGCTGCACAAAATGTAACAATGGACATATAGCTCATGGATTTACTTCAAGTCTCCATTGAACTCATCTATTTTGTTCTTAGGTGCTTGATGGTTTGACTAGATTTGAATACTCAATCATCCTGTACGTTAATGGCCCTGAAATTGGTTAAAAGTGTTGTAAGCGCCGTAAAACCCCTATTTAAACAAAACAAACAAACGGACCCTGCCTCGAGATTTTGGACGTTTAAATTGTGAGATTTTATAATATTATATATAGCGTTATATCTACTCTAGATGTACAAAGCAATTTCACAGTAGACCCAGAACTGACAGCTATGTTAAACATGTAGAATCCTACTGGCCATTACACATGTGTATCTTGTGGGGCCTTTTCCAAGGACCCAACTTTGCCCTAGAAGCGAGCCAGGTCTATTAAAACACTATTACTGTTTTCTTTTTGTTTGTTTGTTTAAAAAGGTAGCTATTTCTGGTTAAAATTGACTTATGTTTTTTAGTACATAAACCCCTCCCCCCCAAAAAAAAAAAACACCTATTTTATCGTCTAGAATTTTGAGAAAACTGACGGTACAACATTTAGATTTATCGAGAGTTTAACAGATTCCGTGAATGGGGAAGATTTGTGGTAAAGCGACAATTGAATTCAGTAGTCTGATGTCACGCAGCGGCGGCCATCTTGGTTCTAAACAAAGAAAACATTACTTTTTATTCTTCATGCTGGCTAAAACTTTTCCTATGCCTTGTGATCAGAATGTGTAAAAGTCAAAACAAGATAAAATTTATGGGTTTTTTCCCTCTGGCTACGCTTTTATGCTCGCAGGAGAAATATTTCATACGGGTGTCCGCCATTGTTCCGATAGTTTATAGCCAGTGTTACTAAGTCACCATGCGTCATTAGGAAGGAAGTGACGTTACGACTGTTGAAGAGTATTGAAAGGGACGCTATATCTATGTTTTACTGTAACAGGAGAAGTGTAAATGCTTGCTTCACGGAGAAAGACCTGCTTCAATATCTGATCTCAGGAGAAGATAACCAGTGTATACTTATATTAGCAACATTAATTTTTATTGCTTATCTCCCTTAGTTCTTTATTTTTGTGAAATAACTATTGCGAACAAACTCATACGCTTAAATGGGGTTATTGCTTCTTGGAGCAAATGACCTGGGTCCATTTTTCAGTTTTAAAAGTCTCCATATTTTAGCATCAGCTGGTATATATTTTTAGAGGGGAAGGGGGGGGGGGGTTGGATGTATTAAAAATTACTACATTCCAACACTTTTGGCATCATTTGGATTTGCAGGTCAGATTCCGGAACCCACTTATCGGCTTGTTTTAACATTGAGATGGAAGTTTGCTTTGGTTGGATCATATTTCAATTACAACAATGAGATCTTGACAAACTCAAGCTTTCAACTAAATTAACTTAGACAGGAGTTGATTTACGGGAATTTCTGTGAGGTCATTTAACCCTCTCCTTACCAACTATATAAAAATCGTCACATTCGTCACGATACAACCAACATTTTTCTTTTTCAAATTTCTTTTGAACATCATAAAATTTAGACAGTGTGTTGTAGAGCATGTTTTGCTACAGAAATTATGTATCGCAAGAACTTATTGCTCTTGTGTTTGAGTAATACAAAGTCTATTTTTGTGTTAGTTGGGTGTGACGTTTGGGGGGAATATCCTGAAAATGGCTGGTAAAGAGAGGGTTAATCAAATGTGCATACTTGGAAATCAGATCCCTGACCAACTGGCAAAGGCAGGCAGTTGCATGCAGCAACCCTCCCCAACAAGATATGAAGTGAGTAGAAAAGTGCCAGAAGACAATAGAAAATAAAATTTTTTTTCGCGGCGGTGGTGGGGTTTGAACCTGCGACCTTATTGGTACGACAACTCCGCCTGGCAGGTGAGAGCGTGGCTCTACCGTGTGAGCTATCCACAAACACAAAAAATATTCGTTTCAAACCCAAAGTCATTTCTAGATCCCTCTCTCACCCACTTCTTGAGATCGCCGATTCGTTCGCCACCATCGCGAAGAAATTTTGACCAGCAGTTAAGCTTAATAGCCAATATTCTCATCACAAACATATAACATAGAAACGATTGAGACATTGAGTATGCTCCGGTGTATGGGGTGAATTTTTAATTCAGAAAAGTGAGTGGAGCAGGCACTTATGTTGGTAACAACAAGATATGAAGTGAATAGAAAAGTGCCAGAAGACAATAGAGAATAAAAATTTTTTTCACTTCACTTCATATCTTGTTGTTACCAACATAAGTGCCTGCTCCACTCACTTTTCTGAATTAAAAATTCACCCCATACACCGGAGCATACTCAATGTCTCAATCGTTTCTATGTTATATGTTTGTGATGAGAATATTGGCTATTAAGCTTAACTGCTGGTCAAAATTTCTTCGCGATGGTGGCGAACGAATCGGCGATCTCAAGAAGTGGGTGAGAGAGGATCTAGAAATGACTTTGGGTTTGAAACGAATATTTTTGTGTTCGTGGATAGCTCACACGGTAGAGCCACGCTCTCACCTGCCAGGCGGAGTTGTTGTACCAATAAGGTCGCAGGTTCAAACCCCACCACCGCCGCGAAAAAAAATTTTATTCTCTATTGTCTTCTGGCACTTTTCTACTCACTTCATATCTTGTTGTTACCAACATAAGTGCCTGCTCCACTCACTTTTCTGAATTAAAAATTCACCCCATACACCGGAGCATACTCAATGTCTCAATCGTTTCTATGTTATATGTTTGTGATGAGAATATTGGCTATTAAGCTTAACTGCTGGTCAAAATTTCTTCGCGATGGTGGCGAACGAATCGGCGATCTCAAGAAGTGGGTGAGAGAGGGATCTAGAAATGACTTTGGGTTTGAAACGAATATTTTTTGTGTTCGTGGATAGCTCACACGGTAGAGCCACGCTCTCACCTGCCAGGCGGAGTTGTTGTACCAATAAGGTCGCAGGTTCAAACCCCACCACCGCCGCGAAAAAAAATTTTATTCTCTATTGTCTTCTGGCACTTTTCTACTCACTTCATATCTTGTTGTTACCAACATAAGTGCCTGCTCCACTCACTTTTCTGAATTAAAAATTCACCCCATACACCGGAGCATACTCAATGTCTCAATCGTTTCTATGTTATATGTTTGTGATGAGAATATTGGCTATTAAGCTTAACTGCTGGTCAAAACTTCTTTGCGATGGTGGCGAACGAATAGGCGATCTCAAGAAGTGGGTGAGAGAGGGATCTAGAAATGACTTTGGGTTTGAAACGAATATTTTTTGTGTTCGTGGATAGCTCACACGGTAGAGTCACGCTCTCACCTGCCAGGCGGAGTTGTCGTACCAATAAGGTCGCAGGTTCAAACCCCACCACCGCCGCGAAAAAAATTTTTATTCTCTATTGTCTTCTGGCACTTTTCTACTCACTTCATATCTTGTTGTTACCAACATAAGTGCCTGCTCCACTCACTTTTCTGAATTAAAAATTCACCCCATACACTGGAGCATACTCAATGTCTCAATCGTTTCTATGTTATATGTTTGTGATGAGAATATTGGCTATTAAGCTTAACTGCTGGTCAAAATTTCTTCGCGATGGTGGCGAACGAATCGGCGATCTCAAGAAGTGGTGAGAGAGGGATCTAGAAATGACTTTGGGTTTGAAACGAATATTTTTTGTGTTCGTGGATAGCTCACACGGTAGAGCCACGCTTTCACCTGCCAGGCGGAGTTGTCGTACCAATAAGGTCGCAGGTTCAAACCCCACCACCGCCGCGAAAAAAAATTTTTATTCTCTATTGTCTTCTGGCACTTTTCTACTCACTTCATATCTTGTTGTTACCAACATAAGTGCCTGCTCCACTCACTTTTCTGAATTAAAAATTCAACCCTCCCCAACGTACTCAACAGGAGAAATTAACAAAATGGCCAAAGTTATCCAGTCTCAGATATGGAGAGAGAAGCACCCAGAATACAACATGAATGACCCAATCAAGGTGCTCGACAGAAAGGAACAGGTCATCATCTTCAGACTGAGAACTGGACACAACCAGTTAAAGGAACATATGTGGAGGATGTCCAGAGCAGGTGCCTCTGGACAATATGACTGCGGACTTGAAAATGAAAATGGACATCATGTCCTAATGGAATGTCCAAGGTACAACCAGTTGAGAAGGAACTTCTGGCCTGACCCAACCCCATACTCAAAGAAGCTGTACGGCAGTGAGGACGACCTCAGGACCACTGTGGGCTTCATTCACCAGACCGGACTGACCATGTGACGTGACGGGAACGAAGAAGAAGAAGAAGAAATGTGCATGTAATTATTTGCACGGTGTAATCAGGCTTAGCATCCAATAGCACAGTCTGCAGTTTTAAGAAAGTTTATGCAGTTATCTCTGGCTTGAGATATACATGATTCTTTCTAAACCCACACTACCCATGTAATGTTGGACATTTTGAATGTACCCAGTTGTCATATTAATTATTACCTATTTTTTGAAAAATAAAAATTATGCCTTTTGCGCCACGCTATCATAAGATATCGTCGCCAAGGCATTCCACGAAGGAATATAGATACATGTAACTCATCAAACAAGATGTCTGATGTCAACAGGAATCACCCATGTTGTCCAAGTGAGCAAATTGGGGGTTAATAATCTTGTTCAAGGAAAAAAAACGAAAGTGCCTGAAGCGAGGCTCGAACCCGGGTCATCCGGATCATAGTGCAATGCCTTAACCACTCGGCCACTTCGCCCCCCCCCCCCTTATTATTACCTAATACTATGCATTAATCAGGCATCGCATCCACTGTAGTTTTAATTCCCTGGAGAAGGCTCTTTACTCTCATTCTCTCACCGTACTCAGGCGTAAAATGAGTACCTGGCCGTTAACAGCGTTGTCTCTGTCCAAAAAAAAAATTAATATCGCCTAACAGGCGTCATGTCCCGTCCTACATGTTAAATGTTGCTGTTGGCCAGGGACCCCTTGTAAAGCGCTTTGGGCACGTTTAGTGGATATGGCGCTATATAAAAGCTCAATTTTAATTTTAATCAATAGTTGGTTCTATAGAGTCAACATGCATTTCATACCGTGCGATTGCCTGTACACGTCCATTCTTTTACTAATACTCATAGTAACACAGAATCATCATTTTGACTTGATGTCTTTACAAGACGAGACGTCAAACCACTGAACCACCCAGCCATGGCTTAATGGTTGCTTTTTTTTCCTTCATAAGGCGCAATAAACATTTGATCACAACAAAGAGATTATAATTATTGTCACTGGACAATTCTTCATTTTCACCTGAGTAGTGTGAGAGAATGAGAGCAAATTATGCCACTTTCCAAGGACACTGATTTGGGACACAGTGGGACTCGAGCCAGAGGCCTACAGTTCGAAAGGTAGGTATCATACTGAAAAACTGCAAAGACTCATAGTTTAACAAGACCTGAGACTACTGCCACGACCCAAATTTTCTTTAAGTTTGAACCTGTCAAAATCGATTATACATGTAAAAACAGTTATTTTAGAAGCGATTAAACTTGTATAAACAGTTATTTTTTAAATGATAAATCTTGTTAAAACAGTTATTTTAAAACCGATTAAACTTGTATAAACAGTTATTTTTTAAATGATAAATCTTGTTAAAACAGTTATTTTAAAACCGATTAAACTTGTATAAACTGTTATTTTTTAAATGATAAATCTTGTTATCTAAATCATTTATTTTAATACCGATTAAACTTGTATTAACAGTTAATCTATAAATGATAAATCTTGTTAAAACAGTTATTTTAAAACCGATTAAACTTGTATAAACTGTTATTTTAAAATGATGAGAAAAACAGGGTTTTGAGAAGAGCCAGATGGAAACAAAGAATAAAAAGTCACGGGGTTAGTGCCAAACTCAGGACCCAATTGACACGACACCCTCCACCTGGCTGAGAGAGAGAGAGAGAGAGAGAGAGAGAGAGAGAGAGAGAGAGAGAGAGAGAGAGAAGAGAGAGAGAAGGGACAGCGAGCGGTCGCACAACCGACTGAGCTGTCCAGTCACACTGAAATATGTGACCCTTCGCCTCAAAACGGTATTAAGTCGGGATGGTTAAGATGTTGAAAATTGAATTTAGCCTATAGCCTGAAATATCAGACTTGTGTTGAGTTTGTATGTTTTATTCAGGAGAATGGATACCATATTTTAGGGTGCTAATGCCAACAATTTATATTTTTGACCAGTTTAACATTAAATTCGACTTTTAAGCATCTGGTTCGTTCCGACATAATACCGTTTTGAGACGGTGGGTCACATATGGCTATCCAACTTAGTATCAATCCTACCTATTTGATAAACGATTAAACTTGTAAAAACGGTTATTTTCAAAACAAAATACAGCTTGTTATTTTATGTAATGATTAGAAAGAAAGAAAGAAATTGCATTATATGATGTAAAAAAACCTCATGTGTTCACTATTACTATATTAGTAGATGTATTACAACCCCATGTTTATAATAGTGCGGTTTGCGATCTAGTGAGTAGATCCTGGATTTGAGCTCTGAACCTGGGATTTGAGTGGCGCGAAATTGAGTGCTTCGAATAGGTTTTTTATTTACATTCTCCTCGAGCACTCAGCTGTAAAATGAGTACCAAACCTTTAGCAGCGTTGTCTTTGTTCGCCGTTCAAGCGTTATATCTCGTGTTAAGTGTTGCTGCTGGCTTTTGGTCTTTGAGCACATTTAGTTGACATTGCATTATATAAATGTACAAAGGTTTTATATTGTTTAACCATTGTGACAAACAGCCTCAAAACGGTGTTATGTCATATTGAGACATAAGCTAAACCGTGGATTTAATAACGTAAGGATCAAAACCTTGAAATTTTAGGTCTTTTACTTTTCTACTCAAATATTTTATTTGTCTCCTCAATGAATTTAACCCGTCTAATAATTTTACAACAAATTCAATTTGCAGCATTTTGATCAACACCACATAATCCCTTTGCAGACGATTAGTCTCAGTTGATTTAACTTTAGCTTTTCTAGAGCGCAATATCTACTAAAGGTGATCAAAGCGCTTTACAAGAGTCCCCAGCCAACAGCAACACTAGGATGTCTGTAAGGTGTTATTACATTTTTTCTCCGACAGAGACAATGCTGTTAAAGGCCAGCTACTCATTTTACACATGAGTATGGTGAGAGAATGTGAGTAAAGATTCTTTTCCAAGGACTCAACTATACGCCGCTCAGAGTGAAACTCGAACCCAAGACTGCCTTCCGACTCGAAGGCGAGTGTCATACTACAAGACCACTAGGCGCACGATTTACAGTTATCCAAATATTGACTTTGTTATATATTCTTTTAGGCCTTTAGACGGAACCTATGACAAATAGACACGATAAATGTGTCTTGTTAGACAGATGTATGACATTAAGGACACTCTCTCATTACACTCAACAGAAATAGATTAAGATACCTGAAATTAATTGCCACAATAATAACCATTAACATCAATCTATCAACGGCTTTGGGTATCAAGCAACGTGCATCCCGTAAGCTTCAAGGCACTTTTACAGTAAGCTATAGATAGAATGCGCCTGGCCAAGGAGTTCACAACATTGCCATCCGGAAGTATAACGGACTAACACACAAACTCTGTGTAACCATGAACTTTTATAGCCTGGTTAATACAGTTTAGTGAGAACAACTCACAAACGCGGATGGCAAAAACAATAACAAAGACCTGAGTGATGTCATCTTCGAACTATCTAAAGGATAATATGTGCGGCTATGTGGTCTTGTGGAATGACACTCTGTTTAGGGATTGGAAGGTCCTGGGTTCGAGCATCTCTCGACGCATAGATGAGTCTTTGGAAAATGCTCTTTTTACTCACATTCTCTCACCGTACTCGGGTGTTAAATGAGTACCTGGTCGTAAACAGCACTGTCTCTGTCAGAAATAATTGTCATAGGCTCATTTGTAAAGCGCTTTCAGCACGTTTTGTGGATATTGCGCGATACAACAGCTCAAGTTTTTTGTTGCTGTTTTTTTTTTTTTTTTTTTTTACGATATTATGCAGGTAAAATGTCCACACCTTATAGGTATCTATTTTTAGAATTGAAATTATAAGAAATACAAACTTTGAGATTTTTGCAATGTAAGAAAGTTTATCTAGATATTATCTCCATCATAAAAAAAAATCGAAATTAGCCACAATTGTCAATTTTGTGGCTATAGAAGGAACGAAATTGACGTCACTCATATTATGATCATAAGCGTTATCATCATTATCATCATCATCATCATCATCATCATCATCATCATCACCACCATCATCATGATTATCATATATCATTATTATCATTATTATTATTATTATATATTATTATTATATTATTATATCATTATTATTATATATTATATATTATTATTATTATTATTATTATTATTATTATTATTATTATTATTATTATTATTATTATATTATTATTATTATTAATATTATTATATTATTATCATTATCATTATCATTATTATTATTATTATTATTATTATTATTATTATTATTATTATTATTATTATTATTATTATTATTATTATCAGCATTATCATTATTATTATTATTATTATCATTATCATCATCATCAACATATTTGTTATTACCAAATCTTGTCGACCTACGCCTGTTCTACCATCAATTGTAAACGACACATTTTGATTATAGAAGCATCTCTAACTCTAATTGGTTTCCGACTGACTTTTTTTGATCGCTTTACTCTTTACTCTTTCTCATAGAACGTTCCTTTTTTCCCAAATAAATGTAGCGTTGACAGTGATTGGAGACCCTATTGACTTCAATGTTTTGTGAGGTGAGTCTTTATTTCTGTGTTCGTTTATCTTCTAGTTCTTCTTCTTCTTCTTCTTCGTTCCTCTGATGGACATCTATGGCTGCAGTCCGATATCTGCTATGAAGTCTGTGGTCCGCTTTAGGTCCTCAGCCTCGCCATAGAGCTTTGTGTTGAGTGTTGTAGGGGTGACCCAGTGGTTCGAACGTTGCACGTTGTCTTCTAGTTCGAAGTTAGTGATTTTTAATTGTATTTGTGCGAGTAAAATAACAATATTATGAGTTTTAAATTTTATGTGGTTAGATATTTATTGTGTCAAAAGTCATATTTCTATCTAGTGTTAAATTGTTGAGTGAAAAAGTAGATTAAAGTTATTAAGTATGTATTCATCAATGTTAAATTAAATTTAAATTGAATTAAAACCGAGCTTTATATAGCGCAATATCCACTAAATGTGCTCAAAGCGCTTTACAAGGGGTCCCTGACCAACAGCAACATTTAACATGTAGGACGGGACATGACGCCTGTTAGGCCATATTACAATTTTTTCGGACAAAGACAACGCTGTTAACGGCCAGGTACTCATCTTACACCTGAGTACGGTGAGAGAATGTGAGTAAAGAGCCTTTTCCAAGGATTCAACTATGCGCCGAGCGCGAGGCTCGAACCCAGGACCTTCCGATCCGAAAGCGAGTGTCATACCACTAGACCACATAGCAGCGCTATTGTTGATATATTATTATTCATAGTTTCTAAACATTTACTAATAAAGTTTGAAATGGACATAGATACGATAGCCGCATAATAATTGTCTGGAATGTCTTAATTGGATTCAATAGTCTGGTGTCACGTCGCCCAGCAACGGCGGCCATCGTGGTTCTAAACAAAGAAAATCGGTACTTTTTATTCTTCATGCTGGCTAGCACTTTTCATATGCCTTGTGATCAGAATGTGTAAAAGTCAAAACATGATCAAATTTATGGGGGTTTTTTTCCTATGGAAACGCTTTTATGCTCGCCGGAGAAATATTTCATACGGGCGTTCGCCATTGTCCCGATAGTTTAGAACCAGTGTTACTAACTTACCATGCGTCATTAGGATAGAAGTGACGTTTCGACTGTTGAAGAGTATTGTCAAGAAAAAAAAGTCATTTGATTTCTAAGCTTGCCTCATTTCCATGTATTTTGTTACTAGATCTATAATTTGATAAATGTATATTTTCAATACCTATGTCTTTTCTTTTCTTTTCGTTTTGATTTTGTTTTGTTCTAGTGGATGTTATTTATACTTATTTTCTAATTGTATTAGTTCTTTTTTTTTTTTGGTTGTTTGTTTGTTTTGTTTCATTGTTTGTTTGGGCTTTTTTATTGGTTTGTTGGGTTGCTGGTTTAATTTTGTTTTGTTTTGGGTTGGTTTTTTTTGTTGGTTTTTTTTGTTGGTTTTTTTTGTTGGTTTTTTTTTGTTGGTTTTTTTTGTTGGTTTTTTTTGTTGGTTTTTTTTGTTGGTTTTTTGTTTTGTTTCGGGTTTTTTATTATTTTTTTGGTCTTTTTTTTTTTGGTTTGTTTTTTGTTGTTTTTTTTTTTTTTTTTTTTTTTTTTTTTTTTTTGCTGATTAATAAAATTTTCATTTTGTTGTATTTTTGTGTTCTTGTTTTGTTTCTTTGTGTCTTGATTTATCTCTTTTTTTTATTTTGAATGCAATTTCCATTCTTTTTGCTTACTACACTGGAGTTACAACAAATGGTTTCCGTGCTTTATCTTAGTCTCTTTCGAGTTCATCATTATTGTAAATCGAACAATAAATTTGTTCAATTTTTCATTCATATGAGTTCGAGAGAGTTCAGACTAAAACTACCTGTTTTTTTAAACCGTTAGATTTTATCATCAACCTTGAAATTTGATTTTTTTTTGTTAAAAATCCAATACAGATTATTAATTAGTTTGTAAATATTAAAAATGGAATGAAACAAACAAACAAGCATATGAAGGTGCTTTGTGATCACAATGTTTTTGTGTATTCACTGAGTTAGTGATAATTTTTATCATTTATGCATTTTCATGGCAAGATTGACTGACAGAGCTCTGTGAGTGTCGGTTTTTTACTTCGAACCGACAGGGGGAGTCTCTTGGAAAAGGCCTTTTCTCAAATTCTTTCACCGCAGTCTAGTGTAAAATAAGTTCATGGCCAGTAACAGCATCGTTGTCTCTGCCGAAAATAAATATTTTAATAGGGAATGAGATTAGCGGAAGAGTAGCGTCACGGCGGAGAAGTTATTAGAGAGAGAACGTCATTTATGGTTTTGCGCATGCGTCTCTCTCATCCTCGCTTCCGGTGAAAGCGGCATGAGACACTTCACCGAAAGCGAGGACGAGAGAGACGCATGCGCAAAACCATGTTGACGTTCTCTCTGTAAAGTGATGTCCAATCAAGGGACGCTACTCTTCTGCTAATCTCATATAGTGTCTCATCGGCATCATGTCTTGTCCTACATGTTGCATTGCTGTTGGCTTGCAAAGCGATATGAGCACATTTAGTGGAGTTCTCTATGTATAAAAGCTTCATCTCAAGAACCAAGTAACTTTAGACGTTTTATAACACATTATCATTTTCATGTTTTATAGGTCATAGTCGTCTGCGAGAACTTCCAGAACTAAGATGGCTGTTTTCAAGTTCTTTCTCGTTTGTGTCGGTGTCTTCAATTCCTTGTCCTCGGCCAATGTGTTTTATTGGATGCCTGCTCCAACCACTTGCGTTAGCAAAAATGCTGCTACATCCTCAGGTATTTAATGTCATCATGCTTCCTCATAAATACCACCTCAGCTTTTATCAAAGGTGAAAATTCACAGACTTCGGATGGAAACAATAACAACAATTGATGTGTCGAGGGAAAACTATTTGTCAGCAAAGTGATAAACGAAGGAAGTTTGAGAATAAATAAGTCAAAATATTATAGTGACACTCTTCTCTGGATTGGAAGGTTCTAGGTTCGAGTCCCACTCTTAGCGGCGCATCGTTGAGTTCTTGGAAAAGGCTTTTTTACTCACATTTGCTCCTCGTCGTTAGCTCTTTTTTTTTTTTTTTTGTTACTCTTACAGGTTCACAGCCAGTGATGCCTGCTTGGCCAAGCCAATACAGTATGAAGGTAGAAGCCAACATGAATCAGAGTGGACAAAGCTACGAAGTGGAGGAACACTTTGACAACAGCAGTGGGCTATCATCGGTTTTGGCGACTTTCTTAAGTCAAAGATGCTTCACTATTTTTAACCCTGATCCACTGGAAAAGTATGTCGTGTCAGTCTGGTATTATTTCGAACTTCTTCTTCTTCTTCTTCTTCTTCTTCTTCTTCTTCTTCTTCTTCTTCTTCTTCTTCTTCTTCTTCTTCTTCTTCTTCTCCTTACTACTACTACTACGCTACTCTACTACTACTACTACTACTCACTTACTACTAACTACTACTACTACTACACTACTACTACAACTACTACTACCTACTACTACTACTACTACTACTACTACTACTACTACTACTACTACTACCTACTACTACTATCTACCACTACTTCTTCTTCTTCTTCTTCTTCTTCTTCTTCTTCTTTCTCTCTTCTTCTTTCTACTACTACTACTACTACTACTACTACTACTACTACTACTACTACTACTACTACTACTACTACTACTACTATTACTACTACTTCTTCTTCTTCTTCTTCTTCTTCTTCTTCTTCTTCTTCTTCTTCTCTCAGCTTATCCCGCAGTTTGCAGGGTTGCGATAATGAATGCCACATCTCGATGCATCTCGGTTCATTGCATCATCTTCCTCCAGGCCCAGTTCTTTCATGTCGTCCTATCCATCCATCTTGTCTTAAGGCGTCCATATTTCCTTTTTTTCCGGCTAATTGTATATCTAATACTTTCTTTCCCACATACTCCTTCTCTCGTCTTTTAACATGTCTAAACTATTTCAATATGTCTTCTCTCATCTTTATTGATTCATTATTCACTTCAGTCAACCTTCGAATTCGTTCATTTCTCACTGTCTTTTCTTGTCCAGCCAAGTGACCATCTCAACATCCTCATTTCTACCATCTCAGTTTCTCCATCTTGTTTCTTTGTCGTTGCTGCTGTCTGTAATCCACACAGCATTGCTGGTCTTACAACAGGTGTATATACGTTTTCCTTCAACTTTACTGAAATTCGTTTGTCATAGATAACTACAGGTAACCTCCTCCAATCAATCCAGCCAATTATTTCGGAATGAAATTAATTAATAAAATTGATTTTAATGTCAAAATTACTTGAATTAGGAACTACAAATTTATTGAAGTTAAAGATACAAAATCATTTCTCATCAATGGCGGCATTTGTCATAACTGAAATCTCATAATTATTAAGCTTATGGGGCTGTGCGACTCAACGGTATGGTCTTTGTTTCGTAACAGACAGAAACCAAGTTCGATTACTGGCCGCACTTGTGGCAAGTCACTTACCGACCCTTAGCTTGCTTTGCAACGCTTCATTGTGCAAGATAGTCATTGGTACAAAAATGGAACAAAAATTAAATTATTCTACCTCTAATATTGGAAAACCCTATCTTCGTAAAAGTGTAATTGTTGAATAGTAGACAAGGCTTTCTGACATGTTTTGAAAATCGACCAAACACTTTCTAAAATGATCACAATCGATTTGAATTCATTGCAAAATAATAGCTTTTATTACTTTGGGTTATGAAATATCTAAGAATCATTAATTTGAGAGATGGAATAAAGGTATTATTTTTAAGGCTCTAGGTATTAAACATATTACAAGCTCGTGACGCAATTTGGCACGATAAACATAACTCGTTAAATAAATCCAAAGTCAATAAAGTCTATAATGGTCCTCGTCACACTTGAAGCGTGTATACTGACGCCAAAAATCTGCGATTAATAGAACATTACACGCAATGCTCATCTCCTACCCTACATTTCTTAAATAGAATAGCACTGGCCAAAAATGACATCAACTCTTACACATTTTTCTCATTCATTACCATTTCCCATTTAACTTTATTTCCCCAAATTCTTTCTGGAACTATCTAAAACAAACTTGTGCTATTGTATAGATAGAGCAATATTCACAAAATGTGCTCAGCGCACTTCATGCGGGACGTCAAGCCAGCAGCACAACACATAACATGTAGAATGAAACGTAGGTAACCATCATTATCAATATCATAATCATTATAAAAACTACCATTCTTCTTCTTCTTCTTCTTCTTCTTCTTCTTCTTCTTCTTCTTCTTCTTCTTCTTCTTCTTCTTCTTCTTCTTCTTCTTCTTCAAGTACCAAGTCTGTGCCAGACATCGGTGATCATGGTACGCCATTTATCTCTCTGATCAGATAATCTCAGAAAACCAATATTACTCTTCTCTTTCTTTGTCACCCAGCTGTTCAAACTATTCAAATATTATGTTTCTCTTGGTCTACCTTTACTCTTTTTACCTTCTATCTTTCCTGTGAGAGCAAGATGTTCAATACATTTATGTCGATTTAGGTGCCCTAAAAAATGCATTTGTCTTTTTCTTATTGTACGAATTAATAACATTTTAGTTACAACTACCATTACCAGCTACAATATTGTTTCCGTCACGTGATGTAGGTACGTCATCAAAAACGAGGACAGTTGCATCGTCGAAAAGGGAGACGTAGATTTCCATCCACTTGCCTTTGCCAGCATGGATCGCACCTCATTCAGCTCGTCCAAGATCTCATTCCGTCACCTGTTCCAATCTGCAATGAACTCTGGCAGTTTAGCTTTCGTGGGACAGACAACGGTCAGAGGCGTACAGACCAATCATTGGACCTTGTGTCATGTAAGCGATCCCCTAATTCTTATTTTGGTTTAAGATTATTTTTTAAAGCGAATAAATACATATTATTATTATATTATCATTATTATTATTATTATTATTATTATTATTATTATTATATTTATTATTATTATTATTATTATTATTATTATTATTATTATTATTATTATTATATTATTATATATTATTATTATTATTATTATTATTATTATTATTATTATTATTATTATTATTATTATTATTATTATTATTATATTATTATTATTATTATTATTATTATTATTATTATTATTATTATTTATTATTATTGAACGTATTGATGTTATTACGATTGTTGTATTTTGTGTGGTGTATCAGTTTATTTTTTGGTTCCATTTACCTTTTTTTTTCTTTTTTTTTTCACTTTCATGTATGTTGGCATCAAATTGTTGATTTATTGGCGAAAGCCTAAGATTGAATAAACTTTGAAACTTTGAAACTTTGTAAGCGATCCCTTAATTCTTATTTTGGTTTAAGATTATTTTTAAAGCGAATAAATACAGTTTTATATCGAATAGAAACTTATAACTTTAAGATCAGATATCTCAAAATGCTCTTTGTATATTTCGTGCATCAACACCATTTATATAACAAACATTCATTGTTGAATTAACAATTAATTTTTGGTTTACAATCACTGTTTAAAACTATTAAATATCTAACACACAATTTAATGTCATAGTCAAAAATCGTATAGTAGCACATTTTTCCCTACCATCCTTTTGCCTTGTTCATATATATATATATATATATATATATATATATATATGTATATATGTATGTATGTATGTATGTATGTGTGTGTGTGAGAGAGTGAGTGTGTACCTTATATATTTGAGAGTTTCAATTTATTAAATACAAAAGGCAAAAAATATCTAATACCTCGGCACATTAATTGCCATATTATGCTGGAAAACTCCATACCAATGGCATTCTTGAAACAATTAATTGAATCTATGTTTTATCTCAAACTATATAGATTATTTCAAATAACTTAAGTTAACCAAAAAAAAAACGTTAGTTATTTGAAATAATATGTAACGTTTGAGATTTTAAAAAGTTCTTTATCTTAGGGTATTTATTAATTCCTTATAGAAGACTTGAATCTTTCAAATAAACATCTTAAATTTATCATTTTATTATTCTGGAAAAGTGTGGAGCGGGCACAAGTATCAATACTAATAATAAGAAAAATAGGGTTGGAGAAGTGCTAGATGAAACCAGAGAATACACCGTGACGGTTCAGTGCCAAATTCAGGATCTAATTGACAAAACCGACTGATCTATCCAGCGTCACAAAAATATGGTTATCAAACTTAGTACCAATCATGCGCCTCTCTTCTCTCAACCACTGTGGGAACCACAACGAGGCTAGATGACAAACCTTGAGCGAGCAAATTAAGCTATCCGCTCTCATCTGTATGAAATAAGACATGGTAACAAATGAACAAATAGGACACACAGGAATAACTCCGATATTGGGTTGAATAAAATTCAGAAAAGTGTGGAGAGGGCTTTGGTATCAATAATGATGAGAAAATTAGGGTATGGAGAAGTGCTCGATGAAAACAGAGAATAAAAAGTCACGGGGTCAATGACAAACTCAGGATCCAATTGACACGAAACCCTCCGCCTGGCCAAAAGGGAGAAGACTGCCAGAGGACATCTTATAATGTAACATATACATTGCATAAGCTAAAAATTTAACGTTTCTGATCATTTTAAATACGAGCCATTTGTCATCTACTTCATTTCATCATACCATGATGTGTATCATTAAGAAATCATATTTCCCAGGAATGGACAGACATGAATGCTTAAGTCCAGACAGACTTTTATGTTGGCGCCCCAGGTCACAAGAATGCATGGGGTTTGGAGGAAGTACCCATGAGGGTAGAGATGGAGGGAACAACGGGCCTTTTTAAGACAGATCACATCTCTTCAGGGTACAAAAGATGATATTGATGGCAATGGTTATCAAATAAAGATTGTAATATTATCATTCTTATTAATATTGTCAATGATGATTAGAAGAAGAAGAAGAAGAAGAAGAAGAAGAAGAAGAAGAAGAAGAAGAAGAAGAAGAAGAAGAAGAAGAAGAAGAAGAAGAAGAAGAAGAAGAAGAAGAAGAAGAAGAAGAAGAAAAAAAAAAGAAGAAGAATATTGATCCAACATGATATTTAATAAAACCCTAATTCAAAGTTAATCCTATGCATAAGTTTGTTATCAAAATAATCTTTATCGACTACGAAGCATTAAGTTCTCATAACGATAACATCTGATCGTTTAAAAATATGACGATTTTCTTATAGTGGGTAAGGAAAGAGTTTAAACTGAGATAATTTATCGTTTTGGTATTTCAGGTTTACATTTGAAAACGTGTACGATCTCATGACGTTTCGAACTGGTCCTTCAGCCATTCAAGGTGGGAGTGTATTCGAGATCCCTATGAATGTTGTCTGTAATGGACGATCCGAGAACAAGGCCTTACCGGAACTTCCCGATGTTTTTGAGATGGACGTAGAGGTAAGTTGAAAAAAAAAGAAGAAACAATACAATGATTTTATGGCGTCTAGTGTCGAACTCTGTTTCAAAATCAAACTACAATACGCGAGGTCAATAAAAAGGTAGGTGACAATGATGATAAATGTTGACCTACATATTATCTGGTTTCTATATAAGCGTGACACTAATCAACTCAGGAACTTCCCGATGTTTTTTGAGATGGACGTAGAGGTAATTTGAAAACAAAAGAAGAAACAATACAATGATTTTATGGCGTCTAGTGTCGAACTCTGTTTCAATATCAAACGACGTTGCGCGAGGTCAATGAAAAGGTAGGTGACAATGATGATAAATGTTGACCAACATATCGTCTGGTTTCTGTATAAACGTGACAATAATCAACTTAATAGTAAAGGTAAGTTAATTGATACAAGTTATAGGTAGAAATGACGCATATTGTAATATTGACCCTCTCCTTACCAGCCATTTTCAAAATTTTCCCCAAAACTTCATACCCACCCAACACAAAAACAGACATTTCTTTCTCAAACAGAAAAGCAACAAGCATATTCGTTACATGATATTGTTTGACAATATGAGCTCTGTTACAGAATGTCAAGTTTCTATTATAGCAAAAAGAAATGAAATCTGGATGAGAAAAGTGACGATTGCATCATGACAAAGGTGACGATTTTCCAATAGGTGGTAAGGAGAGGGTTAAGACAAGGTTAAAGAAAATACCAGGCGACATAGCATTTTGGATATTTTAGATTTAGATATTTAGTAATTTCTACTTCATGTTCTTTTATGAAAGTGTCGCTGCGACACCTTGTGAGCGCGCATTGGAAAAGTGTTCAAAATTTCAAACGCAGGGGGTTCAAGAATATTGTTATTATACCCCTCCAATGATCTCACCTATATTGTTCCTTATTAAATTGTATTATTTATGATTACAATGATTAGTGTTGTAATTTAATGATTTGACTTGAAGAATTATCATTGTAGGCAGCAGAGTATCACCAGAGAAGGTAGGTTCTTTGATATCACGATGCGTCAAAATCTGTTCTTAGTAAAACCGGGTGTGAAAATAACATTCTTGAATTGCAACGCTTTTTACAAAGGATAATACCAATGTCTCATATTTTTTGTTTGTTAGTTTGTTTGTTTTGTTTTGTTTTTGTTTGTTTTTTTGTTTTGTTTTAGTTTTGTTTTTGTTTTTTTGTTTTTTGTTTTTTTATTGTTGTGTGTGTGTGTGTTTGTTATATTTTTCTGTTTTAACTCACAGTAATTTGGTGCTTGTTGTTAGTCGTTAGTTGGTCACCATTATCAATGGACGCACTTTTGTAAATACAGTATTCATTAATTGTACTCATGAGTGTCATACCAAAATGAGTAATACATAAGTTAAAAATTGAGGAGCAAGCAGGTACTGAGGAATCAATGTGAGCATGTAAAATTGTCTATATAAAAGACCTATGCAAATGTTAATATCTTTATCTATTTTAGGTAAGACAAAACAATAAAAAGCAAGACAATTATATATAAAAACCTTGGTGACTATTAACAAGTCTAGTAAAGTAAAGATAACCCAATGTGATCTGTCATGCAAGCGGTTTGTTTCAATGAATTAGCGTCACTGGATAACCAGTCTCTTTCATTTTCACTTTTACCTTTTCCACAAAAGACACTGAATAATTTGGATAATACTCAATCGCTTGAGCAAATAGTCGCCGAATAGGCAACTTGTACTCCGTGAAAAGTGACATATTATTGCCATTTGGGGAAATTAATGTATAATTAATTATGTTCGAACGATTTCCTTTGAAGAGATTGCGATACTGATAGTTGTATATTTATTGTATCGTATCGTTTAAGAGCTAATAGGCTATAAAAACACATTTAAATGCTTAATGAAACTTTCATGCATAGATATTTTTTTTTCAAAGTTATATA
Organism: Berghia stephanieae; assembly: GCF_034508935.2. NCBI lineage: Eukaryota > Metazoa > Mollusca > Gastropoda > Nudibranchia > Aeolidiidae > Berghia > Berghia stephanieae. Next base: position 10,707,190 of record NC_088362.1, read on the forward strand.
AACAACATTCATTGTTAGTTTGACATGTTTCGGTAAATAATCACTGTTTGAATTTATTTGATACCTAACACGCAAATAAGTATCACTAGAGGAATTCAAGCGTCGATTGAAGACATTCTTATTCCGACAGGCTTTCTTTTGATTATGTGTATAATTAGCGTTGTTCGTGTACTGTGTTAGGGCTTAATAATTAAGTTAATCTATGTTATGCGCCCAGAGCCCTCCTGATGAAGGGATGTTTGGCGCACTATAAATCTATACCATTATTATTATTTATTATTAAAGTCAAAATTCGTAGCATACTTTTCTTAATCAACATTCATTTGATATACAAAATGCAAATAATATCCAATGGCATAGAACATTATTCGTCGATATCAAATATTATTTTGGCAAGCTCTTAACCAATGGTTTTCTCTAAAACATTAATTGAATTCGAATAATATTTTTGGTCTCAAACTTTAGATTATTTCAAATTGCTACCGTTCTTGAACTATGGTCCTTCTTGACGAATTGCATTTTTCAACATATATCTTAAACTTACCTCCCCTATTTTGATCCCTATTTTTTCAAATATATATATATATATATATATATATATATATATATATATATATATATATATATATATATATATACAGATGAGTGCACCACATGTGGGAACGAGTCTTCCGCTTGTGACGTCCCTTAATTACGATTGGCAAAACCAGATATTGGAGACTGTTCGGGAATTCCCTATTCCTCATGGACTTCCTGGGGACAGGGATCGCCACAAACCTAAAGACTCCTTTCATGACCGTGATAATAAAAGACAAAGCCAATCGGATTGGATAGTGGTTAGAAGAATAAGCTGGGTGGAGGACTACCATAGCGGTATTCAGTATATCACTGAAAAGGTAAGGAGAGGAAGGGTAATTCTTTGAGGTATTTCTTTTACTTCATTTTTCTTTTCGCTTTGTCTGGTAAAGCTTTATATACTTGAGCTTTAAACTGGAGCTTCCAGTAGAGAAGAGCTCAAAGACAGGTGTCCTTAGTTCTGTGTTTGTTTGACATTATATGTTGCACCCCTGTTTGAAGAGGCATAAAGGAAAGCAGTTGAAGAAGAAGAAGAAATTACCCAAAAAATGTGTTTACAGGAAAGTACGAGGTGGAAATTCATAAAATTCATAAAAACCAATTTAACTCCAACGGAAAAGATTTAAGATGGAGGTGTAATTGCTTTATAAATGAAAGAGAAGAAATTATTTGATGCATTATAAATAATTTGTCTATTCATACATCCATATCATTTAACCTGCTTTACTCTCTAGAACAACAACACATGCACTGTTCGTCATATTCCCACATCAGACAACACAATGAGCCATGGGAACATATTACTGACCATGTACAAAGACAAGAAGAGTGGACTCTCTCAATTAAAATATCAGGTGTGCAATTCTTTAACTTTGTACTAAATTCTTCGCTCAGGACCATATCCTTCATACAATCATGAGTAAAAAAAACCCAATGAAAAGAGGATAAATATGCATGTCAAACGTTCAAAGCATCATTTCTACATACTACAAGTAACTTTTAACACAATAAAACCGATCATACAGCAAGCAAATCCATCTTCACATCCTGTGACATCTTGTATTACGTCTCGATGACCGACATCTTGAGCATAACGCTGCTGTGTAGATCTGTGATGACCGTATGTTTCGGATACTGGGGTGGGTCACATTTGTCATACCGACTTCCGAACGTTCTCTTTGCTAGACCTGGCCGACACTTTAGAACTGTGGACCTCTTAGATTATGACCGAGGGAATACCTCGCCCTTGAATTATGCTACATGGCTACAATTCATTACCTATGACCTAGAAAAGAAGCTCGCAGAGTTCTGCGCAAGTAAAAGGAGACAATGAGTGGCGCTAACAGAACAAAAAAAACAAAGAAAGAGCCCCGGAGTCCATCTCAATAAGAAACTTAAGTGGCAAACCTATATAGAACAAATCACAGCAAAGGCAAGTTGGATGCTGGGGTTTCTCAAAAGGAACATAAACCAAATACGAAGCATTAAAGCCCTTCTCAGGCCAATATTAGAATATGCCAGCACTGTGTGGGACCCATACACAAAAAATGACACAGACAATATTGAAAAAGTACAAAGAGCAGCTGAAAGATTCACAACCGGATGTAAAACCAGAGACCCGGTTGTGTGAAGTCCTCCCTCCAGTCACTTGAATGGAAACCATTGAAAAATTGGCGCAAGGTATACCTTACATAAAACCATCAGCAACCCAAACTCACCAATCGTCATCTCAAACTACATAGATAGCAAATCCGATATGTAGACACATAGATACAATGCATCACAATACAAACAACTACTTACAAGAACAGACACATACAAACACAACTTTTTCCACGATCAGTAAATGACTGGAATGTCCTGCCACCGGACATAACGAATGTTGAATGCTTGGAAACGCTCAAAACAGTGTTGAATGCATTTGCTCGTCAAAGTAATCTGCAACTGTTCCCTGTTTTATTGGACGGTAATAGAACATTTGCAGTGAGCCCATGGGGGCTTTGCAAATACAAGCCATTAAACATTGAAGATTGAAGAATACGTCCAAGCACGGCTGCCACTCTGCAATCTGTTACTTATTGTAACGACCCAAAGACCAGAGACCATCTGGTTGAGTATTGCATTTTGGCGGAGCTGTATGGGGGATACAAGATGATTTGAGAGTGTGTAAAAGTTTTTGGAGATTGAGTAGAAGACCTTATCATTTTAGTACAATCTTATATATATATATATATATATATATATATATATAGATAGATAGATAGATAGATAGATAGATAGATAGATAGATAGATAGATAGATAGATAGATAGATAGATAGATAGATAGATAGGTAGATATATAGATAGATAGATAGATAGATAGATAGATAGATAGATAGATAGATAGATAGATAGATAGATAGATAGATAGAGAGATAGGTAGGTAGATAGAAAGATAAATAGATTGTAAGAATTTCATCTTACTATGCTATTCTAAGAGACCTTTTGCGAGGTAAACCTTCTTCTATGGGACCATTTGTTTTGTGTTAGTTTTTTTTCTCAATTGTACTTCTATCGTTTTAAGACCCTGTGTGAAGAGAGAGGTAGTATGATAATTCATTATTAATAAAGTTATTTAACTTGCCATAAAATTCTGAACCACCGTCTCTTATTACAACAAATCTCATCATTATTCTTTCCACAGGGTAAGTCCACAGTACGTAACATTCCTGTGGAGTCTTGGGGAATGGACAAAGATGGAATGGTTCAAAAATTCTTCTTCTTGGCAAGAACCAAGGGAGCTACCAATGTAAACGTAGACACCAGCAACATGACAAAGGCTGATAAGGATGAATATGAGAAAGGAATTGTGAAACTTCAGCTTTCCATAATGAACAAATCCCCCGTATTAGTAGGGATGATGGTGCGAAATCGGAAAGAAATTAATGCTAGAAATTTCCCAAATCTTATTAAAGATCTCATTGCAAGAGGGGTTTTAGCTTGGTATGATGATGGTAAACTGATGTTGGTCACAGATAAGAATGTTTCAAGGTCATCATACCGTAACACTCTTTTTAAATTTTTGTCTTGGTCACGATTGGTAGATATGCAAAATGAACACATCGGAGAACTAGACATCTATGTCCAACACTTCCAGCCATTGCATATCGAAAACGATATGTTCCACGTCTCTCAGTGTTACAAGTCTGAAGAAATAGCCAAGGTTATTCTAATGGTGAAAACATCGTTTCAAGAGAACGTTCATAACACTCCTACTTTCTTCCTATACCCATTACGACTCAGCATAGCCCGAGCCATTGGAACTTCTATCATTCAGATAAGCGACTTGCAGGCCACACCTCTTGTAAATAAGGGAAAAGGTATTGATTACACTCTTGTAACATTTAATCTCCTGGGTGCCACACCCATGGTAGAAAATAACCAGGAGCAGCTGGGAATCGGAGTTGTCAAATCAAGACTGATCACAGCGATCAAAAACGGCATAAGATTTTCAGTTCGATACATCCACACAACAAAATCGTTTTCTGTTGACAAAGAACATTTTGCAATTGATCTTAGTCTTGAAGATTTCCCCGTCATTAAAGATGCGCAAAACAACAACGACGACGATGATGATGATGGTGATGATAAATATGGTTATTCTGGTGTTACTCTTTGTGGTGTTACAATTGTAGTAGCTGTTACATCCTCTCTCATCACAGTAGCTGTAATGATGCTGTATGCACGTTTCCGCAGACCTCGCTTTGTCCCATTCTTACCTTTCATTTCTACCAAAGACAGCTTATCGAGCTAAGATTAAATCCACATGTGTATTTTTTTAATATTTTCCTAGAATTAGGAATTTATAATCATTGAAGCTTTGCTTACTGCAATATCATTAGATACAAAATAGTGCCGCGCTGAGGACCGGACCGAGGACCGGTCCCACGGTCTTTTAGCTGTGAACCGTGGTCCAGTCCCAAAGAGGAAGACCGCCGGCGGTCCTCACTTCTTATCACCTTTCAACGGTCTCGCGCCATACTACTTCCCAGCGATTCGTTGCCTCGGTCCTTTGCCTATCTTCCACCAATCACCACCCATCCCACTTAATTAATCGCACCCACCCCCCTTTGCCATACACTAAACGACACAGACGACCATAGAGGCAGACGACCACCTCCCTCCACTCCGCAAACCGCCCTTTCGTGTGTGAGATGGGGGGGAACAGGAGGCGCACGCCTTGGACGATTCCATTATACGGGGTAAATTTCAAAATTTACTACACCATAGTGCCGCGCTGAGGACCGGACCGAGGACCGGTCCCACGGTCTTTTAGCTGTGAACCGTGGTCCAGTCCCAAAGAGGAAGACCGCCGGCGGTCCTCACTTCTTATCACCTTTCAACGGTCTCGCGCCATACTACTTCCCCAGCGATTCGTTGCCTCGGTCCTTTGCCTATCTTCCACCAATCACCACCCATCCCACTTAATTAATCGCACCCACCCCCCTTTGCCATACACTAAACGACACAGACGACCATAGAGGCAGACGACCACCTCCCTCCACTCCGCAAACCGCCCTTTCGTGTGTGAGATGGGGGGAACAGGAGGCGCAAGCCTTGGACGATTCCATTATACGGGGTAAATTTCAAAATTTACTACACCATAATGATCGCAATGACAATGATCTATGATGAAGGCATGACCCCTCTTCTCTAATGGGTTATTGTTTGAAATGTATGTGACTACTAAAGATGTGTGTGTGTGTGTGTGTGTGTGTGTGTGTGTGTGTCGAACCTAGCAAGTTGCAAGTCTGATTTTTTGTTTTCTTTTGTCCATCTCTTGTCGCCACTCCTTTCTATCGCATTGTTGTCATTTAAAATAATACAATAATATTAAAATTTCGTTTGGTGTTTTAACTAATCAAGTAATATGAGTTTCATTAGTTTCTTCCGTCCAAAAAAAAACAGTTATAACGTCTGTATTTTTAAAAGGTCCAATAGAATATTTGGGGACCCCGATAGCTCAGTTGATAGAGCACTCTCTTTATACGCAAAGGGCCAGAGATCGATCCCGGGTGCAGTCGATTTTTTTCTGAATCCCTGTCTACTCAGCAATGAATGGGTAGCTGAGTTTGTTAGATCTGGCAAAAAGTCACCATCGACCCCTCTTATCACCTCATCCACCCCCTCTTATTATAACTTCACGTCTCTCTCTTACTCTTCAATGCTCGCTGCCCTCTAATGTGTGTGTGTGGGGGGGGGGGGGGAGGGGGGGGTGGTAGGAGTTGCGTGTGTGTATCAACGCCACGAACAACTCGATCAACGCCTTGGGCGATGCCATTATCTCCGTTAATGGGGATAAATTTCAAATTTTATTAAATTATCGAAGTAACAATGAAGTACGGTGAGCAAATAAAGAAGGCATCACCCCTCTTCTCTAATTAGGTTACAATTTGAAATGAGTGTGACTACTCCGTGTGTTTTACTCCTGTAGGCCACGGTTTTCATCGTGTAGCGGTCTTTAACGGTTCAAGAATGAACGGACCGGTCTAGAGACCGGTCCTTGCGGTCTTCATTTCCCAAGGACCGTAGGACCGTGGTCCTTAAGCTTGCCAAGGACCGCCCCGCACTAATACAAAAGTATTTTGTCAAGCTATGGTGTACATCTGCTGTTTATGTTGCATTTTGGGATTTTGTTTTTACAAATAAAGCGTAAACAGTTGAATGGGATAACTTTGCCCAAACGTGAACCTTTCATTCTGAGGATTTTTGAGCATTCAGAGGGATCTCAACCTTGTTGCAGTTGTTTTTAATCTTGTTAAAGGCCAAAGAGGCTACGTTTCTCTTGAGACAAACGTACCCCATTTCATGGACACATATTATTCCTCAGATCATTTGAAATGCATTTATCCATATTTACAAAGCAGTCTTTTCTATTTTTCCTTTTTTTTTATTTGTTTGCAATAGTTCATGATTTTTTAACGTTGTATATCTAAACATTAAAGATTCAATTTGTTGTGATAAGCTAGCTGTTTGATATTGCAAATTTCACCACAAATTGCCGGTGTTTGTAATGTTTTAAATGGCAATTTGAAAACAACAACATTAACATGAAAAAATACAAACCACAGTGCAAGTTAACTGAAGCAAAGTAAGAAAGCATCGGGCTTTGATTTAAGAGCTTAACATGAGTAAAATATATGTCTTCATACTCCTATAACAACATTATTATATGATATCCAATATTTTGTTTAAAGGACATATTTTCGTAATTTGATAAACAACCTTTAAGCCTATTCCGAATGCTTAACTTGGTCGTTCTCACATTTTAACAACTAAAAGCATGGTCACCTTGTATTTATTTTATGATTAACTTGGGACGTAAGTCTTATTCGACACACACACACACACACACATGTGCACACACACACACACACACACACACACACACACGGTAAATAACATCTCTCTCTCTATCTCCATAAAATGTGTATTCGCGCCTTGGACGTTTTCCGTCGGTCATTCCAACTTATCATGATCAAATAAACAGTATTTTTGTTATAAATAGCAGCTCAAAGTTTTGTTGTACTTTAATTAAAGGCAATACCTACAATATAATGTTTATTGGAAGAAACTCCGATATCAATACAAGTGGTATGAATTGACTGAATGAAACAAAATCTTTGTGTTTTTATATCATCACCACTAAAGGTTTCATCATCATCCATGGTGGCTTGTGCTCTTGAGCACGTTACCGATCAGCTGTCTCCACAAATCACGATCCTGTGTGGTGCGCATGAAATCTGTGTTGCTTTTTAAATCACATTTGGCCATTCTTAGGTTGTTTAGATAAGTCATTCTTTATCTTCCTCTAGCTCTCTTTACTTTGATCATCCCACAGATGTTAAAAAACTAAATGTTTATCTACACACACAAAAAAAGAATTTTTAAAATTCTTTGCCTATATCCCAAGAGGTAATTGTTTAAGGAGTATTCCAAGAAAAAGCTGGAATAACCCAAGCGACAGCCGCAGCGCAGCGCCTCAAAATGAGATATGTGAATTGCTCGAGACGTACCATTTCTATGCCATCCTTCTCCCATTAAAAGATGAATTATTTAAGTTCTTCTTTTCATCGTAGTCTATTGTTAAATAATATAAATTGTATGATAGCAATAATCTTATTTGATGAATGCATTATACTAGATAAGACCATTTTTATAAATCAATTATTATTCTCATTATTACAGGTTTTTCGCTTGTTCAAATTAACAACCACTAAAATTTTTGCTTAACTGATCTTCAATAATAATATTTGCTTTTTTTTCTTGATGCGCATCATATTATAATAAAAGATTTTTTCTCACAACTGTTCTGGTATAATTGGGGGGGGGGGGGGGGGGGGGGGGGCGGTGTTGCATTTGTTTGTTATTGTTTTGTTTAATTTTTTGTTGGTTATTAATTTGCTACCAAAAGGTGGTTCGTTTTAAAAGGATTGAAAAAATACACTATGATTATATAATGATAAAGTTGTTTTGTTTTTTAATTACGCCCTTCGCCCAGTCATTCCGTGTAAGAATATAGATAATCTATCAAATAGACGTCTGATATCAACAGAAATCACCCATGTTGTCCCAAGGAATAATGTAGAAAGCACGAGGAAATTATTATATTCTATTGTCCGGGATATGTTCATATTTTACCCATGGTAATTTAAATTCTTTACATAACCGCTCATTTTATAGAAAGTATGTGCTCGAATCAACGAATCTTTCGTACTACGTACATGTCATCAGCTGGAGTAAACTGGTTTCTTTAGTTTGGCTGGGGGGGGGGCGACAATTTGGCTAGATATGCAGTTACCAAGCCAAGTAATAGAGGAAATTCACTTAGCCAAAGTGTGATCGAAAACTATTTTCCTTACCATGTATTATGGCCAGTGGATAAAATGAATGCTTACATTACATTATAATGACATTTTTCTGACGTTATTGATCTGCAAATAATGTTTAGGTTACTTTGTTATTTTCTGGTAAAAGGCATTTCTTGAACAGAAAACTTATACAAATTTCAAATCTTAATCGAATCAGACAAGTCACAATCCGTCAATTTTGTCAAAAACGCTCAAACTCGAGACTTTTAGTTGAGAAGTCTTTGATTTGTGCGACTATGATGATGATGATGATGATGATGATGATGATGATGATGATGATGATGATGATGTGCGGCTATGTGGTCTTGTGGTATGGCACTCGCTTTCTGATCGGAAGGTCCTGGGTTCGAGCCTCGCTTGGAGAAGACTCTTTACTCACATTCTCTCACCGTACTCAGGTGTAAAATGAGTACCTGGCAGCTAACAGCGTTGTCTCTGTACGAAAAAAAATTGTAATATCGTCTAACAGGCGTCATGTCCCGTCCTTCATGTTAAATGTTGCCGTTGGCCAGGGACTCCTTGTAAAGCGATTTCAGCACGTTTAGTGGATATTGCGCTATATGGAAAATCTCAATTTAAAAAAGCTCAACATTTGAGGCGATGTTTTACAATAATGATCGTTATTTGAAATTTTACAATAAAGTGTTCTGGTTATACGGAAAACAACGCGTTTCGTCATAGATCAGCAGTACTGGTTCACTGCGGATAGGCATGAAAAGCAATCCATTCTGTGGAAAAGAACTCTAGCTAGTGCACTTTAGCAAATGTTCAATAGAAATTCATTGCTCTATTGGGTGCATAGAATGACAAGTAGAGAGAAAAATATATATCTAGATAATCCCGTCGTCATTTCTTAAAACTAATAAAACACACATATATAGGCATCAGTTTTTATATGTGCTGCTATGTGATCTAGTGGTATGACACTAGTTTTCGGATCGGAAGGTCTGAGTTCGAGCCTCACTCGGCGCATAGTTGAGTCCTTGAAGAAGGCTCTTTACTCTCATTCTGTCACTGTACTCAGGTGTAAAATGAGTACCTGGCCGTTGACAGCGTTGTCTGTGTCGGAAAAACAATTGTAATATAGCCTAACAGGCGTCATGTCTTGTTCTACATGCTACATGTTAATGTTGGTCAGGGACTCCTTGTAAAGAGCTTTGAGCACATTAAGTGGATATTGACCTATATAAAAGCCCATTTTTTAAAAATCAACTCTCTTCCCTCTTATTTTAATGTTGGAAGGCCCAGATATTTTTATCTTTATTCATAGCGTATACCATGATGAGTCGATTAGAACTTGCAATTCTATTTATAAGAGCAAAGTCATAGGCCGACGTGCACTTATTTGCAGGTCTGATAACCCAATTTCTTATGGACTCTCTGTTGTAATGGAAATCTCAGAAAAATTATGCAAAATATTGTCGATTAAAATATGTTAAACTAGGCCCATGAGTGCGTCCGGATATCAGACCTGCATATACGTACACGTCGTCAAAATATTGAGCTTTTATAAATATTGAGCTTTTATATAGCGCAATATCGACTAAATGTGCTCAAAGCGCTTTACAAGAGGTCCCTGACCATCAGCAACACGTAACATGTAGAACGAAACATAACGCCAGTTAGGCGATATTACAATTTTTCGGACAGAGACAACGCTGTTAACGGTCAGGTACTCAATTTACACCCGAGTACGGTGAGAGAATGTGAGTAAAGAGTCTTTTCTAAGGATTCAACTATGCGAGGAACGAGGCTCGAACCAAGGATATTCCGATCCGAAAGCGAGTGTCATAGTCATACCACAAGACCACATAGCCGCATAGAAGCCAATAGCTTTCTCGGACCAAATTGCGTCATCAATTTCAGTAGTCGGTTACTGATCTCCCATGCTCAAGGCCCGCTGTTTCTTCCTGTCCATTAATATCTGTTTCCTGCTCTTTTATTCTCGATGGTGTGGTTTGCCCTCTATACCGTAACATTGTGCTGGAGCCTCACACGATATAGTCTATACCGTCTTAGACTGGTGTTATTTCTTGGTGAATGAGACCCATTGAAAGTGAATGTTATTTCAATATGATCGGTTAAAGAACTTCTCTCCTTTTTTGTACGTAAATAATTTTCTCCTCGAAAAAACGTGAAAATGTTTCACCAACTCAGATCTACCGACAACTACGAAATTTCATAATAATAATAATAATAATAATAATAATAATAAATAATAATAATAATAATAATAATAATAATAATAATAATAATAATAATAATAATAATAATAATAATAATAATAATAACAATAATAATAATAATAATGATAATAATAATAATAATAATAATAATAATAATAATAATAATAATAATAATAATAATAATAATAATAATAATAATAATAATAATAATAATAATATTCCTTTATTCATCCAAAGAAAATGGAAATTCGTTAACAGACGTAAATTTCATAATTTTACGAAAGTTGGCTTCAATCATAAAGACATTTTACCTGTTAACCGTCGTACTCTGGAAAAACTCGTATTTAAAAATTTGGCCAGAAACCTCCCTCTTCGAATATCGATCAATTTGAATGATCTCATTTTGGCAAAAACTTGATCTTTTATAACCCTAACACGACCATATCCGTAGTTTACCCGGGTTACTTTTACCCCGTGCCTATTTATTACATTTTTATGAGACAAATTATAGGCGTAGCATCAAAGTTAATGTTTTTAGTTTTTACATGTTAATGATAGTTGAATAAATCTATCTACGCACATGCTCATTTTTAATACGATTTTCCAATTTTGAAAAGTAGCAAAAATCTCTAGGATTGACTGAGTTAAATCAATCGGTATTTGAAGCACAAGTTTTCAAGCCAAATTTTTAAATATAAGTTTTTCCAGAGTTCGGCTGTTAACTTGTTAATAATATAAAATTTGCTTTAAAAAAAAATAAAATTCCCTCCATTCATCTCCAAGGGGAAATTTGTCTTTAGGGTCTATTCCAAGGGAAGACTTGAATAACCCAGGCGTCAGCCGCAGAGCAGCGCCGCAAAGTGAGCTAGGGCGAGGTGACTTGCTCAATGCCACACAACGCAGCGGCGGGTGATTGAACTCGGTAGCTTTCGGGTAGGAAGCAAAGACACGCTGCCCCTAAGAGAACTTTGACGCCAAAACACATAAATTAGAAAACTTAACGCTGTATCTCAGACCGTTCTTGCTAACCTTTTTTTAAAAAATCGTATACACTTTCAGCTTGTCGTACCTACTCAAAAGCGTGTACACTCCAGTCGCCACAAAACACTAAATTTGCATCGATCTTAATACGCTTCAACAGTCGTATAGTCACCTTCCTCGTAATGACGCATGGTAACTTAGTAACTGGCTCTAAACTATCCGAACAATGGCGGACGCCCTTTTGAAATATTTCTCCGACGAGCATAAAAGTGTATCCAGAGGAGAAAAACATTATAAATATGATCTTGTTTTGACTTTTATACATTCTGATCACAAGACATATGAAAAGTTCGAGCCAGCATGAAGAATAAAAAGTACAGATTTTCTTTGTTTAGAATCAAGATGGCCGCCGTTGCTGGGTGACGTGACATCAGACTATTGAATCCAATTGAGGGAAACGTCTTGGTGTAACAAATATTATGATATTAAGATCCACTCATGGTGTGTATCCATTACATATTATATGAAGCTGCTACTTAAAGAGTGATTATATTGTATTATGCCAGTATGTTGTACAGCCATAGTCCAGCCTATTAAAGTGGGACACCCTTTTTAAAATGTACATCCACCCAGGGATGTACATTACACCCGATTGACAAGCAATGTGCGGCTATGTGGTCTAGTGGTATGAAACTCGCTTTCGGATCGGAATGTCCTGGGTTCGAGCCTTGCGCTGGGCGCATAGTTTAGTCTTTAGAAAAGGCTCTTTACTCACATTCTCTCACCGGTGTAAAATGAGTACCTGGCCGTTAACAGCGTTGTTTTTGTCCGAAGTCATCGTAATCGATCGATAATTGAGGTAAAAGTTTTGTAACCAATTTTTTTGTTTTCAATTTGTTTCTCGGAGTGCGCGTATTCAAGTGTAAATTGAGTAGGTACCCAGATGTCATGGGACTGGTTGTTTCTTTATGAAAAAAAATAGTTTTACGCCATACAAGCGCCATGTCTTGACTTACAATTTGATTGTTGCCGATTTGTTTATAAACGCATTGGGAACATTAAGCGAACATTGCTCAATGTAAAAACTTACATTTGTATCCCTAAAGTGCAAGCAATTAATTCGTAGTGGAGAGAATATATCCACGCCCCTTGTCTTGTAACCTCAACTGATTCGGATTCGGACTGCTCGGACAGTCATTATTCAGCAAACAATTATATTGATCTGAACCTCCGCTGTTACTTTTCTTTTGGTGAAAACTTTAGGAGGAAATGTAAACTAGAATTTCGCAAGTAAAGGGTCAAAATCTATTTGATCCTGCCGGAAACGAATTCCACAAAATATGTAATACCCCTATGCTAATACAGTCGCCTACCTATGAATTGTTTTGTAAGCTCTATTCGTGTTATTCCTTTGCGGTTTGCGAGTTAATCTCGAACAATACCTCAAACGAACGCGTTCGGATTTTTTTGAATACGACTACCAAAAATATTCGGCAAATAATTGTGGAAAGCAAACGCTTCAAACGCAACCAAGACAGGAATACGATGCCAAGAGATTGCAAGGAGTAAGAGACAGAATATTATTGGCAACTATTGTGCGGCTATGTTGTCTTGTGGTATGACATTCGCTTTCAGATCGGAAAGTCCCGGGTTCGAGCCTCGCGCTCTGCGCATAGTTGAGTCCTCGGAAAAGGCTCTTTACTCACATTCTCTCACCGTACTCAGGTGTACAATGAGTACCTGGCCGTTAACAACGTTGTCTTTGTCCGAAAAATTGTAATATCGCCTAATAGGCGGCATGTCCCGTCCTACAAGTTAAATGTTGCTGTTGACCAGGGATCCCTTGGGCACATTTAGTGGATATTGCGCTATATAAAGCTCAATTATTTTTTTTATTGGAACTATTTATAATAGAGTTTATTTTCCAAACGAGTCTAAAATGATAGAAATAAGTTCAGGTTGGGACACAATTTTAAAACAAAATATCAATTGTTAACCGCTATTAATTACTTACTTTGGACTTTTACCCCTACAGGGGGTATAGGTCATCGTTGAAGGTCCTTTTCTTTTTTTCTGTCCTGTGCCATCACTTCCTATCTTCTCCTTGTCTGCCCAAAATGCTGAGTGTCTGATTCTATTCTGCCAAAATATTTCTGCATAACGATCTCACCGTTCGAATGTTCGTTTGGGTTTACCAACTGAAATATTATTCGAACGCGATGGAATATTCGCACGTTTGTCAAGAAATGTCCAATGCTAGTTTTAGGTGTGTTTGGGACGTTCGGTAGATTATTTAACCTCTATGAATCGCATGGATTTACACGTTTAACTTCACGCGATCAACCAATATAACTTGGACACTCGTTCCTTTTTTAATGTGTCATTCTCTGATCTGACTGTATTTCTTAGGAAACATTTGAAAAACTCATGCAATCAGTGATTTTAATTAGTGAACTCATTTCACGGAATAATGACAATGTGTTCTAATTTTTCCCGACATCAAATAATTCTACCCCTATTGTTATTATGTGTCATCAGTAAGAACTTTGATATCTCTTATTACAAATGCCAATTTGTTTATTGTATAGGAATATCTAAATGTTTTGACTTTCTTATAGATAGAACGAAGATGACGTCACTCAAGCCTTTGTTATTGTATTTTGCCATCCGCGTTTGTGAGTGATTCTCAACCTACTGTATTAACCAGACTATAAAAGTTCATGGTTACACATAGTTTTGTCTGTTGGTCCGTTATACCTCCGGATGGCAATGTTTTGAGCTTCTTAGCCAATCGTATACTATCTATACCCCTGTCTAATGTTTATTGACCTTCTTATCATAATTTGTCTAATTTTTGATAGCTTGTTCATTTTATCATCGGAATACGGAGTTTATTTTGTTGTTTAAATCTTTTATCAAACCTATTCCTGAGTACTGGACCGTGTTTTGGAGCCATTATATAGGGAATGAGATTAGCGGAAGAGTAGCGTCCCTTGATTGGACGTCACCTTACAGAGAGAACGTCAAAATGGTTTTACGCATGTGTTTCTCTCGTCCTCGCTTTCGGTGAAGTGTCTCATGCCTCACAACCAACATGACGTTCTCTCTCTAATAACTCGTGACTTCTAATCAAGGGACGCTACTCCTCCGCTAATCTCATTCTCTATATTATAAGACAGTCGAAAGGTTTAAGAATATTTTAAAGTCCAGGGACTAGCATCATCCATATGCTTAAGAAAATGCCATATGCAAGGTTTAACTCACTCAATCCTAGAGACTTTTGCTACTCTTCAAAATTTGAAAAAAAAAATGTATTAAAATGGACATGGACATAGATAGTTTTATTCGACTATGCAAAAACTAAAAACATTAGCTTTGATACTACGCCTATAATTTGTCTCAGAAAAATGTAATAAATAGGCATGGGGTAATAGTAACAGTAAACTACGAATAGTCGGTGTTAGGGTTGAGGGAGTTAACATCCTTCATCAAGCTAGTCTCAACTACAGATTTCTAGGAGATCTATTTCAGTGTTACAAGACAAATAACAATATAAACTGAATAAATCCTTTAGTTTTGTTTATATTTTCCAAAAGATAAAAATGAAATTATTTAAGAAATGATATATTACTGGATTTCAAACCAAAATATAGCAGAACTTGTTTGTTCTACACTAAGGAATATAACAGCTCTAAAAAAGAACACAATATCAAAACACGAATCTTTCGGGCTCAAAACCCTTCTTCAGTCAATATATATTTTTATATATACATCCTATTTCCATTGTATTTTTATCTTATTGTGTAAATTATAACACGTTTGTACAAAAATTTTCCTTTTGGGATGTAATAAAGTAATTATTATTATTATTATTATTATTATTTATTATTATTATATTATTATTATTATTATTATTATTATTATTATTATTATTATTATTATTATTATTATTATTATTATTATTATTATTATTATTATTATTATAACAACAATAAAACATCACTAAAAAAACAGACAGACGGCAGAAAAATGTTTGATACGTCTTGGCACGATGGAAGAGAACCACTTGTATATTTGTATGTATTTGTGTTTGAGTCACTAGCCGATGTACCATGCGAGAAGGACTCTACCAAAAAAAGACTCTAGAGTTAAATTGGCGTACGCGGAGCACACTCAAGAGTTAGTCTCGCGGCCGCGATAGAGTCATTCTGGCGTGCTACACAGGTCCAACACTAATAAAGAAATGTGAAATCTATTTTTTTTAAACAAACAAACAAAAAGCCACGTGAGCTTTTATATAGAGCAACATCCATTTTACGTGCTCAATGCGCTTTACAAAGCGTCCCTAGCCATTAGCAACACGTAACATATTAGACGAGACCTGACATTATAATATTATATATTTTTCCGACTGTGTTGTTAACGGTTAAAGGTACGTACTTACCTCGCAACGAACTGAGCTTGTTTTTGAATTACGTCACTTAAATCATAAAAACAAAGTGGATTTAAACGCAATAGTGTGGTGTTTTTGGTTGTTTTGTTCGGGGGATGGGGTCATTTTTTTTGTTGTTTTTTTTTTTTTGCTTGTCAGTTGGGTTTTGTTTTGTTTTTGTTTTGTTTTTTTTGGGTTTTTTTTGGTGTTTTTTTTGTTGGTTTTTTTTGTTTGTTTGTTTGTTTTTTGCGGGGGGGTTGTTTTTTTTTCTTTTCTTTTTGTTGGCATTCTAAATTAAACTAAAATGTAGTTCTTATCTCGACTTTCTTTAAAATGATATCACCTCTTCTGTTATTTTCATAATTACTACTTTAACGATGATTTTATGGGAAATTATACAACTGGGATGTTATGATAGAGTTCTTGATCAATAATATTGACCTCTCAAGGTCGGGCTCGTCCCTCAGTCCGAAAATCCAATAAAAGGTCAATAACTGTATATTAAGTCGAAGTGAACATGATGCTAAAAATGTCAACTTTAAGCATACATTTAAAATTTTTAGTAAATATAAATGCTTTCGTGAGAAAGAATTGGATTTGCTTCTCAATACACCCACACACACACACACACACACACACACACACACACACACACACACACACAAACACCTACACATACAAATCAACTTTCTTAATTTTGATAAAATCTTGTTTTCTTTATTTCAGTCTGAAAAATACCAAATTAACGGAGTGCTTCACATTTTGACATAATTTAAATCAATCATAGGCGTTTCGACTCACTCTCAAGGATAGATAGAATTGAAAGGTTTCCGAGATTGCATAGGGGAGACCATCCACTGTGCTTTATTACTTTAGAATTTGTGTTTGCAGTGGCGGAATAAGGGAATGAGATTAGCGGAAGAGTAGCGTCCCTTGATTGGTTGTCACCCATAGTCTGTGACGTCACCGGCGGAAAAGTTATTAGAGAGAGAACATCATGTTGGTTGTGCGCATGCGCCTCTCGTCCTCGCTTACGGTGAAAGCGGCTTGAGAAACTTCACAACCAAATTGACGTTCTCTCTGTAAGGTGACCGTCCAATCAAGGGACGCTACTCTTCCGCTAATCTCATTCCCTATTGTCAAGTGCGAGTATGGTCTATAATAATTTGTTTTAAAATGCCAAGTTTGTCAACTTTTTTTTGAAATCCTTGTAACTTAGTTTTTTAGTGCGGCTATGTGGTCTAGTGGCTTTAGGATCGGAAGGTCCTGGGTCCAAACCTCGCTCGGTGCATAGTTGAGTCCTCGGAAAAGGCTCTTTACTCACATTCTCTCACCACACTCAGGTGTAAAATGAGTACCTGGCCGTTAACAGCGTTGTCTTTGTCCGAAAAAATGTAATATCGCCTAACAAGGGTCATGTCTCGCTCTACATGTTAAATGTTGCTGTTGACCAGGCACCCCTTGTAAAGCGCTTTGAGCACATTTAGTGGATATTGCGCTATATAAGAGCTCAATTTATTTATTATTATTATTTAGTTAGTTTAAAGATTGTTACGATTGATGATTTTATTCAATTTCAGGTACATGGAATCCATGGGGTGGTGGAGTTATGGCAGGATTTGATAGCATCACAACATCTGGAGGAGTTAGCTATGTCATATCTGACTATACCGGTAGTTATAGTACTGCCACAAGTGACTGCCTTGCTCAAAACGGCGCCATAGCGACCTTCACTGACAGCGCTGAATACCAAGATCTGATCGATTACCTTCTCCTTTCCGGTGCCTATAACAACAAACAAATCTGGGTAAGCATAACAAAATCGGGAAGCAAGTACTATTTTACTGGAGGCGAGGAGATCAGTTCAGGATCTTGGTTTTCAGGCGAGCCAAATGACAGCTGTTCTGGTACTTGTTGTCATCGCATTGTTAAAACGATATTTTTCACAACTATGAGCGAGCATAAACTAGCTGACAATTTGTGTACAAAGAATTATTATTTTGTATGCATGGTTTCACCAACCACCACCACAACCACAACTACCACTACAACACCAGAACCCACCAACGACAACTACTACACCAGAACCCACGACAACTACTACAGTGGCACCAACGACAACTACTACACCAGAACCCACAACGACAACTACTACACCAGAACCCACGACAACTACTACAGTGGCACCAACGACAACTACTACACCAGAACCCACAACGACAACTACTACACCAGAACCCACAACGACAACTACTACACCAGAACCCACAACGACAACTACTACAGTGGCACCAACGACAACTACTACACCAGAACCCACAACGACAACTACTACACCAGAACCCACAACGACAACTACTACAGTGGCACCAACGACAACTACTTCAGTGGCACCAACGACAACTACTACACCAGAACCCACAACGACAACTACTACACCAGAACCCACAACGACAACTACTACAGTGGCACCAACGACAACTACTATACCAGAACCCACAACGACAACTATTACAGTGGCACCAACAACAACTACTGCACTAGAACCCACAACGACAACGGTTGCACCAACGACAACCACTACACAGGAACACACCACAACAACTACAACAGTAGCACCGACGACAGCTACGACGACAACCTTCACAACGTCGTCGACAACAATTCAATCAACTACAACACAAACGCCAACCACAACGAGCAACATAGCAACACTATCAACAAGTTCAACAACACCACCAGTTTCCACAACAGCCACATCATCCGTAACATCAACAATACCAAGATTCATGATCGCACCCGGAGGGGCTCCAGCCGTAGCTGCTGCATCAAACGCATCACAGAGTCAAGAGGATCTCGAATCGGAAGTGGATCTGACCACCGGCCAGCAAATGTCGATCATTTATCTCGGCATTATCATCGGCGGTTCGTTGAGTATCAGTTGCATATGTTCCACCTGTTGGCTTATCCTCTTCAGGGCAATGAAAAGACGACGAAAAGAACTCAGTGACGGTGACGATGAAGAAAACATTTGTGAAAGTGATTCTGATGACGACTGAAATCCACGGCTTTGTTTAGCACTTATACTGCCCTATAGGGAAGGAGATTAGCGGAAGAGTAGCGTCCCTTGATTAGACGTCACCGGTGGAGAAGTTATTTGTAAACAAACCAACTACAAGCCAAGCGCTCCAAATAAAAAAATGATTATTCATATTTCTGTACAAAAATGCATAACGTTGATTAAGGTCCTGGGTTCGAGCCACGCGCTCGGCGCATTGTTGAGTCTTTGGAAAAGGCTCTTTACTCACATTCCCTCATCGTACTTGGGTGTAAAATGAGAACCTGGCCGTTAACAGCGTTGGCTTTGTCCTACATATTATCAGGTGTTGCTGTTGGCTATTGAGTTTTGATCACATTTAGTGGACATTGCGCTGTATAAAACCTCAATCTTCGTTTTGCTGTCGGCTCGGGACACTTTGTAATGTATATTTGGCACATTCAGAAATTTGACTGTTACTTTTGTGTGGCTTTTTATCAAAATTGTTTGAACATATTATGAAAAATAAAAATATATAAAACCCTTCAAAATTAGGGGTGTTTTTATTATTCGTTTTTCTTGTTTGTTTGTTTTTTTTTGGGGATTTTTTTTGTTTTGTTTTGTTTTGTTGATTTAAAAAAATTTGTTTTGGTTTGTTTTTTGAATGGTGGGGGGGGGGGGAGGGTTATTTAATTTATCTTTATTTTTTATATTGTTGCAAGACAGGATTTAGAAAATTACAGATTATACATTCAAATTTAAAGTTATTCAGCTTTGTTAAATCTAATTATTTTGAGAAAGATGTTTTGTTGTATTTGAATAATTGTGCTGTGAAAGAAAATGTCATGCTATTAAATTGTCTGATTTCTCATACCATTTTACACCCATATTCGCTATAACGCGTGTAATAAATATGTACTGTGTATCGGTGGCTCCTCGGTGGAGTATCTCGTTTTGTCATACAAATCAAGCAATGTTAAATGTGATCAGCAGCTGGACGAGTGACACTTTACATCCAGCTTGACTCGCTCAAGTATATCCGGCGAAAAGCAATGATATATTATTGTAAGAGTGTCCGTACGCCTAGCAGGCGGAAATATGGTTTCTGTGGCCTGCTGGCGAAATAAATGAAACACTGTGAAGCGCATTGAGCATGGTAAATCGTGGAAATGCGCTATATAAATGTTCATAGTTATCTATTTGTTTGTTTAAATATTATAGACACGACCATGGACACAAGCAAAGTACTCTTTGTTTTTTTTTTTTTTAAATCATGTCCAATAATTTATTTTGAGATTAATAAATAACCTCGCGGCAGAAGTAGACTGTGAAAAATATGGAACAAAAAAACAATATAACAGCTTGTTTTAACGAAATGAACATTAACATGCATGATGCGGAAAGTTTAGAGCTCAAAATATCTTCTTGAGAATACACAAAACAAACCCGTTTCGGACAAACGATACTAAGACTAAGAATTTTTAGAGAATTGCCCTATTATTCGAGCAAACAATATTATGCAATTTGAAAAATAGTCTTATTCTTGGGGCAAATTGTAGATTTTATTAAGCGTTCAAAAAATAAAAGTAAACGCCCAATTTATCGAGCAACCGGCTTGACGCATTAAAAAGAATAGCCCTATTTTTCGGGCAGACGGTATTAGTATTACACGTTTTAAAAGAATTGACCCATTTTCCGGGCGAACAATATTATATAACATGTTTTTTAAAATAGCCCTTTTTTGGGCAAACGGTATATGTATTTAAATATGAAAACGTTGGCCTTAAGATATTCCTCAATTTACCAGCTTGAGAACCAGCAGTTCTCGCCACAACTCTTATTCTCATAGACTGTTATAGCAAATATAATAATAATAATAATAATAATAATAATAATAATAATAATAATAATAATAATAATAATAATAATAAATGTACATTTATATAGCGCTTATGCCGAAGCTTCGAAGCGCTTCACATTGACCATCAGTAAAAAAAAAAAAAGCATTACATACTGCAGATTCGGACATACGAACAAAAGCTCACACGCATCCAATTACACACTCACACACACACACACACACACACACACATCCATATACACACTGTACATAAATAATATATAGATAGAATGCGCTTGGCCAAGGAGTTCACAACATTGCCATCCGGAAGTATAACGGACCAACACACAAACTCTGTGTAACCATGAACTTTTATAGTCTGGTTAATACAGTTTAGTGAGAACAACTCACAAACGCGGATGGCAAAAACAATAACAAAGGCCTGAGTGACGTCAGCTGCATACTATCTATACACACTGTACATAAATAATATATAGATAGTATGCAGATGACGTCACTCAGGCCTTTGTTATTGTTTTTGCCATCCGCGTTTGTGAGTTGTTCTCACTAAACTATATTAACCAGACTATAAAAGTTCATGGTTACACAGAGTTTGTGTGTTGGTCCGTTATACTTCCGGATGGCAATGTTGTGAACTCCTTGGCCAAGCGCATTCTATCTATACATACACATGCATATCTCTTTATGTTGGATACCACTTTTTGCCCCTGTTTGCTCCCAAGACTGGCGAGATTTCTAATTAAGTACATAGGGCTTATTTTGGTTTTGAACAATAAATAGTGGAAAGTGAAATATAGCTTGTAGTTTATTACAACTGTGGTCATGTAGTATGACACTCGCTCGGCGCAGAGTTGAGTCCTTGGAAAAGTACTCTTTACTCGCATTATCAGGTGTAAAATGAGTACCTGGCTGTTTACAGCGTTGTCTCTGTCCGAAAAAAATGTAATAATATTGCCTAACAGGCGTCATGTCACGTCCTACATGTTAAGTGTTGCTGTTGGTCAGGGACCAAAGCAATGGATAGCATTGTCAGGGACCCATTGTGAAGCGCTTTGAGCTAGTTTGTTTTGTTGTTTTGTTTTGTTTTGTTTTTTTTTTTTTGTTGTTTTTTTTTTGTTGTTGTTTTTTTGTTTTTATTTTTTTTATTTATTTATTTTTTTATTTTTTTTTTTAATATTTTTTTTTTTTTTTTTTTGGGGGGGGCGGGGGTTCGTCCCTTGTTGATAAAAGAGGGAATGCTGGTCGTACCATTTTTTTACATCAATTCCTATATAAACCCACCGATATGTCAAACTAACTACTCACTATACAAAGAGTATGACCGTAAGTAGCTATTATGACAACCAGGAAATATATTCAAGTGCTCTGAAATCGAAAGAGTAACCGAGCACACCAATACAACAAATCTTAAGTGGTGATGAAGAAGACGATGATGATCTCATAGTGTGTAGCTGGTTGTTTCTTTTTCTAATCATTTTCACTGAGAGCAACACTATTTGAAAGTATTCTACTGTGTATATAATTTGCCTGCTAAGACATTTAGGTACTTGCTGCTTGATTCTTTCAATATGAATAAACTAGGAGAAATAACAGATGCTGATGATGAAATTGAGGATTTGGTTGAAGAGGTAGGTTTATCATAAAAATAAAAAAATAAAAATAATAAATAAATAAATCAAATAAAAAATAAATTAAATAAATCAAAAAAATAAATAAAATTCCCTTTATTCATCACATAGGGGAAATTTGTCTCTAGGGTCTATTCCAAGGGAGGACTGGAATAACCCAGGCGTGAGCCGCAGTGCAGCGCCGCAACTTGAGCTAGGGCGAGGTGACTTACTCAAGGCCACACAGCGCAGCGGGTAATCGAACTCGGTACCTTTCGGGTACGAAGCGAAGACCGTACCGCTGAGCCACGCTACCCCCCTAAATAAATTAGTCCCGAAAATGGAAATTCAATTTCTTTTCAATAGTAAATAAAGCTTATCTGATTATGATTGCAGGCCAATTATTGGAGAGCAGTAACAGCGATGCTGAGTACGGCGCAAAGTTTAGTCCTTGAAATAGACTCTTTACTCACATTTTGTCACCTTACTCGGGTGTAAAATTATTACCTGACTGGTGGCAGAGTTTTGTTTTTCGAAAATATATCAATAGCATCTTGCTCTCACAGGAAAGATAGAAGGTAAAAAGAGTAAAGGTAGACCAAGAAACATATTTGAATAGTTTGAACAGCTGGATGACAAAGAAAAAGAAGAGTAATATTAGTCTTCTGAGGTTATCTGATCAGAGAGATGAATGGCGTACCGTGATCATCGATGTCTGGCACAGACTTGGTACTTGAAGAAGAAGAATATCATTAGCGCTTTGCATATGTCGAAGTTTGACCTACGTATGCAATGATTCAGTAAAACAACGGATATTGCTCTGTATAAAAGCTCACGGTTTTGGGGGATTTTTTTTTCATTTTGGGAAATCTATCAAAGATTAAAATAGTAATAACTGCTTGAGTACTTTTTTTTCTTATTAAAGATTTTAGATGTCTTTTAAATAGATAAATGAAATCCCAGGATGGCGGCGTTTCCATGGCAACCATATTTAGAAAATCAAAATTCTGGAAATTTTTTCTCTAATTTGAACATACTGAGCACGAATATCAAGTTAAAAAAAAAGAATAATTCGATGACTATGGAAAATGGCTCTCAGAACGCGCCATCCCCCCCCCCCCCCCCCCTCCCCTTAATCATCCCCAATGGGTTATTTGTCTTTTTAGGGTCAATTCCAAGAGAAGACGTCAGCCGTTGTGCAGCGCCCTAATGTACATTCGGTACCTTTGAAGTATGAAGTCCACCCTTCCCTTTTATTTTATGTGGCAATGTGGTCTTATGGTATGACATTCGCTTTTCGGATCGGAAGGTCCTGGGTTCGAGCTTCGCGCTCGGCGCATAGTTGAGTCCTTGAAAAAGGCTCTTTACTCACCTTCTCTCAATGTAAAATGAGTACCTGGCCGTTAACAGCATTGTCTTTGTCCGAAAAATGTTATGTCGCCTAACAGGCGGCATGTCGCGTCCTACGTGTTAAAAGTTTCTGTTGAACAGGGATCCCTTGTAAAGCGCTTTGAGCACATTTAGTGGATATTGCGCTATATAAAGCTCAATTTTATTTTAATTTAATTATTATGTATGTTTCTTTCATTCTCATAATTATATTCTTAGAAATTTTTTCTTTCATTAAATCCTTTATTTCTTTTCAATTCATTCATTCGTCCGTCTGATAACCTAAAATGATATTTGTTGCAATGGACGTAGATCTCCTATCTCAACGCAAACATTATCAATTACAATCAAGCACATAATTGTATAGGGAATGAGATTAGCGGAAGAGTAGCGTCCCTTGATAGGACGTCACCGGCTGAAAAGTTATTAGAGAGAGAACATCATGTTGGTTGTGCTCATGCGTCTCTCGTCCTCGCTTCCGGTGAAAGCGGCATGAGACACTTAACCGAAAGCGAGGACGAGAGAGACGCATGCGCAAAACCATTTTGACGTGCTCTCTGTAAGGTGACGTTCAATCAAGGGACGCTACTCTTCCGCTAATCTCATTCCCTATTGGGTTGTCAGACCTGCAAGTACAATGCGTTCACGACGATTCTAACAAAGTGTTTACTCTCCTTTTCTTTATGCTGATAAACTAGGTTATATTATTATTCAAATTCAGGTGAGAACAGACGTCGAGAGAAAGAGTGGGAAAAAGTTTGCCAAATTTGCACCAGTCACGTACAAGGCTCAAATTGTTGCTGGGACAAACTTTTTCATTAAGGTGAGATCCATCATTTTTTAATTAATTCCCAAAGTAAAATAATATGTGGGGGGGGGGCGGAGTGGCCGAGTGGTTAAGGCATTGCACTGTGATCCGGATGACCCGGGTTCGAGCCCCGATTCAGGCACTTTGGTTTTTTTTTCCTTGAGCAAGATTATTGACCCCCAATTTGCTCACTTGGACAACATGGGTGATTCCTGTTGACATCAGACATCTTGTTTGATGAGTTATCTATATTCCTTCGTGGAATGCCTAGGCGACGATATCTTATGATATCGTGGCGCAAAAGGCATAATTTTTTTTTCAATAATAATATGTGGTAATAGTAATGTTTAGTTGACCCATACACATATGCCCATACACTATTATACACTTAAAAAAACAACACATTAATATGTAAAATTTTGGCCAGAAATCCCGTCCTTCAAATATCGATTGATAAAAATAACTATCTTCTTGTCAAAAACTCAAAACTGATTCCTCTTTTAAGACTCCGTTTTGAAAGTTTTTGACAAAATGAGGGTCATTGTGATTGATCAATATTTGAAGGAGGGTATTTATGGCCAAAATACGCTTCAACAGTCGTAACGTCACTTCCCTCGTAATGACGCATGGTAACTTAGTAACTGGCTCTAAACTATCGGAACAATGGCGGACGCCCTTATGAAATATTTCTCCGACAGGCATAAAAGCGTATCCAGAGGGGGGGGAAAACATTATGAATCGGATCATGTTTTGACTTTTACACATTCTGATCACTAGACATATGAAAAGTTCTAGCCAGCATGAAGAATAAAAAGTACCGATTTTCTTTGTTTAGAACCACGATGGCTACCGTTGCTGGGCGACGTGGAATCAGACCATTGAATCCAATTTTGGTCAAAAGTAAAGAAACAAGAAGGGTCATTTTAATCGATCGATTTTTGATGGATGCTCTGGCAAAAACTGTTAAAATGTGTCTTTTTTGTGCGGCTATGTGGCTCGAACTCAGGACCTTCCGATCCGAAAGCGAGTGCCATACCACTAGACCACAGAGCCGCACCTACAGCTTTTAATACCTGACCGATTTTGATCGTTGACGGTTCAAAAGATTCGTCTCGATCTATGTTTATTTCCACGATACAGTAGTATAATATCAAAATAGAGGGAGTGTCTATTCGTAACAGCCTTTATTTCTCCACAAATATTTCGGGTTCTCCACTAGACTAGTTAATAATAAATAAATTCTTCTAATCGCTACAAGTATTTTCTTAACGTTTAAGTCGTATTCGTCATCGTTGAGCTCATATTATTATTTTACACATTCACTATCGTCAAGTAGGGCAATGTGTTTCAAGTACTTGCTAGAGGACGCGAAGAATGTTGCAAGTCAAAATGAAATAATTTGTACTTAGTAAGTATATTCATTGTCACACACCCTGCAGTAGGAAGTCTCCTCAAAGATGCTGGTACTGTACTTTTTTAATATTAATTTGATTACCGGCTTGAATATTTTGATTGCTCTTTACAATTTCAAACATTCGACATAGTCTAGAGATTCGATGATCGAGCAACAATGAATATATTTTCTTTCAAAAAATTTTGGGCGAAGGAATTTAACAATCTACCTAAATGAAACCGACGAAATATGCAAAATTATGTGACATAGAGGAGATGTTCTGGGCAATCATAGCCTGTTACTGAATATAAGACTAAACGTAAAAACAGTTAATTAAGGCTTAGTTTTACCATAAAAAGATATGCATAAGCAAACAACTTTAATCATGAAATAGAACCTCCGGATCGTGAACCAACAAGAAGGAAGGTTCCCAAATATAAACTGAGCGAGTATGTGTAGAAGTCTAATTTTGTGTAATTTAATATTCACGTCTTTGAAAGTTCTCAAAAGTCGTCAACCTAACAATTCAAATGAATACTCCATTAGAAAAATTTGATACACAATCACAACTGTTAAAAAGGTGTTCTGTCCTGGGATGAAATTGTCCACTGACAAGGGAGAGCAACTACTTTTTATTTAACTTCCTGCATAACAGTTTGAAGTTATCTCCCTTCTTTGTTTAATATTATTTACTCCAGTGAAACCAAAAATGATAGAAATAGAAGTGTACTGTGTATCGGCTATGTGGCCTAGTGGTATGACACTCGCTTTCGGATCGGAAGGTCCGGGGTTCGACCCTCGCTCTGTGCATAGTTGAGCTTTTGGAAAAGGTTCTTTACTCACATCCTTTCACCGTACTCAGGCATAAAATGAGTGCCTGCCTGGCCGTTAACATCGTTGTTTTTGTCGGGAAAAAAATTGCAATATCGACTAACAGGCGTCATGTCTCGTTCTACATGTTACGTATTGCTGTGGCTCAGGGATCCCTTGTAAAGCGCTTTGAGCACGTTTAGTGGCTATTGCACCGTAATATAAAATCTCAAGTTTTTTAGGTTTTTATTTGTTTTGTTTTTGTTTTTTTGGGGGGTTTTTTGTTTGTTGTTTTGTTGTTTTTGTTTTGTTTTTGTTTTTGTTTTTGTTTTTTGGACAGGGGGGGGGGGGGTCCATCTCATGATCATCCAGATATGTTTTTATCGTTATCACCAACAGATGACGCACACCGGTTTTCTGTCTTATCAAGTAGTTTTTCGAAAATCTTCAACATCACCTATATTTTTCTTTATTATCAGTTATTTCAAGAATAGGTTGATTATTTTTGCTGATTCGTCCGTCCATCGATGATAATGTTGTCAGCATTTTATGTGACCCAATCAGATAAACCAAAGTAGAGAGACCAGTTTATTATTATATCACAATTAGATCTAACCACGCCACTATCACATTACCTCATTCGTCTGTTGTTTTTCATTCATCCTGTTTTTGTTGATAAAGGGGAAACCCGAAACGTCCACAGTATCTGTCTTCGTCTAATAAATTGAAGATTGTAATTCAAGACTGATCGTCATTTTTTTCCCTTTGAGCTTCAAGCAGTAACATTTTCATTATTCACGTTTTACGACACAGAAACCGGGATAAACTCCGACTTCCATGGTCTTTTGTCTCCCTAGGATTACTCTCAGTCTTTGACAGGGTTGCGTGCGAGACTCGATTGGACCAAAGAGCCAATTCGTTCTGAAAAAAGCGAAAAAAAAAAGCTTGAAAAAGGGGCCAAATGAATTTACCTACTGATAAACAATAAAACATTGGAAAAATAGCTTTTCTATTATTCTCTCGTGCTTAAGACACTGAGACAGTGGTATGAGGTGAGACAGTGGTATGAGGTGAGGCAGCGGTATGAGGAAGCTGCAATACCAATGCCAACAAAACTTGGCTTGTTTTCAACAATTCAACAATATTATAGATAGAATGCGCTTGGCCAAGGAGTTCACAACATTGCCATCCGGAAGTATAACGGACCAACACACAAACTCTGTGTAACCATGAACTTTTATAGTCTGGTTAATACAGTTTAGTGAGAACAACTCACAAACGCGGATGGCAAAACCAATAACAAAGGCCTGAGTGACGTCATCTGCATACTATCTATATTACATCCAAGTAGTCTCTTTTCAAATTGTGACCAAATTGTCTTTTTACTGCTAAATTTGTTATTGAATTAACCTTCTCCATAGGAAAATCGTCACATTCGTTACGATACAACCAACATTTTTTTTCATATTCAAATTACTCTTGTACATCATAAAATTTAAAGATAATGAACAGTGTGTTGTAGAGCATGTTTTGCTAAAGAAATTATGTATCTCAAGAACTAATTAAGTGGTTAAAAATTATTTGTGTGTGTGTGTGTGTTAGCTGGGTATGAAGTTTTGAGGGCAAGCCTTACAATGGCTGGTAAGGAGAGAGTTAAACCGATTTGTTAACCATTTTTTTCAAAATGTTTCTGCCCACAGGTTGACGTGAGTAAAGGAGAATTCGTACACCTACGGATATTCCGTCCTCTCCCCAACGAGGGCAACCCAGAGCTACAGGGTTTCCAACTAAACAAGCAAAAGGCTGACCCGATTGAATATTTTGATTGATCAGGTCATGTCAGATTTTAATATAGATATATATACTGAGTATCAAATTATGTGCTCATCGATTTGTTATCATCATCATTATCATCATCATCATCATCATCATCATCATCATCATCATCATCATCGTCTTCATCATCATCATTATCACCGTCGTCATCTTTGATCAAATATCTTAAATAAATAATAATATTCAAGCTACTTTGATGTCCAAGTCTTTATCTAATTTGGGGATTATCGCACAATAAAATGACACAAATCAT
The DNA here is from genome assembly GCF_034508935.2 of Berghia stephanieae. NCBI lineage: Eukaryota > Metazoa > Mollusca > Gastropoda > Nudibranchia > Aeolidiidae > Berghia > Berghia stephanieae. Next base: position 10,736,271 of record NC_088362.1, read on the forward strand.
CTCTCTTGCCGGAGTTAACTGGATCTTGCCTTAGACCTGTGCCCCTAACTGTGCGGCTATGTGGTCTAGTGGTATGACACTCGCATTCGGATCGGAAGGTCCTTGATTCGAGTCTCGCGCTCGGCGCATAGTTGAGTCCTTGGAAAAGGATCTTTACTCACATTCTCTCACCAAACTCAGGTGTAAAATGAGTACCTGGTCGTTCACAGCGTTGTCTTTGTCCGAAAAATTGTAATATCGCCTAACAGGCGTCATGTCCCGTCCTACATGTCAAATGTTGCTGTTGACCAGGGACCCCTTGTAAAGCGCTTTGAGCACATTTAGTGGATATTGCGCTATATATAGCTCAATTTTAATATATATTATTAACTAAATAGTAACAATTATTTCAACGGTGCCTTTAGCGCCACAGACCCCAGAAAAAAAAACCCAGATTCTTGGATTATGAGGCAATCGGTTATTTTGGATTCTGTTTTATGATCTCAAGAGACCTAGAATGGCATGTTTTTGTCTTTTTTATAGACATGATTAATGGGAGCGATCTATATTCATGTTTTCGTCCAACCTAGTTATCAATCACATGATTTGTTGCTGTACAACGATTGGACATTTCTCAATGATTCTAAACACGCTGCTTTGTTTATGAAAGTTATAAACATACCCATGAGTCATGCTGAGCAAAATGACCAATTTCGCGCTGGATATTTCTTAAATTGTGAACACTTTTCACTTTGAGGATCATTTTGAGCACACATTGCAATGTGACCAATGATCTCGAGCACATGGAAATGGAATATAGATCGTGCCCATTGGACAAAAATGTAGTATATGTTTTTTTAATGCATGAGAAATTATTAGATTGTTGCTCAAGATTTTACTCTTTATATTTCACTATGACAGAAAGTGGTCCAACGGTAGCAGAAGGTCCGTGAAACCGATTTTTAACCTGATATTTATTGCGACAAATAGATAATGATTAACCCCAAAAGGAAATGCCGTGTCTTAACAGTCTAGCCCAAGCGAAGACTGAAAGAATTCTAGACGTCAGCCGCAGTGCAGTGCCGCAAATTGAGATAGGACGAGGTAACTTCCTGTGTCACACTGCCCCACAGACGTTTTAGCTAACTGTATTTTAGACAGGGCCTAGTTTGTCTATTACAAAGTACTTTCCACCAGATCTAACATGCATAGCTGGTCAATCATTAAAGCTTGATTTACAGGATAGGAAGGAGGGCTGTAGTCAAATTCCCAAGATTCGAACCCAGATTCTTAAATTGTGTGTTCAGTGTTTGAAAATTTCAGATGTGACTAAAAATGACTGCAAAATGATACTAGTGATCTTTTGGAATTATCAATTAAGAGCTTTCTGTGCTAATCATTTGTTTGTTGTTTTTTTTTAAACCTAGGCCTCCACTAGCAACAGTAGCGTTATCGTAAACAAAATTGACAGGTGGCATGTGTGTTTGTATTTCATTTCAAGCAGCCACCATATCAACAACAATGCTGATTTGGTTCCTAGGGAAAGCAGAGAAAACTACTTGAGTTGAAAAGAAAATACCTATAGGTCCATTGGCTTAGATAAAGATTATAACTTTACTCGTATCTTAGTTAACCCTTTCCATACCAACTACGGGAAAATCGTCACATTTGTTACGATTCCACCAACATTTATCTCAATCAGTTTTCTTTTGCAATCACAAAATTTGAAGATTTCAAAAATCATAGTTATATTAACTTAATTCTGCGATGTACGCGTATTTATTTCTTTTGATTAGAGGCTTGAAAAGCATTTTTTTTTAAATTTTAGATGGGTCTGATGTTTAGTGGAAAATCGTGAAAAAGGTCGGTATGGAGAGAGTTAAATGTGTTGTTGTCGTAATATCAGCAGCATTTTAATCAAGAGTAAATATCTCAGACAACTTATTTGACACATGATCAAAATATTATGTGACGATGTGTATTAGTCATGGAGATCAAGGTTCGAAGGAACAGCATTTTCATTTTACAAATACTAACGAAAGAGTGAAAATGGAGAGGCTTCGTGTGGGAACAGTACAGTACAGTAAAGACAATGGACGTTTCGGGTACAAACCCTTCGTAAGCGCAACAATACACAAATTAACGTGGAAAACAAATAAAATAAAATGCAAAATAACTTGTATCGTCAGTAATCAATGGTGGTTGCAAGAAAGCAGAGTTGTTCATGGCGTCGTGATCAAGAGATGAGGTGTTTTGACTTTAACAAAGCCAAGCATTACTGAGAGTGGTCAATAATTGGATATTTCTATTAAAGAAACAAAATAAAAGCCCTTTATTGTTACTGTGACACTCAAGATAAAGAACTTTTACTATAGTCTATAAGAAGATAACCAAGGTATAAGCCGCAATGCAGCGCCACTTAGTAAACATTTAGAGATACGTCTCATGCTAATAGAAGAAAAAATGGATGCCGCCGAAGGCTGGGTTCTAAGCCTGGTTATCCGGGTATAAGTGCAATGTTTTATCCACTAGACCAATCGTGTCTCATTGATCGCAAAAGTATGGCACCAACACTTGAGTCCTTGGGTAAGACTCTTTATCCAAAAGGGATATATTATGTGAGTGACCTGCCTCTTAGCAGTGACGGATATTTTAGTAGTGATGGCATTAACCCTCTCCTTACCACCCATAGGAAAATCGTCACATTCGTTACGATGCAGCCAACATTATTCTCATTCTTATTTCTTTTGTACATCATAAAAATTAAACAAAAATATTTACTATAGTTAAAGTATATCAACACTGTGTTGAAGTGCTCGTTTAGCAGGAAAAAAATATGCATAGCAAGAACTAACAGCTCTTAAAATAAACCTATTTTTGTATAGATGGGGCGAGGATTTTGGGAAAAATCTGGAAAATGGCCGGTAAGGAGAAAGTTAAGTGGGAACCTAAGATTTACATAATAATTGTACTGCAAATGATGTGCTACGTAGCTTGCTTAAGAAAGAGATGAAACATTGTGAAGTAAATAGGGAAGACAAGCTGTGAGGTCACACTATCTCCTTTACCGGTTCCAAAATCCATTGAAGTGTTATGTAACCAGTCCTTAGGAGGACTAATAATGAATAGGTTACATATTGAATCATATAAAATTATGCCTTTTCCGCCACGACATCCTAAGATATCGTCGCCTTGGCATTCCACGAAGGAATATAGATAACTCATCAAACAAGATTCTGAAGTCAACAGGAATCACCCATGTTGTCCAAGTTAACAAACTGGGGGTTAATAATCTTGCTCAGTGGAAAAAAAAACGAAAGCGGGACTCGAACCTGGGTCATTCCGGGTCACAGTGCAATGCCTTAACCACTGGACCGCTCCGCCGAATCATAAGGTGGCATAAAAAAGAGCAAGGATAGATGAGATTTATTGACAACCAGCATATTTAGAATAGAAAATAAAATGCCTTCACTCTAAAACTAGAAGGTCATTTACACAAGATTTGTGTTCAGTTCTCCTGGAGAGTGGTTTTACACCTTTAATGAGATTGGAACCGGGTTTTTTTGACATCCCAAAATGTTGTAATAACTGAGTGGTTTGGCGCCATGCCTTGTCAGATTCCGGGGAGAATATGGATTGTCGTCAAATTGGCTTTAAATTGCGAAGTCCCATGTTTGAGAGTTGTTTTATTTTATTTTTTTTTTTGCCAAGATGAGGGTCATTTAGATCGATCGATATTTGAAGGACGAGTTTTCTGGCTAAATTTTAAAATATGGGTTTTTCCAGAGTACGGCAGATTTCTCAAGGCTTGGTGGTTTGTTTGTTTCTACGAGTGAACGAAAACCACAAATGTACCACACCAACTCATGAGCACCAGCCACAACGCGAAGACGACAGTCCCGTGTGTTTCCATCCTTGTGATTATTATTGTGTCACCAATCAAGGGATTGAAGTGAACAAGCAAACGGATTCACTCAATATATAGAATGAATAATAATAATACGTCGTTACTCGTGCCTTTGTTATTGTTTGTTTTGAGGTGTGGTTTTTTTGCCATCTGCGTTTGTGACTAATTCTCACTAAACTGTATTAAACCCTATTTTCATACTTGGGGGCCAAAAAGACCCCAGGGGTGTGTTTTTTATTTATAAAACAGTCAATTTTTGACGCAGAGACCTGAAATTTGGTGACTTTTCTTAAAATCACGAGGTCCATGACCATGCCAAATTTCATGCTTGTCACGTGCATAGTTTACTCACACTGAGCATGCTCATTTTGGAATTTGAGATTTTCCGATCTGGGGGCCAAATGACCCCCATGACTTTCAAAGAGAAAAATACAGAAAGTACTATTTCCTGATTTGGGGGTCATTTGGCCCCCATGACTTTATAGAGAAAACGGAGTAATATTGGTCGAGCGATGGCACTTGTTGGTGGTTTTCCCATCCAGGGACGAGTATGAGACCTATGCACATTTGACCCGCGATTCCTCGACGTCTTTGGCTAAGGACTTGAAGTTTATCTATGGTTGTCATTCGTATTATAGGGTGGGAGAGGGGGGGTCAATCTTGTTGTTTATTCTATCCCCTTTGTTGTCCTTTTTAATCTCTGCTCTCAACTTGTTAGTCCTCTCATGTTAAAATCCACTCAACATCTATCATCTTTTGTCAATTGTTTTTCTGGCGCGATAGATTTAAAACTGGCCTATCGGAACACTTTCTGTCAAGATTTTAGGATGCACTGGAAATGGAAGGAGAGGGGGAGTTGGTCCCTGTGCTAAACGAATATCCACCTATCGTATGATAGTGATAATATGTGGTTGAAATATATATTGGTGGTGGAGGCAGTAATGAGAAGTACAGAAGACGACCAGCATTTATTTAGACTAGAAAATAAGATCTCATCAATCTGAAACCAGATGAATTACACAAGGTATCCAGTCCTCCGGAAGAGTGGTTTTGCACTTCCATTGAGATCGGAACCAGTTTTTTTGATATCACACCTGTGTTTCCTCTAATGATGATGTAGTTGTGGTGATGATGAAGAGAGCAAATGCTGGGGACGGGAATAGATGCTGTGTGATTGGTTAAGAAGCTCACAACATTGCCATCCGGAAATATAACGGACCAAGACACAAAACTATGAGTAACCTTGAACGTTTATTGTCTTGCATTAAGTGGCTTTTATCTCAACTTGTGTCTTAGACAGTGGGTAAACTTTAAGAATAATGATTGTTACTAGTTCATCTCACGTCATAGAATCTAGGATCAACCCCGGCTTGGTGACCCGTATCATACGGTATGACTTTTAGAACTTGATTCAAGAACTGTAACTCATAACAAACAGTTTATCTCGTCTTACCAATGCTTTGATTCTAATTTGTCCAGATCAAAATCTCTGGTCTTAGTTACAACAATCTTGTTTCCAAGACAAAGTCAATTAATTCAATCCTAACGTCAATTGCCCAAAATATAGTAAACTTAGAGCTTGTCTGTCGCTCCCATTAGTCGAAAATCTGAGGTACTGGTCAATGATAAATGAAGACGTGTATAAACCAGGATGTTTGAGAGATGTGTAGGTCGCCATGCCTACCAAACTGTGCGTGATATTATTATCGTTATTATTATATCGTCTGTAAACCATAACAATCTATATTCGCGGAATCCAATTCATAACATTACCAAACGATTTTGTATCCAAGTCGTTCTGCCCTCCAAACTATACGAGATATTATCGTATCCAAACCGCAACCATCTTTTCATAACATATGTCACCTATAACTTCCAAACAGTATTATATCTGAATTAACAAAATAGCAAAATGGATTTGAAAGTAAAACGATTGGTCATTTCATGTGAAATTATAGATTTTGTCAGTTTAACAAATTTTGATCATTCTCTTTAATAAAACACAAAAACTCAACACAAGTTTAATAGATTTTGTGCATAAAATCAATTTTGAACATTTTCAATCAGCCCGACATGACACAGTTTAGAGGAAATAGGTAACAAATTTTCATGACTTTCAAACCGACTATTTTTCTTACGCTTGAACGATTGTCTTTGTGTTCCCTAACTCTTATGTAAAGATTCAAAATCTACACTCCTCGCGGATCCTTTTAGAATAATTCTATTCATTCCAAATAGACAATTATTGGAAATTGTCAAGACATGCCTATACCAGTATTAGAATAATTGGCAATAATGTCATAAAATAATAATAGTAATAATAATAATAATAATAATAATAAAAATATATAATAATAATAATAATAATAATAATAATAATAATATAATAATAATAATGATAATGATAAATAATAATAATAATAATAATAATAATAATAATAATAATAATAATAATAATAATAATAATAATAATAATTATTGAGCATATAAAGAGCAATATACGTAACATATGATGATGATGATGATGATGATGATGATGATGATGATGATGATGATGATGATGATGATGATGATGATGGTGGTGGATGATGATGATGATGATGAGATGATGATGATGATGATGATGATGATGATGATGATGATGATGATGATGATGATATTATGAATTTAGAACTGAAACCAGCAACAAGCTGGCGTGGGCTGAATGAGCAAACAAAAACAATCAAAACAAAAGAAACGGAAAACTATTTTTAAAAAAAAAACATAACAAAAAAAAAAAAACTAATACATAAATAGAATGGACAACATAAAATAACAAGAATCTTATGGCGGCATAAAACAACGAGAGTCATTCCGTTGCCCCACACGTTAAACTTAAATCAAAGTTGTCTAAGTGTAACAAACAGTCATCGGATAAGTTGGCCTGGGATTTTTATATAATTTTATTACTAATGAAATAATCCAGTAGTGACGAATAAGTTCGAAAAGGTCTTTGTCAGCACTGACGAACAGGCCCTGTGTTCGACAGTACTGATCAATTGCCGGTGGTACCTCTTATTTAGTACTCAGGCGCTGGCACATATTGGTCAGTACTGACCAATAGCCCTAGCCTAGAGAAAAAAAAAAGATTTCAACAAAGGAAGCTCTTTCTTTCATTTCATTTCACAATTTTCAATAATAATAATAATAATAATATATAATAATAATAATAATAATAATAATAATAATAATAATATAATAAATAATAATAATAATAATAATAATAATAATATAATAATAATAATAATAATAATAATAATAATAATAATAATAATAATAATATAATAATAATAATAATAATAATAATAATAATTTTTATTAGGCCCAGTGCAGCATAATTTAGACCACACAACGGATGGCTGATTTAAAAAAAAACAACATACAAACCATTTAGTTAGCAAATTCATGACACTATGGCTGAGACATAACGTAGTCCTTCAAGCTATCAATTTAGTTCACCTAGATATTGAAAAACGGTACTAGAAAATAAATCATTTTTCATATAAGAAGTTACAAACGAATATGTGGGAAGGATTTATATATGACGAATGATGCTTGTATGCACTGCTGTTGACATGCCTTTCAATCTTGTATGCAAATATCATGCATTGTTACCTTATTATGGCCATCTTCTATATGTTTGGATGTATGAGTGTATGTGTGTGTGTGTGTGTGTGTGTGTGTGTGTGTGCTTTGCATGTCAAGGTTAAAGATATATGTTTGTACATCACACATACATGAGTGCATTTAAGTTGTTATACTATCTTTACCACGTGTATCATTATTGTAATCTTTCAATCAATTCAAAGGATTTTATCCTATGTCGCCCTACACCATATGTTATATGTTATGTTAAGGTAGGGTACACACAATGAGAAAAGATAAGCAAGACACGAAAGTAAGGCAAGTATTGTAAGAAACATTAAATTGAATATTAACACTTTCATTTATCCAGTATTGTTTCATCATTTCATATTTGGCGATTCATTCTCGCTAGTACTACAATCAGAAAATTAATGATAGATCTACTATCAATTCATTTTTATTACATAGGATAAGTATAAGAATCATCTTCATTCGTCACATTTCTAATGAAAAAAAAAAGTAAAGAGTTAGTACTTACTTGGATGTTTCTTGATTAGAGTTGATGAAAAAGTAGGTAACTGAAACTGGCGCTCATCATATTGGACAGCAAACAGGAAACAAAATTAACTTAGTCAATGATTGTAGATGCCATCTACCAGTAAGTTGTGGATCATATTGACATGACTATGTCACTAAATAAATAGATGCATGATGTCACAACAAAAACAACAACATGTTTTAACCCCATACATTTAATGAGAAAATATTATTTTAACTGAATTTTCCATAGTAAAATCATGGGGGTCAAATGGCCCCCAAATAAGAAAATAGGACTTTCTAGTATTTTTCTTTTTGCAAGTCAGGGGGGCCAAATGGACCCCAAATCAGGAAATAGGACTTTCTAGTATTTTTCTTTTTGCAAGTCAGGGGGGCCAAATGGACCCCAAATCAGGAAATAGGACTTTCTATTTTAGTATGAAAATAGGGTTAACTCGTAGCCATCGTTAAGTTATAGATAGTATGCAGTTGACGTCACTCAGGTCTTTGTTTTTCCTTTTTGCCATCCGCGTTTATGAGTAATTCTCACGAAACTGTATTAACCTGACTATAAACGTTCAAGTTACACATAGTTTTGTGTGTTGGTCCGTTATACTTCCGGATGACAATGTTGTGAGATTATTAGCCAAGCGCATACTATCTATAGCCTGACACTGAAATCCAAAAAGACTGGCATTTTGACGTCATTATTTGGTTTTTGCATCGCCTCGTGAGTAGTCGTTAGTAGTGCTCATGGAAACAAGTGGTCCTATTGGTTGAACTATTGAATACATCTCACGATTTGTTTTCTTTTTGTGCCAAGGACTGGCATTTTGACGTCATTTTTTGATCAGTGTCAGATTATAAGTTAACGATGACTACGATTAACCAGATGATAGATATAACGAAGTTGACGTCACTCGGGTCTTTGTTATTGTTTTTTCTTTGTTGTTTTTTTGTTTTTTTTTTTTTTTTTTTTTGTTTTTTGTTTTTTTTGCCATCCGCATTGATGAGTAATTTTCACTGAACTGTATTAACCAGACTATAAACGTTCATGGATACACACCGTTTTGTGTGTTGGTCCGTTAGACTTCCGGATGGCAATGTTGTGAGCTTCTTAGCCAAGCGCATACTATCTATAGTAATAAAATACTAAAACGTCATGTTGTCCGGTTGAATACAGTTAGAACTGCTCACCTCTCTGATTGTCAAAAAAATATAGATGATACTAAAATTAAAATGGTATAGAATGACTAGATTATACATATCGTGTAGTCAGGTGTGTTCATGCAATAAGGGAACAATAATGTGATGTCAAAATACTGGTTCCAATCTCATTGGAAGTGTGAAAACAGTCCACAGGAGGACTGGATTCATACACTGTGCAACTGATAGCAAAGTGCTTTCCTCCAGCTATAATAGACCCAGCTAGCCAATCACTGCTGGGTAGACACAAATAAAAATATCGACTTCAGCTGGAATCGATTTCGCTCCCTTTTATGTGTGAAACGAAAGCTCTGCCGATATAGATAGTATGCCCTTGGCCAAGGAGTTCACAACATTGCCATCCGGAAGTATAACGGACCAACACACAAACTCTGTGTAAACATGAACTTTTATAGTCTGGTTAATACAGTTTAGTGAGAACAACTCACAAACGCGGATGGCAAAAACAATAACAAAGGCTTGAGTGACGTCATCTGCAAACTATAGATAGAATGCGCTTGGCCAAGGAGTTCACAACATTGCCATCCGGAAGTATAACGGACCAACACACAAACTCTGTGTAAACATGAACTTTTATAGTCTGGTTAATACAGTTTAGTGAGAACAACTCACAAACGCGGATGGCAAAAACAATAACAAAGGCTTGAGTGACGTCATCTGCAAACTATCTATAGATAGAATGCGCTTGACCAAGGAGTTCACAACATTGCCATCCGGAAGTATAACGGACCAACACACAAACTCTGTGTAAACATGAACTTTTATAGTCTGGTTAATACAGTTTAGTGAGAACAACTCACAAACGCGGATGGCAAAAACAATAACAAAGGCTTGAGTGACGTCATCTGCATACTATCTATAGATAGTATTGGCTAAGGGGGTATAACGGACCAACACACAAAACTGTGTGTATCCATGAACGTTTATAGTCAGGTTAATACAGTTCAGTGAGCATTACTCATAAACGCGGATGGCAAAAACAATAACAAAGGCCTGAGTGACGTCATCTGCATACTATCTATATAATTCGGTATGTCTTTTTTTTTGGAGGGGGGGGGGGCTGCTGATAATAAGTCACTAATCATGACTAACAATCACGTGAAATAATATCACATTTTTCTTAATCATTGAATACTGATAGCGAAGTCAAAGCGGACCTCGTGCCACCGATAAATTAGGAAAAGGAGTTGCCGTAGTGAAACAGAACAGTCGGCAGTCTGTCTGGTCGAGATTACTTCGTCGTGTACCTTTATTTTAACGGTTCGTTTTGTTTGATTTTTCTGTGCTATTCCATTCCTATTACTACAATCAACAATGTCAATGCCTGGAGGAGCTACGGAAGTCAAAGATGCTGATGAGAATGTACAAGCACTCATTGAAAAGGTAAGTAATCCATTTTATTTAGCTTGATTTGTGGAGGAGGACTTCGTTTAGTTTCACAGAAGTTTTATTATAATATTACTTTATCTTTTAGCCATATTGGACTTTCAATAAGTTTCAATATACAATAAATATTATAGACTGTTAAAGATAAGTTTAATTTTTATAGTGGTGGGATTTTTCTAATTTCAAACCACGATTACGACTCCTGCCAACTCCATTATTACTTACCATTTCCCATCAGTTTCGATATTGCAAGTCATGGCAAACAGTATGTTTCATCAGGTTATAGTATCTTTAGTTATGGTTGCGCCAAGGAATTTACCCAACCCGATATATTTTTTTTTTTTTTTGAAAACCTCTTTAGTCGTGTTGTGAAACTACGGAAGTCCTTCCAATGTATAGATCGTATGTCACTCGGGTCTTTGTTATTGAATTTTGGCATCCGCGTTTTTTGAGTAATTCTTACTAAACTGTATTAACCAAACTATAAACGTTTATGGTTACACATATCGTTATACTTCCGGATGGCAATGCTCTGAGCTTCTTCGTCAAGCGCTTACTATCTATACCTGACTTATTGGAAAAGAAACTTAAATTTATTATGAAATATTATGATTAACCTTCCGATTTAGCCTTGACGATTTAATTTGTCGGGCAAGATTGTCTTTCACGCTTTGATTTGTTTTTGTTTTTGGCCCTAACTGCAACTACAACTATTCTCTCTCTCTCTCTCTCTCTCTCTCTCTCTCTCTCTCTCTCTCTCTCTCTCTCTCTCTCTCTCTCTCTCTCTTTCCGTCTTTCTTTCTCTTTCGAATACAAAATTGTAAACATTTTTTTTCATATTAATTCTTATTATCTGGTGCAGGTTTTCTCTTTTAGGGGAGGAAGAGGGGGGGGGGTATAGGACCTGTGTAATAATAATAATAATAATAATAATAATAATAATAATAATAATAATAATAATAATAATAATAATAATAATAATAATATGTCTAATCTTGTGTAACAGCGTTCTACCTTTGCAACAACCAATGTTTACATAATTCTTATAGTACATGGTATATAGTACGCGGGAACCTTCTGGGTCAGTGCTATGTTCAGTGGCGTGGGGCCATTGGATCGAATGGTGCCAGGCACCGCACCAATCTTTTAAAAAATCATTTACAGCATAATTTAATTAAAAATAAAACAGATTTTAACTCCACTGTCTTTCGCCAACTCGCCAACAACATACTGCCTTTTTAGTCTCCACTCTATTCAAGATTCCGAGTCACGCACTGCGCCGACTCGTGTGTTGGTGACATCACTGTGCGAAGTAGTGAGTCAACACCGTGGTGCAAAGCAATCCAGGCTCCCGTTAATGCTATATCCATTAGTATCGCGACAGCTGATTGAGCGAGAAACTAGGTCAAATTATACTATCTTCAAATAGCGGAAAACCCCTCGACTTGTGCCAGGATCTGAGAGCTCCACCGTTGGACTGGGGGCTAGGCGGGTCGCTTAGACTGGGGGGATGCGCCAAATTAGGGTAACTTCGGCCATCCAAAATATTACATTAACTGTCAAAAATACTGATCATTGTCAAGTTTATTTGTAAGCAGCAAAGAAAAACATCATAAAACTTTAAAATATGACATATCAAACCCCCCACCTCTTTTTCACGATTATTGAATAAAGTAATTCTTTGCAACGAAGCATTGTGGACGAATTTACCAACATTTTTCTTGCTTGTAGTGCCGAGTTGATGGTTACGTGTGTATGAGTGTTTATTTCTCTCTGTGTGTGTGTGTGTGTGTTTGTGTGTGTGTGTTTGTGTCAGTCAGAGAAAGAAAGCGAAGACTGTCAACAGTTATACTTTTGGTGTGTTTTTAGATTTTTAAGTACTTAAGTGGAGTGATTTTTTCTTTGTGATGCTTTAAGATCTGAATCTACCTTTTATTTGTGCAATCATTAATCGGGGGCGGTTGGTCACATTGTATTTAAGGCGGCACAAATCCGAAATACAGAATCAAATTTTATTGGTCTAGTTAATTTAACTTAATTTGACCTACTTTGTATGTGTGTGTGTGTGTGTATGTGTGTGTGTGTGGAGGGGGGTATTGCATTGTTTGCATATGTGCGTGTATTTGTGTGTGCGTGTATGTGTGTGTGTGTGTGTGTGTGTTAGAATATTAACGAGACGTACTCACAAAAGAGCATCAATTATCTTGGACAAAACTTGTCTGTTAACTTTCATCTGTTCATTATAACGACTCACAGACGCAGCATGTCCTGTTTCCAACTGATTTCATATATCTACAACGTTGAAAAGTTTATATTTAACAGCATCTGTGACATGGCTATTTCATTCAGAATGTTTCTTCAGTGCCTGAGAGATGTGCGCAATATCACTGAATCCTCCTGTTGTCCGTTATAGCATACATCACCAAAAATCAAGCAATAAAAACAATGAAGCGTTTTACGGCTTTCACTGGCAGTAAGCCATTCAACATTTTAAAAATAACCATTATTAAATCGGCGCTGTCTCCTCGGTGTGTTAGAAACTAAGTTAAAATTCACTGGTTTGTGTGGACCTAAATCTTTCACCACTATTTTCTCTTGAGTGGATAAGTGTCGGAATCGATTTTCAATTAAAAAATCAACATGATTCATGATTGGTTACAAATTACAGAAATAACTTTTTAAAATAAAATGATTCAAGATAAAAACAGGTAGGTTTCATAAACAATGACAACAGCGATAATACATTTTCTCTGAATACTAACGGTATGACACACAACTTTAGAATAATTGAATGTAAAAATCCACATTTAATTCCAAACGCAAAGCACTTCTTAACTCACACACAATCAGCGACATCTTTATAATTATACTATTATTAGACAACGCACACAATACAAGTTGAGGGGGGATCGTTGGGAGTGTGCGGGGATGAAGGACTCCGTGGGGTCAGGGATTTTTATTTATAGTACCATGGGGCTCTTCTCGGTGCATACTTTGTTTACTGTTCTTTTTGATATTTAATATATATTTAAGCAAAACCAACAATGATAAAATATATATTTATTGCCATTCTCTTCATCCGTATATCTAAGTGAAGCAAAGCCTCTTCTTTCAGTAATAAAACTATTGTTTTAATTTATCCCAAGTAGGACCTCAGGGCGTGCATCGCTAGATTGGCCGTCTTGGCCTAATTATTTTAGCAGTGAAAGACAATAGTTGGTTGGGGAGGGAGATTGGGGAGTGGTAACTAACTTTCTTCAAGGTACAGCAGAGTATAGGATAAGGACAGGACGGCCAAACGAATACTGGCTCATATAAACAAAAAAAAACTTCCCCACCACACCACACCCTCCGCTCATTGTCACCCCGCGCAGGCAACGGGGGAAAGATGAAACGTGCCGAGTTGACGCCACCTTCGCGGAGCGACGCACGAGTCATCAAATATTAAATTCAAAACAAAAAGCAGTATGTGCTAAATTTTTAATTTTATCAAAATTTTAAAATTGAAGTTTTTTGTTTGGTTGACATGCTAATCTACGGAAAATATAGGGCGGCACAAAACAACTTCGCTCTATTGACCGACCGCCAGTGTCATTAATCGTATTCCACTGATTTCCATTATTTGAGATATACTTTGAAGTTTTGTTTTGTTAAACAATGAATTGCAATGAATCAAGTTGACTCTTTACTTCACCGACCGTTTGGGATATTGACACTAGATGACAAATTAGAAATAAAAAGACTAGTTCCTCACCAACCAACTGATTTTGAATTAACACAGGTGTGGAAATCTCGAAAACGCTCTTTTTCAGTGACATGGTATGACAGGCATGAATGGCTCACAGTTAGTTTAGTCTTTTGTTTTTATTGTCTACTTTTTACAGATACAACAAACACTGACAAATCATGGACATCTATAGGCTATAGTGACCTTAACCACTTCCATCGTATTTCTTAACCTCCTGAACGTTGTTTTAGCACCTTAAAAGAGTGAAATTTTTTTGTTGCGAAATTCAATGAAACAGGAGCGGTTAAATTCATTAATGATTCTGTCAATTCACAAAGCTGAAAAAAGATGCCATTCCAGATTTCAATAAACACGTTATATAAAGATTTGCAGAGATGAAACATCGCCGTGCAGATTTTTTTTACAAGTACTAAAAGTAAGTAATTTCTGTCATAGGTTTTTTTTTTTTCTCTTTTGATTTACATTTATAACATATTGATTGCATTATCTACCAAATCCAATCCTTTAAATGGTGGACAAAGAATAATTACAAAGACCTTTTCATACGGGACTTGTATCTCAGTGTTGTGGCTTGTTGTTTTCATGAATTATTTGTTTTTGTGAGTTTTGTCCACTCGTAGAAACCATCGACCCTCCCCCACCCTTCCATAAAAGACAGTTTTTAATATGTCGTGCTCTCTCCTCTTAACCGTGTTCACTGTATTAGAATTTTTTTTCTAATCATGGCACCACCATATGCCGTCAATACGCCACGCCGCTGGCTATGTTTCGGGTCCATTTCGGTTTCTTCCTGTTATATATATAAGCTGCTTGAAAGGCCATTGTCCTACCTCCGAAAGGTCAGTCACCGCCTAGGAGAACTACAGAACAAATTAAGGTAGGAATCAGGGTGCAGGAATGAATAATACGTTAACTCACTCAATCCTAGAGATTTTTGCGGCTATGTGGTCAAGTGGTATGACACTCGCTTTCGGATCGGAAGGTCCTGGGTTCGAGCCTCGCGCTCGGCGCATAGTTGAGTCCTTGGAGAAGGCTCTTTACTCACATTCTCTCACCGTACTCATGTGTAAAACGAGTACCTGGCCGTTAACAGCGTTGTCTTTGTCCCAAAAAAAAATTTGTAATATCGCCTAACAGGCGTCATGTCCCGTTGTAAATGTTACGTGTTGCCGTTGGCCAGGGACCCCTTGTAAAGCGCTTTGAGAACGTTTCGTGGATATTGCGCTATATAAAGGCTCTATTATTCAACTATCATTAACACGTAAAATCTAAAAACATTAGCTTTGATACTTCCTCTATAATTTGTCTCAGAAAAATGTAATAAATAGGCATGGGGTTAAAGTAACCCGGGTAAACTACGGTAGGGTTGAGTGAGTTAACGTGCTATGACGAATTCTTCCATAATGCGTGATTGTCTACGGAAACCTGAAGGATCTTATTTCGTTTTGTTTTTCTTGTTGATTTATTTTTTGTTTTTGTTTGTATCCGTTGTATCTGTGTGCTTGTTCTGTTCGTCTGATTATTTTTTTTCTTTTTCTGAGTTTACAGACTGTTCTCATCATTTAAGTATTTTTCCGCCATAGTTAGTATCTTTGGAATGCGCTACTTTCAATGCCACTCAGGGGCAGCGTAGCTCAGTGGTACGGTCTTTGCTTCTTACCCGAAAGGTACCGAGTTCAATCACCCGCCGCAGCGTTGTGTGGCCTTGAGCAAGACACCTCGCCCTAGCTCACTTTGCGGCGCTGCTCTGCGGATGACGCCTGGGTTATTCCAGTCTTCCCTTGGAATGGACCCTAAAGGCAAATTTCCCCTTGGGGATGAATAAAGAGACTTTTATTTTATTTATTTTATTTTATTGAATACTAAGAACGTTTTTCTTTACATGAATGATGTTATCTCTTTATTTTCAGCTGAAGGGGGATGCTGAGGAGAAATGTGGCAAAGAGTTCAGCGAATTCAAAGCTGTTTCTTACAGAACTCAAGTGGTCGCTGGAATCAATTACTTTGTCAAGGTACGTTTTAAATTGTGACCCATCGTTTGAAAACGTTATATCTGGATGTGTCTAATTCTTACAATTTATTTTTAAGCTTAATTTACAAGGTTTGAGTCAAAAACGAATGCAGTCATTGAGGATACTGAGATTTGTTTCTTTCACTTCAATGAACCCAAACTTCCTTATTCCAGTCATTTTAAATTTTAACTGACTTTTGTTCTTCTTGATCATTCCAATATACAACCGTTCTGGTATGGTGGGTTACAAGTAATATTGACACTTGGGGAAGGGGGGGGGGGGTGATGATTGCGATCTTGTTGTGAAACTTGATTTTCTAGTCTAGATGTAGGCCGTACTATAGCAATGTTAGACGAGGAGGTACAAATAGTGGAAATTGTCATGAGTATGTTGGTGATGGCGGGGATTATGATGATGATGATGATGATGAAGACGATGATGATGATGATGATAATTATTATTATTATTATTATTATTATTATTATTATTATTATTATTATTATTATTATTATTATGAAATGATGATGGTGATGATGATGATGACGACGACGATTATGATGATGGTGATGATGATGATGATGATGATGATGATGATGACGACGACGATTATGATGATGGTGATGATGATGATGATGATGATGCGGAGGAGGATTAGGAGGATGAAGATGCATCGACTATTGAAACATCCATAGGAAAGTCTTGATATATGCATGAATCACATTTACCCTCTATATTATTTTAAACATTAGCAGCAACAAAAAAATTCAGAAATGTGTTTCGTATGTAAATTCCACTGTGAAATGGACCTTGGCATTATAACTATAACCCACTATAATCATTTCCAATTTATTGCCAATTTTTATATGCTGTATTGTAGCATGATACCCAGCCTCGGACCTGTGGGTATCTGGTTCAAATCTCGATGTCGGCAGCGCAAAATTGAGTTCTTGGTAAAGGCTCTTTATTCACGACACTTGGGTGCAAAATGAGTATCTGTCCGTAATATATGTTGGCTCTGTCTCTCTTCTTAAATTGTAATAGCGCCTTGCATGTCGCCTACATGTTAAATGTTGTTACTTGCTTGGAACATATCGTAAGGCACTTTGAGCATATTTAGTAGATATCGCGCTATATAAAAGCTCAAGATTGTGCTCTCCTTTTATGTTTTCAAATTATCTTCTTTTTTTTTTTTTCTATGTTTGGTTTTACTTTTTTTCTTTCTTTTTTTTTTTTGAGGGGGGGGGGGGGGGTTGAGTTGTTGTTTTTTTTTGTTTTTTTTTGTTTTTATTTTATATTGTTGTTGTTGTTTTGTTTGTTTGATTTATTTTTTATTTGTTTTGGAGGGGGCGTGTTTTATTTTTTTTTTTTTGTTTTTTTGGGGGGGGTTGTTGTTTTGTTTTTTTGTTTGTTTTTTTATTTTGTATTTTTTTAATTTTGTTTTGTTTTGTTTTTTTTTTGCTTAGAAATTAGAAAGTATCCCATCATTTCAGATTTCAATTTTCTCTCACCTCGCAGGTCGCCGTGGGCAATGATAACTACATCCATATACGTGTATTCTGTGCCCTGCCCCACGAAAACGAGGCTCCAGAACTGGTGTCGGTTTTAGACAACAAAACCAAGGAGGACCCATTGGAATATTTTTAATTAATGTAGCGTCGCTTCTCAATGAGTTTTCTTGTGCAATAATGTGAGCATACATACGTGCGCGCGTGTATGCGTGGTGTGTGCGTGTGTTGCTGATATTGATGTTGTTGTTTTTGTTATTGTTGTTCTTTATGCAAAAATATGAGTTTGAATTTGAGTCTTTTTGTGTGATTGAGGCTCTAGGGATTAAATATCTTTTTTTTTTAATATTTGATATCGTACGTATTTGAATAAAGAACACTCATGTGTATGGTATTGTAAAAAATTCCACTTTTTATGGTATTTGTGTTTTTTTTTATTGTTGGTTTGTTTTGTTCTTTTTTTTCGGGGGGGGGGGGGGGTTCTTTAGCTTTAGTATGTTTGTTTTGTTTTGCTATTGATTTTGTTTTTTCTTTGTTGCTTTTGTTTTGTTTGTTTTGTTTTTTTTTGTTTTTTTCTTGTTTTTTTTTCTTGTTTTTTTTTCCTTTTTTTTTTCCTTTTTTTTTTCTTTTTTTTTTTTCTTGTTTTTTTTTTCTTGTTTTCTTTTTTGTGGTATTGGAGGGGGGGAGGGGTTGTTTGGATTTATTTTTTTTTTTTTTATTTTGGTGTATGTGTTTGTGTGGTGGACTTGTTCTGCTTATAATGAACACATATTTTAGTGATATATCGTGACAACAATAGTTCTGCTCAGCTGAAATGGTTCTTGTGATGACTTAAAGTTGGCGGTTGTAGTCATGGGGGCGGTGATGATGATAATCAGCACGACTATGCTCAAGTCTGTAGACTGCCGTGAATTAAGAAGAGAATAAAAAGAAAGTTATGAAGACCGTAACAACAATCGTGTGGTCCGGCATTTATCTAGCGCAAGATCGACTAAACATGCTCAAAGCGGTTTACATGGTTTCCCCACCAAACAGCAACGTTTAACACGTAGGATGAGACATGACGTCTACAAGGTGATATTACAGTCCACTCCGGATAATTACAACTCGGTTAATCGCAACTTTCGGTTAATCGCATATTTTCATAAGAAATAGAAATAATTCTATATAAAAGTCACTGGTTAATTGCAACAAACTTCGGTTTTTAAAAAGTGGTAAATTCAAGAAATCAAACAATATATCATGATTAAATTTCATCATTGATGAAATCGTGACAGGTTGAAGAATCAAGAGTGAGCGGGATTTAATGCTACAGTAGTGTGTCGAAAGAGGGCGGGGCTCTGCAGTATGGGTTTGTGACGTCATCGGTGCCAATTAAATACAAGACGGTGGGGGCTGGTCATAATCTTGACAACAGGTTATAAATGAGTTATAAAGAGAGACTGAGCGATATCCTTTGTTTTAGGATTAACAACTGCATTGTGACCAACGAGTTTGGTGAGAGTTTACCTGTCTCTCATCACAGCTAATCTCTTGAACTCTGACAAATGTTGAGAAAAAAAAAGAGTGAAACTTCGTCCAGTCTGAATAAGATATTGGCTTGCTTCATAGCTGCTTTTCGTTGACAAATCTACACAGGGCTGCCATATGGTTTTTGTTTCAAATTGCTCTGCATGTGGTGGACTAAGAATAACATTTACTGGTTTGAGTTTACAATAAATGTGTAAAATGTTGAAATAGTGGACAGGAAACTGAACTTCGGTTAATTGCAACATTTTCGATTATCCCAATATGTTGCGATTATCCGAAGTGGACTATTACATTTTTTTTAGGCAAGAGACAATGTTGTTAATGGCCAAATACTCATTTTACACTTGAGTATAATGAGATAATGTGAGTAAAGAGCCATTTTTTTTCCCAGAGGATCAACTTTGCATCCCTCAGAGCGGGACTCAATTGCAGGATATTGTTCTATAGACAAGTGTCACAGAATAAGACTACAAAGCCACTGCTTTGGTTTGATTTTAAAATAATTGTCTACAATAATAGAATGGTCAAGGCCATTCCGCTTTATTATGACGTCCCTTTCTATTGGCTTCCTGTTCTTGTCTGAATAGGATTCAATAGTCTGATGTCACGTCCGCCCAGAAACGAACAGCATTGTGGAAGACCTCATGAAGCTAAGCAAGTTTACCAACATTGTACTGCAGTGGATTCCAGGACACTGTGGGATACTTGGAAATCAGATCGCTGACCAACTGGCAAAGGCAGGCAGTCACATGCAGCAACCCTCCCCAATGTACTCAACAGGAGAAATTAACAAAATGGCCAAATTTATCCAGTCTCGGAGATGGAGAGAGAAGCACCCAGAATACAACATGAATGACCCAATCAAGGTGCTCGACAGAAAGGAGCAGGTCATCATCTTCAGACTGAGAACTGGACACAACCAGTTAAAGGAACATATGTGGAGGATGTCCATAGCAGGTGCCTCTGGACAATGTGACTGCGGACTTGAAAATGAAAATGGACATAATGTCCTAATGGAATGTCCAAGGTACAACCAGTTGAGAAGGAACTTCTGGCCTGACCCAACCCCATACTCAAAGAAGCTGTACGGCAGTGAGGACGACCTCAGGACCACTGTGGGCTTCATTCACCAGACCGGACTGACCATGTGACGTGACGGGAACGAAGAAGAAGAAGAAAAAGAACAGCATTGTTCTAAACAAAGAAAGTCGATCTTTTTTATTCTTCGTGCTGGCTAGAACCTTTTCACATGTCACGTGATCAGAATGTATAAAAGTCAAAACATGATAATATTTATGTTATTCTCCTCTGGGTACACTTTTATGCTTTTCGGAGAAAGATTTGATAAGTCGTCCTCCGTTATTCCGGTAGTTTAAAACCAGATACTAAGTTACTATGCGTCATTACGAGAGAAGTGACGTCACAAATGTTGAATCCTGAGGGAGAAGGTTAATTTGGTTTTGTCCATAACCTGCATATTGCATCGTTACAAAATGAATCGGGGCAATGTGACTTGCTCGATGTTACGCCGTTCGACAATGAGTGACGAACATGGCACCTCCAGGGTACGAAGCGAAGACAATGCCGCTGAACCAAGCTGCTCGATGCAAAATAATGAGACATCGTACGTCTGTACCAACGACGCCGACAGCGACAAATGCAGAAAGTCTTGAGATCGTTTAATTTGCCCTATATATTTCCGGAACTATTCTGCCTGACATTTATTGTGAGATGATGATGATCATAATGATCATAATGATGATTATGGTGATGATGATGATGGTGATACGTATACACACGTATGTATATATATATATATATATATATATATATATATATATATATATTATATATATATATACCACCTATTACTATTATAGTGCTTTTATTCCTTTTATTCCATTTAATAGTGTAGTAATCGCTTGACGTTGACATTTAGGTATTAATTGAAATTTTTAAAGTACAGATGGGACCTGCAGCACAGAATGCCCAACAGATAGTTACGCATTCTGTGGATTGGTAGATCGCTCAGCGCTTTTTTTTTGTGAATCCATAGAAGACAGAAACTATCTTTGTTGCGCATTCTGTTGATCGCCTTCAATGAATCAGCAAAAAAAAAATTACAAAAAAAACTTGACGTAATCTGCCGAGATATAGAGTGCGCAATAAGCGATGGATTGTTGCGCACACTATGGATCCAATTTTTTAAAATAAAGGAAAACAAAAATAAAAATCAGAACGTGCCTAACACATAAACGTATTTCTACATTTAGTTTTTAAGATAAGGTATCTGATTTTAAACACACACAAAAAAAAATCGGATTTCACGATACATTGGTCTTATAACGTGATTGACCTGGCTGGACATTTTTGTCAATAAACGCGGCAAGTAGTGGTAGTGGTAGTGGTGGTAGTAGTAGTAGTAGTAGTAGTAGTAGTAGTAGTAGTAGTAGTAGTAGTAGTAGTAGTGGTGGTGGTGGTGGTGGTGGTGGTGGTGGTAATGATCCTCGTGTGCATTTTGAAGAATAGACGATGGATAACCGGTAAAGTCGGAAGGACAAGAGATAAGTACAGTTAGGAGCCCGCATGACGATGGATTTGGCCGGTAACGAACGTAAGACGGAGAATTGTGGGCGTTTCAGATTCTGATGCAGGAAATGCCCACACTTATTCGTGTAAAATGCCACCAATTTCCCGAATAAAGTGTGGGACATCCGACACGCTAGCACCTCGAGGCTTGCTTCACCCGACAATAAGTAACAGATGGCTGTATATAAAATGTAACGAACACGGAAACACCGCTATCGATTCACATTTTGGACACAAGATGGAGATTATTCGGACATATTTTAAGGAGAGGTAGAAATGTTTGAGCAAATAAGGCGATGACGCTATTCTTTACACCAAGCGGACATAACAAATTCAAGGGCAGACCCACAACAACAGGCCAAGGAAGTTTAACACGGAGGAATCTGACGTCATATATATATTTATCATATAAAAACCAAATATCAAACCAAATTTTTCAATCCCTTCGTATGTTGGAATGTAAAGTTCAATTCCAGCCTGACATCATTGCATCAGCTCGGCACACCAAAAAAAATGTATAATTATAATAAAAATAATTAAAGACAAGAGACGGCTAGACTGGCTAAGAATCTCGGCTTCCACAAGATGAGCTCTTCTCAAAAATAAAAAAAATACTGTGGCTATGTCTATGCCTCTCCTTACCACCTACAGCAAAATCGTCACGTTTGTTACGACACAATTTAGATACATTTTTTCTTATTCAGATTTATTTTGTACATCACAACATTTTTAAAAAAATAATCTTTGTTTGATTAATAAGAACATAAAATTGTTTTGTAGAAAGATTGTTTGAGTTTGAACAGAACAATTTTTCTGCTAGGTTGGCCTGCCATTTTGGGAAAATACTGAAAATAGTCGGTAAGGAGAGGGTTAAGTGCTCAATGATGTCATAAACAAAATTCTGTATATACATACATTAATACTTATAAAACAGACTAACATTATTTTTTTCTTAATCATTATTGATTTTATTTGTCTTAGACAACTATACGACCGTTAATAATTGCTGTTTATTATTATCACAATTTTATGTAACGGGGAAATAGTAGTATTTGCAGACCTCTATCTGGGTGGGGTTCCTGACCTCCCATAGTGGGCAGGGGGGTACATACTGTGTCTTCTATCCCCTTATATCTGTTTTCCAACATGCTTTCTGTCTTTGTCTTGGAATGAGATTACTTGGTTTTGTCTTGGCCCTGGCCGGAGTCCTAGCCGGGAGGGAAACATTCAAATGCATAGTTATTGTTTTGAGAGATGATATTTTTTCCCTGTAAATCATCTCTCTGTTATTTATTATTATATTTGTTATTTTGAATTTATAATGAAAGCATTTGAGTGTATTTCTCTTTGTTGAATTTTGTGCTTGTGTCCTGATGAGACTTATAGGTGGTCTCAAACTAAGTACTTTGATAGTGTGCTCTTGGAATCTACATCTGAACCCTATTTGTTCCCAGTTCTCCTATGTCTTACTTTTTCTTGGTTGCTTTATTTGTAATTCTAGACCTTTTTACTATCCCATTTTCTTCCTTTTTACAGGCGCTGATATAACCTAAATGTGTTGCCGTAAAACCATTAAAAACAAACAAACAAACAGACCTCTATTTTATTAAACTAAAGTAATAAGGGGTATTCTAAGGGTGTAGAAGCTGACTGCCTATGTAAAACGCTCGAGTGGTGGGAGCATTATCACTTTATTTTTTTTTTTTATTAAATAAAATTTAATCTCCACCCAAGGTCATCTATACGGGGTCCTTGTCCCAACCTTAAACCACGCATTACAATGATGATGATGTTGGTGATCTTGTCAACAAAGGCAAACAGTCAAAAAGTGGTTACATGCCTTGTTTGAACTCGCTATTTGCCACTAGAAATCAGCTGTATGTTATTTTTGCTCGATCTCTGCAAAGTTCATAGATGCTAACAAGAGGATCATCATCATTGCCTTTTTCACCCTGGGTCAGGGTATAGGCCACAGACAAACAGTTTCCATCCTTCTCTATCCTGAGCTAACTTTTTTTTTATCTCATTCCATGTCTTACCACTTCTTTGTATATCAGCTTCTTTAATTCTTCTCCAGAGGATGGGGACTATTTATTTAATTTTGTGTCACTCTCGATAAATGTATTTTATTTGGCTCATCTTGGATATGGCAGTACGATTTGGTGTCCTTTATTCAAAAGACAGTCAATAAGTTTTGAAAATGTAAAACGACTAAACGACGGGTTAGCACAATGGCTTCATAATCTATTATTGATCACATGAAGACAGGTTAAAACAGTTAGTTGGATCTCCCTAGTCTAAAGCACAGAAGAATTCGTGGTAACTTGATTCAAATGTATAGATTGATAATATTGATTGATCACATTTCAACACTTTCTCTATTGTAACGTTTACAAGAAGGTATGGATTTAAGCTTTACTTATCCAGATAAAATCGTACTATTCACTATATACTATGATGATGGTAACATTATTATTGTTATTGTTATTATTATTATTATTATTATTATTATTATTATTATTATTATTATTATTATTATTATTATTGTTGTTGTTGCTGTTGTTATTATTATTGTCATTATTATTATTATTATTATTATTATTATTATTATTATTATTATTATTATTATTTATTATTATATTATTGTACATATTGGTGGTATTACGATTGTTGCATTTTTGTGTGGTTATTAATGGTATCAGTTTATTTTTTTGGTTCCATTTACCATTTTTTTCCACTTTCATGTATGTTCTCATCAAATTGTGTGATTTATTGGCGAAAGCCTAAGATTGAATAAACTTTGAAACTTATGGAATAATATAAGTTTCAAAACAAAGAATGCGAGTTCTCTGGATAGTTTTAAAACTTTGATCGATCGACAAGGATTGAGAGTTATATTATCTAAGATTTTCATATGTCCAGTAATGTTTTCTGATTCATTTGTTTAACGATTCATTGACGAAATATTGAAAGATCACTTTGTATTTTAATTTCAAAAGCATTTAAAGGAAACAATCCTAAATTACGCCTTCAGCCATGTTAGGTTTTTTTTTACAATTATGATGGGTAGTCCTTTTTATATGATGTACAATACTCGCGAGCTTTTGTAAATAAGATCTCTCAGATAACACAGGACTAGATACAACAGGTAGGAAAACGTCATCAAAAGTGGCTAGTGAGAGTTCGAGCGCCGCCATTTTCTTTTTTATGCAACCAGGGACGCTGTGCGATTTTATCTCTATATGAATGACTTTGACAGAGCTCGATTAACCTTGATTTGTGGACGGAAAATTTTAAAAAAAGGCCAGGTTTATGATGATGATAAACCAAATAAGACATATTAAACTACACTTTACTTGTACATTTTAGACTTGGCTCCAATGATCGGGTTTATATTAATAACTTTAAACAATATTATGAATAATGTATAACTCCCTTATTTGTGGGGCGATTTTGTCATTCGTGGTATCAATTTTATTGAAATAAAGAGATAGGAACTTCAGAGTTATTTTTTCTGATGCGAAATTATTACTTTGTAATTTTAGCACTAAGACAAGTAGTTGGTAAATAAATTTGGTACACCTCGATCTACCGCCATCGTCCATTCGTGTAGAATTGTGAATCAAGCGTCTCAAAGTCTTCGACCAATCACATGCTATCTATCCAGCTGGCCGAAACAACGACGCTTCTCAGCGTCGATGTATTACGCTATTGTTACGCAAGGAATATAACACCTTTTTGAGTAGGCATAAAAGCTAAAATCTAAAAGTAAAAAATATAATTCTGAGGAATTTGAAAGTCGCATTGTTGAAATCAGCTTGAAAAAAAGAAGAACCCTTATTTCAGAAAAATCGGTTGAAAACCAACTGCTTTACGAATAAATTTGATTTTAAAAATTGCTTTTGTTTATTTTAGCTTTTTTAAGCAACTGTTTTATTTATCGGCCGATTTTATTGATTTTTATATCATTCTTTATATCTCAATGAGACGAGATCAGTGATATACTTTGTTTGTTTCAAATGTAACTAGAACATAATTTGGCTTTTTTACCTATCAACCGTACCGTGGTGATTGTGACGCAACTATGCCATGAGCGTCTTCCAGTGTTTCAACGATGATTCAGTTCATTCTTGACGGTTGTTGACACGTGAGCTGTCAGAACGACCAATCGTTGAAGGGTCAAGATTCTCAATAGCCAATCGTTCTTCGATCAAACAACTTAAGTACTCACGAGAACAAAAGTATGAAATTTGGTGATGGACGGACGGGCCTATGAAATCGCTTCTGGGCGGAGTTTAGCCATGAGTGACCGTAGAAAACGAAAAAGCGACTGTAGACATCAAAGGGTAGGCTTATATCATCAACGGATGTCTACATGATTGACAGGCCATATAGGCATATAGGGAACTCATTATGTACTCCCCCATAAAGAATCTGAACACGAGAGGGTTAAATACGATGGCGGCGATTAGCCACTAAAAAGTGGCTGTTGTTAGGTCTGCTCCTAGTAGTCTGTGGTTCATGTTGGATATCAGAAATCAAACGAAAGAGAAGACGCCTGTGCGACGCACACCACGAATAGATTTCGTTTTTCACAGCCTCCACCTTTCCCTTTTCCACAATCACAGTTTTTAAACCGACTGCAAAAACTTCAGCAATGAAATCAACGAACCGTTACTTCCGTTTGAGTTTCTTGTGAAGGGAAAGGAAGAGACTCCGAAGCCTAAGCTAAGAGTTTATGAAAATAAGTGACTCATTGTGAAGAAGGAAAAATATTACAAAATTCAAAGTCACGCTTTTATTAAGACTCCACGGTAGGTATCAACGTAATTGATCTTATAGAGGACCCCAACTGTCGAGGGTCTATAACTATAATAGACACTTAACTCAAACTCAAACCAGCCCAACACTCACCTGGATTTGGATGACTGGACCGACTTCACCACACACTACACTGACACTGAACTTGAACTGTCTTTGACTTTTGACTCAGTTTAGGGAGTTTAACAAAAATTTTAAATGTAACTCATACACTTGAAACTAATGTCATATGAAAGAGATTATAAAACAGTTTGAATTTTGTTTCTATCTTGATTAGAAATGTATTCCTGTACTGTTAGGCACTTTGATAACTCCAGTCCAGTGGCCGCCGATAGGCTCACTGTAAGGTGAAACTCGTTTTTTGGAACTTTATTATTGACCCTTTACTGTGTTGGTCACCATGGCGTTATTTGTGAACCTATGTAACTAATTTTGGTATCATTATAAAGGGCACAAAACAAGCTTTCTAACGGTGTATTTCATTCTTAATTCCTGATTGTATTTCTCAGAAAGCTTATGTAATAAAAATTTTAAAATTTTTGAATTACAAGAACTTTTAAAATTATGGATACATTTTAATTATACTTCATACATCGATAGACAATTAATTGAAGAATATCTCTGCCAAATTTCATCAAAATTGATACACTCGCTCATTGTTTTATTTTTCCCGCCACCAACCCCACTTTTTAGGATAAAAACCTCATATTTTTTTCCATTTTCATTTATCCTTAATTTTTTCCATACTTTCCATACATGAAAATGATTTATATGAAAATAAAGCTCATTTTCTGACCTTTAAAATGATATCTAACACTTGCCATTTATTTTTTAATTGAAACAAAACTACTGAAAACAATAAGTGGGCCATGTTGACTGCAAGACTCAAAATTTCCCGACAGCCGCGAGATGCTGGTTTTGAGGCAGCAGTGAGATCACAGATTCTCTCTGTAAAATTGACAAAAAATTTCAGTAGAAAAATATAAATAACTCTGGAACCGTGGGTCGTAGAGAAACAAATAAGGCATCAAATTTTATGTTTTTTCAAGTCCCATCCCCCTGACTGAGTCAAATCAAGATATTTTGAGTTTGAAAATTTTATCAAAGTGCCTAGTACTGTACAGCACGGCAGTTCAAAGTTTGAAATTTCAGTTTCAGATTCCGACTGATTTTTACCCAATTTGACTCCTTGGCAGTTGATCAACTACCAAGGACTCACTCCTTGGTGTTTTTCCTATTTGGTTAGAGAGGGTAGAGGCAGGATTCCTTAAACGAAACAAGAACATTCAGACACAAGGAAACAGCAAGAAACTGAAAAAAGAACGTTTTAAAACAAATGAAAGAAGGAACTTTTTTTCATCTAGAATTGTAAATAACTGGAATAAACTGCAAGAAACCACAGTATCAGCACAAAATTTGAATAAATTCAAAGCAGAGTTGGAGATAAGCAACACCCTAGGAAACAAGTTCAATTATAAAAATTGGTCCAATCATTAATAGATGAGGAGGAGCGAAGGAGACTACACCAAGTCTAAAAGCTCTATACAGAGGTATCCAGGTTTTATTTTTCGGAGAGTCTAATTCTAATACGCAGTAACCGGGCACCTATCACTATCACCTAGCCTCAGGATTTACGTGTCAGTGTCACTCACAGTCACGGCACGGTACCGGTAACCTTTGTATCGTGCTTTGGAGGGAGGGGTGAGGGGACATAGAGCTTGGTGCACGGTAACTTATAATAGGTACTTTGGTAAACGTCCATTTGGCCCTCCAGCAGGGAGCCGATAATTGGCCTAATGGCTGTGACCCGATTTTTTGGACTTTTGAGTGATGGGTCTCAGAAAAAGTTCCATAGATTTTTTGTTTATGGATGGATTTTAATGATTGATGTCTTATTTTCTTCAGGAGAAATTACTCTATCGTTTGGTGTAGTTTATTTTAAAATCAGTGACAATTTAGTATAACTTTTGATTATGGATAAAATAGGGTATAATTTAGCTTTGGATAATTAAAAGATTAGAACTTACTGGGTAAATCAAAATTTCATGCTGGCACCTTTATTTAACATCTTAACTTTTTTTATGAAATTAAATTCAGGGCAAAGTTGTATACCGCATCCATGAAATTCGTTCCAGTAAAATCCTTACAACTCAAATCTTAGCGGCCATTTTAGACCAGTTTTGAAATCCAAATGGTGGTTACTACCGGAAATGCAACAATTTTCAGGTCACAAAGTCCGTCAGTAAATAACAAAGGCAAATAGAAGACCATTTTTCAGCCTTTAAACTAACATAACTTTTTTTCTGCTTATCTGATTTTCACAATTTTGGTATCATTAGAATCGTGTTGAAAAGCACTTTAAAATGATATAGGTTTCATTGAGCTCAATCCAATTTGAATTTTTACCAAAGTACCTACTTATAATGACCTTGATTTCTTCCTCCCCCAACCCCCTTTTTGTGTGTTATAGGCAGAAGTTGGGCTGCCAGACGGCCACATGCGTGATGATTGATGAAACAGAGAATCTATAGTTTGGCATAAGACACCATGATGTCTTGGTTTTTGAATTTAATCCATTTGCCTTTTGAGAGACAAATCCTACATGTATTTGCCAACTAAGCAGAAAGTTTTCGTTTTACAATGAGATGGGAAGGGATGACACTATGACGAGAGAGAAGGGGATGGGATGGGGTAAGATGAAAGAAACAATGGGTCGCCTGATGATGTTTGATCAAAGGAGTGTTACGGAGATGCTTCACGGTGCATGTTTAGTGCAATTTTAACCTCTTAACAGTGAAACTAATATTACCCCCCTCCCCCCAGACAATACAGTTTCCCTATTGCTAATGCAGAATCATTTCCACCAAGAGAGCTGTAAGAGTATTTCGACGCGGGCTTCAATTAAGCTATAATCACATTGCTTGTGTTTTAATTATAACAACTAGGACTAAAATCTGGTGTTAGGCTAAGATTGAATCTCACTTTAATGTGTTAGATTCTATTGATTTAAAAAAAAATAGCACAAACACACACACAAGACAGCAATGTCCATCCGTTGCTTGTATTGCAGCGACAAACTAGTTACCATGTGCGTAGATCCTGGTGTCCGGTTACCGTGTATGTAGATACTCCCGTAATATTTTCTTAAGGTTAGTTACTTGTGTTGTTTCCCTTAGCTCCAGGAACGTGCAGAAGGCCTCCCGGCTTTCTTACTTTCGACTTTATTATAGTGGGCTAAAAGTGCTCTCCAGAATTTGGGCATTTTTACCGGAAATAATAAAGTCCTAGATTCTAGATGCACATTTGAAATTTCTCCCCAAATTGATTAAATTACAACCCTTAATATATAACATAATAGTAATAGGCCTGTCCAATGAAAATATAAATATATACAAACTTATTGTTTGTAATGTGATATATTCATTTAGAATTTCTCCCTTTCTTTCTTTAATTTTTTTTTCCTTGGCAAGACTAATTAGACTGCCCCCTATATACAAGCACACTTCCCTCCCCCCCCCCCCCCCCTTCTAAACAACTTGTGTTTTTCACCAATTTTGACAAGATCGGCTTTATCGTTAATTAGAATTTTCCTTTTTATCTACTCATTTAATGATTAATGACTTCGATTTGCAATATAAATGATCAATTTTCACAAACTTCTATTAAATAATTTTCAACTTGTATTGTGTGTTCTGATTTTCTTCATAAATATTGAGAAGTTAAATCTCCATTTGATTTTGTTTTTACCTTTAAAAAATTTCAAAAGAAAGTTTTATAGCAAATTATATGTTTGTTCATAACAGATGTCTGCCAATCCATATGATCCAGTAACTACGACAGATTCAACTCAATTGGCTGATGATGATTGGGGATTGAACTTGCCCAATATTCGTTATGGAAGTTTTGGATCATCACGGTGAGAGCATACATGCTGAATCTTACGAATTTTTCGTAATTTTACGAATTTTAGACACATTTCATGACGAAATTTTATGGAAAATTACGAATTTTTCCTTCTTAGTAATACTTAAATGATAATAATAATGATAAGAAGAAGAAGAAGAAGTACTACTACTACTACTACTACTACTACTACTACTACTACTACTACTACTACCACTACTACTACTATAATAATGATGAGAAGAATAATCATAATAATGTGTGGTTGTTCATACACAATTTCAGTAATTACAAAGTTCCTTGTCAAATTACTAAAAATTGATATTAAAATTAATAAATTTGAAGTATTCAATTTTCAAGTAAGTCTGTGAGAGAAAATATAAAAGCCAGTGTCTTATTTAACTTACCATAAATTCACTACTTGAACTTGTTTGTCGTTCTGGGTGGGGATCCTGACCTCCCATAGCGGGCAGGGAGGTCCATACTATGTCTTCTATCCCCCTATGTCTGTTTTCCAACATGCTTTCTGTCTTTGTCTCGGAATGAGATTACTTGGTTTTGTCCTGGCACTGGCCGGAATCCTAGCTGGGAGGGAAACAGTCAAATGCATATTTATTGTTTTGGGAGATGATATTTTTTTCCTTGTAAATCATCTCTCTGTTATGTATTATTATTTTTATTTTGAATGTATAATGTAAGCATTTGAGTGTGTTCCTCTTTGTTGGATTTTGTGCTTGTGTCTGGATGAGACTTGTAGGTGGTTTCAAACTAAGGACATTGATGGTATGCTCTTGGAATCTACATCTGATCCCGATTTGTTCTCAATTCCCATTTGTCTTACTTTTTCTTGGGTGCTTTAATTGTAATTCTAGAACTTTTTACTATCCCATTTTCTTCCTTTTTACTGGCGCTGATATAACCTAAATGTGTTGCAAGCGCCGTTAAACCCTTAAAAACAAACAAACATTGTTTGTTGTTTGTAAACAAAATGCATGAGGAGGCAACTTGAGATATTAAATGATGACCGATGAACCTGAACCATGTTTTAAATTTAATACCCATCAGGAATTGTCTAATTTTTATGATTATATTAAATACTTGCATTGTTTAAAGTAGAAATTTCATTCACAGACAAATGTACAAGTGTTTTTTATTAAAATAAATATATGGGCAGGACAGGTAGGTATAAAAGTATTGCCAGTAAAATTTAAATACAAGGGTTTGCTTTTTTTTGTACTTGGGGAATAACTGAAAACTAAAGGGAAACTGATGGCAAATGTCTAGCTACTGGATATTGTCAATCAATGTTATACATGGGCTTTAAAACAACCAATGTCGCAGACGGTGAGGAAATCAGTGGGTTTTCTTATCTTGTAGACTCCATTTTCAGCTTGGGATGTTAATCTTAAACAGGGGCAGAGCTGAGAAGCTTCCGTCAGATTTCTGCCTAAATGTTGGTTCATCTCTGCCCATTACCCTTACAATTCTTTCTTTCTCTATCAATAGATAAAGACTCACCACAGCAACTACATCAACATCACTACTACAACCTCCACCAGATCATCATCCTTATCACTACCACATCACCACCCCGACAACTTCAACCAACACAATATATCATCATCCCTACCACCACCACCACCACAACTACTATCACATCATCATACTACAGTAGAACTCGGAAATAGCGAGTTCGACTGGTCCACTCCTGATTACTCGCTATTTCCGAGTTCTCGCTATTCCCGAGTTGCCAGGAAAGGTTATAATATTGCTGGTTATTCCCCTCAGTGTGTAATTCGAGTAAAAGCCGTCGCCCCTATTTCAATTTCTTCACAGAAGTGGCAGAATGCTTGTTTTTTGTTTTTTGTGTTTTTGTTTGTTTTTTTCAAGTAAAATCATGACTAGAAAAAAAAACAAGAACATAGAAGTGTGTGTGTGTGCGTGTGCGCGCGAGTGTTTGTATGCACTCGGCATGTTTGATGAGGTAAGCAAGCGCATCACTCAATCACTGACCCATTGAAATAATGGTTCCACACTCCCCTCTCTCGCTGATCGTGTCGTTCGTTAATGACTCGCTGATCGATGCTGCGAAGTGAGGCATGTTGACATGTGCTTACCTCGCGCGTCGCGTGGCACCACATTGGGTGAATAATTGACCCCCACCCCCAACACACACACGCACACAAACCCAACCCCACCCAAATTTGTTTCGCCTATTATGTACTACTACAGACTAGGCTACTATGTAATATTACTCGTAACGAAAAATAATAAAAGAAAAGAAGCTAGGCTAAAAATATTTAAATTGTCATTGTCTCTTGTTTTGCTTTACTTCGTTCGCAGTCCTAGGCTGGGGCAGGAAATGCTCGTTATTTCCGAGTTGACCTCTTTTTCATACTCGCTACTTTCATGCTAATTTTATTGACTCAAATAAGGGAAAAAAACGGGGATTTAGATTTTACTCGCTATTTCCGAGTTCTCGCTATTTCCGAGTACGTTACTTTCATGTTCTACTGTACCTACCACTACCACCACTACTACAACTCAGACCACATCATCAACCCTACTACCACCAACTACCACAACTACACCACCACATCATCATCATCCCTACCTCCACCACTTACTACAACTTCTACCAAATCATCATCCCTGTCACTACTACAACCACTACCACATCATCGTGCCTACCACCATCACTACTACAACTACTACCCCTGGGTGGGGATCCTGACCTCCCATAGTGGGCAGGGAGGTACATGCTGTGTCCTCTATCCCCCCATACCCGTTTCCCAATTGTTTCCTGTCATTGTCTTGGAATGAGATTACTTAGTTTTGTCCTGATCCTTGCCTGAACTCCTTGGCTGGGAGGGAAACAGTCGAATGTATAGTTATAGTTTTGGGAGATGATATTTTTTTCCTTGTAAATCATCTCTCTGTTATGCATTGTATTATGTTGAGTTTACATATTATATCATATGATTGGTAAACATTTGAGTGTATTCCTCTTAGTTGGGACCTGTGCTTGTGTCTGGATGAGACTTTTAGGTGATCTCAAACTAAGTACATTGGTGGTATGCTCTTGGAATCTACATCTGATCCCTATTTGTTCCCAGTTCCCCTATGTCTTACTTTTTCTTGGGTGCTTTAATTGTAATTCTATAACTTTTTACTATCCCATTTTCTTCCTTTTTACTGGCGCTGATATAACCTAAATGTGTTGCAAGCGCCGTAAAACCCTTAAAAACAAAAACAAACAACTACTACCACAATGTCATCCCTACCATTGCCACCACTTTTGCAACCACCGCCACATCATCATTCCTACCACCACCACTATCTCATCGAGACCAAGTCATCATCTCCGCCACTTTGACCACAACTACTACAACCACATCATCATCCCTACCACCACCACACTACTACTACAACCACCACCACATCATCATCAACCCTACCACCACCACATCATCATCAACCCTACCGCCATCACTACTACAACCACCACCACCACATCATCATTCCTACCATCATCCCTGAAAAATGTGGGTGGGTGGTTGCTGTTGACATATCACACGGTTCCATTCTCTAAGCAGATAATATTTTATTTGTTGTAATTAGTCTTTTCAACTTTTAAAATTGATCCGAATGGTGTAAAAAATTGCTGCGATACTTGTTTTGAGTTGCATCTCAGTAAGTTTTAATGAAATTTAAATTTATAGGTTATAGTTATAGTCACATAGATGGGTCCTGATCTATATCCTGAAACATTTCCTTCTTTTGACTCTCTCATATAGTAGCTAGTACAAGTAACATTAACATTTAAATTTATACGGATAAGATGAAACTCTCGTGGTGGAAACAAGTTCATATGGAAAAAGACATTTTTTTTGTAGCAACTTATAATTGCAGTGATTCTTTTGACTCAACACTGGTCAGACCAACCTCGATCCAATTACTTTTTAACTTATTTATGGTTATTGCTGTTCTCTTTATTTCTCAGGTGTAAGAATTTCTGCAATTTCTTGCGAGAGAGATCACGTTTACTCATCATTATTAGTTGTATCCTTGTTCTTGGCATTGTTCTTATCTGTATCATTGCTGTGGCAACACACTCATCGTCGGGGAGGAAGCCCACAGATAAGGATAAGGAAAAGCGATGGGAAAATCCAAAACTTGGTGAGTTGATTACAGATATTTGCTGATAGTTTCAGTGGCTTTAGATTATAATTGTAGTGGCCTTGTTTACCAGTGATGCACTTAATACCTTAAGTTCATCTATGTCATTCTGGATGGGGTTCCTTACCTCCCATTTTCGGGGCAGGGAGGTACTTACTTTGTCTTCTATCCCCATATATCTGTTTTCCAACTTGCTTTCTGTCTTTTTCTTGGAATGAGATTACTTGGTTTTGTCCTGGCCCTGGCTGGATGCCCTTGCTGAGAGGGAAACAGTCAAATGTTAGATAGTTTTGGGATTTGATATATTTTTTCCTTGTAAATCATCTCTCTGTTATACACTGTATTATTTTTTGTTTACATATATATGATTTGTAAACATTTGACTATATTCCTCTTAGGAGGGACCTGTGCTTGTTCTGTATGAGACTTGTAGGTGGTCTCAGACTAAATACTTTGAAAGCGCGCTCTTAGAATCTACATCTGTTTCCTATTTGAACCAATTCCCCTTTGTCTTATCTTTTCGTGGATGCTTTAATTGTAGCTCTAGAACTTTTTACTATTCCATTTTATTCCTTTTTACTGGCGCTGATATAGCTCCTCTAAGCTTGGTGAGAAGTTGCCAGGCTTTGATACCAGTAAGAGGAGACACTGGGTGACTGCGAACCGGCTGCGGTCGAGGAGCTGCCTCACGGCCAGTGCGCTTCATCGGTGGGGTCTTTCTACCTGTCCAACATGTACTCACTGTGGGCAAGAACCTGAGACGGCAGAGCATCTAGTCGAACGGTGTGTTGTGACGATGCTACCCGGCGGGTTTGCGACGGTGCACGAATGCGGACCAGACTTGGCTGATTGGGTTGATCGTCATAACATAGTAGTGTGAAAACCATAAGAGGCTGCTGCTGATATGACCGTAACCTTAAAAACAAGAAGTAAACATCTATGTCATTGTTACAAAATAGAAATATGCCCAATGTGACCAATGAGGAAGACAGAAATATTAACAATAAAGCCACAAGGCCCTCAGTTTTTCTCAGATCCTAGAAAATAGATGCTGTCCAAAAATTTTTTAGTGGTTCTCAGGTGATCAGTGAATATGGGTCTTAGTGGTTCACTGAGCTGCTGATCAGAGGAGGAGCAAAATTTACAAGTTTCGTGTTAATATGAAGAAGATTTTTTTTCTTTCTTTGATAATGATGATAATAACAATAACAATGATAATGTTTCAGGGAAATTCAAGCACTTCATTTATTTACAATCATTATTTTAGTTGGTTATATTGGTTTTCACAATTGTTTAGTCTTGGTTTTTCAAGATGTGCATAACATACTCAGGTGTAAAATAAGTACCTGATCATTAACAGTGTTGTGTATGTCAGAAAAAAACAAACTGTAATATCGCCTAACAGGCATCATGTCTCGTTCTACATGTTTAGTGTTGCTGTTGGTTAGGGACCCCTTGTTAAGCGCTTTGAGCATGTTTAGTGGATATTGCGCTATATAAAAGCTCAAATTTAAATTTAAATTTTAACAATCACAAGGATCTAGTAACCGTGATAACATTGTGTAATTCGACATTCAGTCTGTATGTTAGGAAATTGTGTTTGTTGTGTATTAGATACTGGTCTGATTTTTCGATTGTTGTTTTGCCAGCACTTCCTGTTCTTCTTTGCTTCTTCCCCTTTCCTCTCCTCTTACCCTTTTTCTTTTAACAAATTGATTTGATTTCTCAAAAAATGAGAGTTACCATTTCATTTCAAAAAGATGATTTTGATTAGGCTCATGCCTTCTTAGGGGTTAAAAAATAAAACGGTTTCCACTCATTTGCAAAGAAATTATGAAGGCTGCTGAAGCTAAAAGTCAGTTGATTGTGCTCGCGAACAGCTTTTGGTTGATACTCATATTGTTATCTCGATGAATAATCTACATTCTTAATTTAATCCCATCAGGCCTTGTCTTCTACCCGAAACCAGAGGATGGGAGCACCGTTATTTCATTTTCTGCAGAGGATTCAACAGCAGACAATCCCATCATAAAATCTCTTAATAATGCTACTGACGGTAAAGTATATGTGTGATTGTGGTATATCGTGCTAATTAGATATGCATGCCCTGTGGTCATCCGGTGAAAAATAGGCAGTTGGGCAAAATAGTCATTAAGATTAATTTCCCTCCACGGACTTAGTTTAAAAGAAAGCCTTTTTTGTGACACAAAACAACAAAATTATATTTTTTATTAGTTTTTCTCGGAAAAGCACAAATAATCCAATTTAAACACTGAAAGTTGGTCACAAAATAAAAGTAGGAATAGCGTCGTGTTTTAAAGAATGTGCCCACGAACACTTCTTTGTTATTACTTTTTTGACACCTTTGGAAACTATTCCTGCTATTCTTTTTGTACCAGTTTCTCATTTTTTGAATCTTCTGTCATTATTCATGCAGAGAGATTGATAGAGACTAGATCATTTCCAAATCTCTCCTTATGACTAAAAATCCATTTTTAAATTAAAAAAAAAATTTTTTTTGTCAACTACAATTGTTAATAGAAATGATCTTTGACACATTTTTGTCCTCTAATGAATGAAATAACTTACATCTTGCATTGAAATGTAAATATTATTGTTATTCTCTGTCAATGCACTTATTTTGTTCTTTGTTTCTGTCTTTTATAACTTTTGTAATTTTTTTAATACTGACAAAAGATTTGTATTCAAGACATTGTTCATTTTGTGATTTTTACTATTCGAGCTCTTATTAATTCAAAGTAAAATAAGTGTGATCTATTTTCAATCTATTGAGGCAATCCTCAAGTGCCCATTCACTTGTTTTCTTCTCCAGTTTCGTCAGATTTACTTGCTTTGACATGTGACTGCCATGAAAAAGATGACAGACAATAAAAATCAGATTTTTCTTCTTTTTTGTTTTGTTTTCTTCTAAAATTTGACTCTTCAATGAAATATAATTTTTGTTTCATTAATAATTTTTTTTATTGTATTCTTCTTGTCTAGCTTATCAGCTGCAGCTCCAGTTCAAGCGTCCTTACATAGACTGCACTGCTGTCAACAATCCACCAGATAAAGTTTGTCGTCTTGGCAACACGCATTTTGGGGATGTGTGTACAAAACACACAGGCTGGGGATATCATCATGCTACGCCCTGTATATTCCTTCAGCTCAATTTGGTAAAATAGTTTCTTCTAAAACCCCCCCCCCCCCCCAATCTCATTTTAAAGAAAAAGGCCTCTCATAGAAGGTCCTCAAGACAAAAATAGTATTATTGGATTTGATGCAACAAATACAAGGGGAGGTGTAGAGAGGGTTTTTGTTTGCTCATTTAAAAACTTAACAAGGTTCTTTTAGGTAAGCTCTGATGCTCTTTTCAGTTTGTTGTTTTAATTTTAAAAAATTACCATTTGTCATTTCTGCTTAAATTACACTTATT
This sequence comes from Berghia stephanieae, assembly GCF_034508935.2. Lineage (NCBI taxonomy): Eukaryota > Metazoa > Mollusca > Gastropoda > Nudibranchia > Aeolidiidae > Berghia > Berghia stephanieae. Next base: position 10,774,654 of record NC_088362.1, read on the forward strand.
TTATAACAATGAGTATATTTTTTGAGTACCATCCCGTCTGAAAAAGTTCAGAGTATATTTGCAGAGGCATTTTGAGTGGTAATGATTTTCATGGAAAATAGAAAATATTAAGATATAATTATGGTCAAGTACAGATAAGGTGTAAATCATGACTGGTGTATGCCTCTTACCCACTCAATCCATCATCTGCACATAAAGGCTTACGTGGCAGTCATATAATAATTTCACATACACCATTAAAATACACTTCATTTCGATAGCTATCGGCCTTATGGGCAGCTGAAGCACTAAGAGGATAAAGAATTTTTTAAAACATGTCATCGATAGCTGTCCCAGGATTTGATTGCAGTACAGCTCCAGTGTGTAGGAAATTGGGATCATATAATCCCAAAAACTTGATGATTCAGGACATGTTTCTTTGATTGCAACTTCACATGCATTAAATTTTATTACAATTATTTTTATTTTTTAAAAAAGATATGTTTTAAATGAAATATTTTCATCCTATTTTTTTTGTTAATCTTTTTTACTTTTCTAGGGATTTTTTTAGTTGTTGTTAAGATGAAATTATTAGTTGTTTAAAGGCAACATTTATGGAGGAGCTAGGTTTATCCTTTTAAATGATTTTAGGATAATATCATTTGATGAAGAGAAGGTTTGTGCTAAATATTTTTATGTGGACTTTACCTCTGAAAAATTTCAGGCTTTTTGTTTTTGACAAAGGACATCCCTGTATTGTTTGTTGCTAGTGTAGTGGCATGTCTATTTCTTTTTTCTCCTTCATTGACTCTGACTCAATGTTGCACAGTTTATTTAAGTATAGATATAGTTCAAATAGAAATGAATTGTGTTTTTCTTTTCGTTCATCCATCAGCCAGAGGGTGTGACCATCAGACCAATCGATAAGGATTCTTTCTTATGGCCCTTATCTGATGAAATCATGGTGCACCATAATGACTCGAATTACGTACCAGTGTTGTGTGAAGGACAGGTAAGACCTTATAGGAGTGGTTGTTTTAATTGTGTGTGTATGTTATTGGTTTCTTTATAATAAGAGTTTTTATTTTTGATTTGGATCAGAGATGGTTTTGGGTTTGTTTGTTTTTTTTTTTTGTTTTTTTTTAAAGAGTTATATATTGAACATGGTGGAAAATAGCTTGCATTTTAGTTGTAGAGTACATTGCTCTCACCGACAGTCGGTCACGAGGTCATACTACCTGGTGAGCAGGGGTCAACGAGCTACTGCCAGTACCGTCAAAATTCCATCAAAATGATCAAATGTAATCATTTGTAATTCATTTGCGTTATAATCTTTAACTATTGTTATGTATTATATTATTTCTCTGACACTTCATCTTTATTCTCATATGATTTCTGTTTCTATGGGATAGATGTACGTCATGTTACAATGAAACAAAACACCTCATATTTCAAATATTCATAAGTACACATATACTAAATTGAATCAAGAAATAATACATTTATACAAACACCACCCCCTCTAAATCCATACATAATACAGGGATAATACTGAACTTTTCACCCTACAAAAATCTTCAGTGCGATTTTTCTGAAACTAATGCAATGTGGTTTTGATTAACAACTTGTCAGGTCCAATTCCCCACCAACCAGTAGAATAACAAGTCTCTTCACAGTGCTGACCACTGTTATCATACTAAAATCTGAGAAAGTCATCAAGTAATCATCACGATACTTCACGCTGTTGGTAACAACACAAATAATACGATGCAGGCATTGTTATAGCCATATTTCTGTCATACTCTGAAAAAAATGCCATTTTAACAAATTTGGCCGGAAAACTTGTCCTTCAAATATTGATCAACTAAAATAACCCTCACGTTGTCAAAAACTCTCAAACCTGAGACTTCCTTGCGGTTTTAAGTTTGAGAGTTTTAGTTAAGATGAAGTCTCAGGTTTTAGAGTTTTTGACAAGATGAGGATCATTTTATTCGATTGATATTCATTGAAGAACGAGTTTTCTGGCCAAAATTTAATTATTTTTCACAGAGTACAGAAGAGTTGAAGAGATGCAAACATTAAGAACATCGTGGGATTGAGATCCATTTATATCGTAATACAGTATGTGTATTCACACAACCAATGACCAGTACAATGTAGTAATGATAATAATATAATAGTATAGTGCAGTCGAATGCTAGTATAGGGACTATAATAATATTACAGTATTATAATATTATGTGTGGCCAACTTTCATGACCAGCCCAGTTTATACAGACATTTTTCACTCTCTGATTTTAGCTAGTTTTTGTCTTAATGTGAGGATAGTTTTAATGTGGTGGATAGCGACATTTTGGTTGACGGTAGATGATGCTGGCGGTGGTGATAGCAACAACGTATGTGATGCAGGTGGTTTAGGGACGGTAGCAGTACTGGTGTCGTCGGGGCTAATACTTGTGACCATTATCATCTATTAGAGATGTTAATGCTTGTGACGTATTCGGAAAAACCCCCGACACGTTTCATTTTTTAAAATTTGGCCAGAAAACTCGTCCTTTAAGTATCGATCATTTAATGACCCTGTTCAATCGAACTCCAGGTTCGAGAGTTTTTGATGTGATGAGAACAAGTTTTTTGGCCAAAATTTTAAAAATGTGTGTGTGTTTTTTTAATGTACGGGCTGTGTGATCGTGTTGTTGACGTATGGTGTAGTGTATGGGTTGGAGCGATAGTGACGTCAGTAGTAGTAGTGATAGAGGCACGGGGATTGGGGGTGGTGATGGTGACGATACTAGTTGTACGGGGGATGGTGGTGCTGGTGGTGGTCATGATAAAGACGACAGTGGGCGTCAATAACACAGTGAGGTTAAATGATCGGGAACACCACATTGTGAATTTAAAGTACATTAGAACTAATATATGTCCTTCAATCTTCATTTGATAATGACTGGTGTCAATGACTTTCTACTATATTAAAACAACTATATTCATGGCATCACCATTTAAAACCTATAATAATCGAAATCTTCAAACTTACTCATAATGAAGTTTATTATTTTTATGTAATCATACGACAATTTTTAAGCAAATAATCTTTGACGAACATTTCGCAGTAATTACGTATGCCAATCACTGGTACAGTAGAACATGAAAGTAGCGTACTCGGAAATAGCGAGTAAAATCTAAATCCCTGTTTTTTTCCCTTATTTGAGTCAATAAAATTAGCATGAAAGTAGCGAGTATGAAAAAGAGGTCAACTCGGAAATAACGAGCATTTCCTGCCCCAGCCTAGGACTGCGAACGAAGTAAAGCAAAACAAGAGACAATGGCAATTTAAATATTTTTAGCCTAGCCTCTTTTCTTTTCTTATTTTTCGTTACGAGTAATATTACATAGTAGCCTAGTCTGTAGTAGTACATAATAGGCGAAACAAATTTGGGTGGGGGTTGGGTTTGTGTGCGTGTGTGTGTATTGGGGGTGGGGGTCAATTATTCACCTAATGTGGTGCCACGCGACGCGCGAGGTAAGCACATGTCAACATGCCTCACTTCGCAGCATCGGTCAGCGAGTAGCATCGTTAACAAACGACACGATCAGCGAGAGAGGGGAGTGTGGAACCATTATTTCAATGGGTCAGTGATTGAGTGATGCGCTTGCTTACCTCATCAAACATGCCGAGTGCATACAAACACTCGCGCGCACACGCACACACACACACACACACACACACACTTCTATGTTCTTGTTTTTTTTTCTAGTCATGATTTTACTTGAAAATTAAAACAAAAAACAACAAAAAACCAAGCATTCTGCCACTTCTGTGAAGAAATTGAAATAGGGGCGACGGCTTTTACTCGAATTACACACTGAGGGGAATAACCAGCAATATTATAACCTTTCCTGGCAACTCGGGAATAGCGAGAACTCGGAAATAGCGAGTAATCAGGAGTGGACCCGTCGAACTCGCTATTTCCGAGTTCTAACTCAGTCGAGCCACTCTACGAAACGAAACTAAACTATGTGTTATAATAATCGCATGACCTAGCAATTTTAACAGTTAATGGAGTTGTGGTTAGAATTTACATTTCTTTTTATTCTATATCTGTGGGTATATTAGATGACGTGTAACAATGGAGAGAAAATGAGGGAAAAGAACAATCATAAGTCACTTATTACGTTTGTTCGTCGGCAGTGACTTTAACCTCGCTGACCCCTGGTCTGGCACTGTGCGGCGTGATGAATCACGCAGGTAGCATGAAAACTCAAAGGAACGATATGTGGTAAAACGAACAGCCGTGTGAATAAAAACATTTTAATCAGTGTCGATAAATCGTCTGCAGAATTTTGGGACTTTGGGATTTTTTAAGACAAAATTTTCCACTGGTTTTGCCATGTCAGAATTTTCCTTATAAAAGTTCAGGATTCTAAGTTAGAAATCCACTGAAAAAATAATCAGCATAATATCGTGTTTCATATTTTGACCCTTGTGCTCAATTGCATGAATTTTGGTGACACTCCCATTTTTATGCAGTAAGCCTAGATAGACTTAAGCCAAATATTAAAAGTGACACTTGATGAGTTGATGGTCAAAAAGGAACTCCATGGTGCAAATAGGTCTAGATTTTTTTTTCTTCTTCTTTCTAAGCATAATAATACTGTTGGTGAGGTGACTTTATAAGTAGGTTCATTTTATTTTTTAAAATGAATTATAACTTCCTACTAATTAACAAATAAAGCCAAGTAAAGTATTATGGTGCTCTCCACGGATGCCCTTTTTTATAAAATCTTCCGGCTAACCATGATCAGTTTCAGTTTTAGTTGTTTAAAGGCAATAGTTGTGGGGAATCTGGATTGATATGTATGCTTTTCTATGATATAAGGGTGATCACTCTTGGTGAAGAGAAGCTTTGAATGACATATTTTGATATATGGTCTTTATGAAAAAAAAATTATCAGGTCTTTATGAATTAGATCAAGGGCATCCCTGACTCTATCTCTCTCTCTCTCTCTCTCTCTCTCTCTCTCTCTCTCTCTCTCTCTCTCTCTCTCTCTCTCTCTCTCTCTCTCTCTCTCTCTCTCTCTCTCTCTCTCTCTTTCTCTCTCTCTTCTCTCTCTCTCTCTCTCTCTCTCTCTCTCTTTTTTTTTTTTTTTTTTTTTGTATTATGTTTTTCCTCTTTCTTTTTCACCCTCCCTCTCTTTTGCTCTTTCTTTGTCCCACTCTCTCTCTCTTTCTGTTTCTTTCTTTCTATCTTTCCATATCCATAATATATCTCTGCACCATTGTTTTACTAATCTTCATGTTTGCTTTATAAACGCCATCTGGTTACAGAAAGATGATATTTATCTGACAAAACCATGATATTTTGTTATTTTTTATTAGGTTTGAGTTTAAGCGATGACTGATACATTTTCCTCCTTTTGACAAATTGCCATTCTCATCATCATTTAATGTACATGTATATTTTGTCGTATTTTCTTTCATTATTAAATGTTTCTGGAATTTTTAAAGGTCCCTTTTCTCGACCTATTACTAGGAAATGGGACAATGTAACCTTAACTTAGAAATCTTGTCTTGGTTAAAATGAGGGTATTCAGCACGTTCCACACACTTTTATATGGAAGTCATCGTTGTTTTGTTTCTTTTGATGGGACCGAATTTTTAATGTTTCTTCAAATTTTGATCTGTTTCATCCCTTTACGATTTGATTTGGTCACAGAATACCCAAGATCGTATGATTCTGTCTCTGCACGGGTTTGACAATGAGGAGTCCAATCCCATCCAGTACTTCCCACCTGATGGATTGCCTGCCTACTTTTACCGAAAACGTGACATGAACCTGCCCTTCCTGAAGCCAGCCATGATGATCCACCTCAGTTCTTTGAAAGACAATACATTGGTACACGTCAAATGCATTCTCTGGGGTCAGCTGTTTGATAACGATGGCAAAATGATTGACCACAAACTTCTGAAGACTACGTTTGCCGTTTACTTGAAAGAGTAATATAATATGGATATTGTTGACATATAATAGAATTTGTAGGATACCAATGAGGATAAATAGAACATCATTCCAGTGAGTTGATTTTTTTATCTAAAAAAAAATTTTTTTGTACAATTTGTAAACAGAAAGACAAAAGTTGATGGACCAAACATCTTGAAATTGTTACTTAATGTTTAGATTTAACGTTTGAATATTGAATATGAAGTAGTTAGTATATTTTTAGAATATATTGACATAATATCCTTTTGGATTCCCCGAAACATCTCTATTTTTGTTGTATATACTATGATACTTAAATTTGATGCAGCAAGGTGTGTTGAATGTGAAGATGTGCGAGTGCGAAGGTTGTAATTTATTTTGATTGCCTGATTCCTTCAGATGTACAATAGGCTCAACTAAAATGGATGTTTATTTGATGTTAACGTTACATTCATTCAATGCTTAGCTTTGTATTATAATATATATATATGCGTGTGTATTATATGCAATTGTGATAAAATATAATTGACAATGTCCATTGTTTGTTTGTTTGTTTTGCTTATTTGATTTATTTAAGGATTTTATTACATCTGTTAACCAGTAAATTTTAAGATTGATTACACAATACTTATTTTGACTTTTGTGAAATGCTTACAAAGTATACAATTTCATGGATCATCTATATATATATATATCTCTCTAGTATATATATCCCAATGTTTATAAGCCACTACCATTAAAAAGCATTACCATTTTTGGATAAAGTTTTCCAGCCTATAGAGCATGCTTAATAATATCCCTAACCATAACAGAAGCAATTACTCATGTCTAAGTTGTTATTGTTATCGATATATCAGAAAGTTACCGCATTGAATCTCCTATAATTTCACATGTATGTATTTTTTTAAATTTTCTCTCTTCTTTCTTTGTTGTTTCTAAAAAAAATATATATATATAAACAAGATTCACTGTTACTCAATGATTTATATCAGATTATTTTATGTTTTGTTCTATCAATATTATTTTTAAAATCTGACAAAAACCGTTTTAATGCCAGACTTTTAATGTGCACAGTGCATACATTTGAACTTGGATGCAACATGGCTGTAATGATAAATTTTTGTTATATGGCATATCACGTAGATAGGCATGCTATTTTTAAAAAATGCCAAATTGGTCAAATTAAGTTGGGTTTTTTTTTTTTTTTTCAAATGATTTTTTTTTTTCTCCAAATATTTTAGAAGTTAACTTAGCAATTCATTGTAATTATTGTAGTAATCTTATGCATTTTTTTGGTGATACAGATTTTTTCCCCCTTGAAATTTGTCTGTTTTACCTAAAACAATATACAGATTTTTGTCTTTTTTTGCTTGTGATAAAGACTGGTGTCAGGTAAGTTGGTATTTAAAGGGGGGGAAAAAAGCAGTGCTGGGATTCTTAGTGTCTTTGCTGAATCGATCTGAACTTGTTGAATCCAATTTCCATTGTATTTAATTTGTATTGACGTAATGTAAGACTTCAGCACACATTAAAAATAGATATGTTAAATGCTAAAGTTTTATTTTGTAGTCATATATTCGAAGCACTGTTTACTTTCAAATCCGTGGTTACATCGTATTTAAACTGTAATTACACTATGTAAAACTCCAGCACACTTTAGTGATGTTACAGTTTTATGTCATATATTAGAAACACCCTGTATACAGTAAACAAGGATTGAACCCGCTTTTTAAACATAAGAAAAATATATTTTTTTTTTTTGTTTGTTGCTTTAGGTCTCTTCCAACACAATTGAGGTTATATGAGAGACCGCTGAAACAAAAAAACAAGCAATCTAACAAAAATAGTACAAATGTAAATCAAAATCATAACCTAAAGATATCATAAGCTAAATTATAAATAACCAAGAACAAACAGGCAGAAGATTTACAGAAAAAAAATATCCCCTGTCAAAAATACAATCACAAACCAAAGAAGCAGGATAGGCTAGTAAAGAGAAGAAGAAACGACATCACTATCGGATCGTACACCCATGCGAACATCATAGGTATATGATTCAAGGGTGATGCTCCCATCCAACCACCCGCGAAAAATATTTAAGATACAATTATATATAACTATATTTTTATGAATAAAGTATAATGTAATTTTAAAAATTCCTACTGATATAATGCCTAAGATTGGATATGAAATTTAAACAAAGTAAACTGACTTGGTAGAGTTTCCATCCTTGTTCAATTTTCAAATAGAAGGAAAAGTGGGTTAATCTTTAGACAACTGCTTCAAAACTAATTTAATTTACTCTATCACCTTACCTTAGAAAGCTTTTAATATTTGTTATGCAAGTCAATCGTATCCTTGTCATGTTACTGCAATTTATTTTATTAATCAGTTTGTAAGTTGATTTGTGCACTTTATGTACCATGGGGGGGAATAGCCTTATTGTTGAAATTTGATTTCTTAATTAATATGAGCAAATCACAGCCACTATTCGTTTCATATGTCTACCTATAAAGTGATTTTTGGTTGAAAAATATTGTAGGAAATTTGTCACCGCTTTGTTTATGGCCAGTCACATTGAATTTTGCTTACATAAACATGGATGTGAATTCCCGGATATCTAGAGGTTTTTTTTGCTGAGACTGGGGATCATTTATGTTTTATACTTTATGAGGAAAATAAGCGCAAGTGCTAAAATAAAGTTCAGAGGAATTTATAGTTTTGATGTTAGATACACTTCCAGAGGATTATGGCTTCCAAAAATACCAAAAAAACAAAACAATTTGTATTGTTTACCAACTGAGACTCAAACTCAGAGTGATATTAAGCTACTGAAAGCTTTGGACTGTAAAAAGTAATAAACAAAGATGAATATGACAGCTTCATAAAAGAACAAACTACCAAACACGGATCGTTTCGTGTTCAAAACCCTGCTCCAGTCAACAACAAAAAAAAAACCCCAATAAAATCATAAATACATTACAAAAAAAACCCCCAGATATTCATGTAAAAAGAATAAGGTTGGGGGAAAATGTCATCACAATCTGAGATTTTTAGTCTAATCTTTTATGTAACTTTTGTATTTTAGCCAAATCAGTTTTTTTACTTGCAAATCCCCATAGTTTCATTATTGTTTTAAGTAAGTGTTACATCGATCCTTTTCTTTCTTGTACAAAATCTGTTTATTCATTATTTTTATACGGCACACAAATGGAACCAGGTCCTGAATGCTCGTTGTCCTTTATTACCTAAGCGAATGTGCTGTGCTGTCATACCTCAAAAAGCAATAATTATGATGGTCACCTAGAGTTAAAATATTTTGCACATAAACTAAATACTTTATATTATACATAAAAATTGACATGCCTCACTGATTCATTAAATATGAATGACAAATATACTTATGGGAACAGAAAACAGATCTAAACTAGTTTGTGAAGCTGCCACCTTTGTCATAAGAGTCTCTAACCTATTCAAATCTTTCTCCGTTCTCATGTGCTCTGACAGATTATTCTACGAAACTGCAGCGGCATAACGAAAAAAACTGTTTACTGAAATGGGTTGTTTTGATGTTTGGGACATTTACAGTATTGGTGTGCCTAAAATCAGTTACTAAATTTTTTAGACATTTGGGGATGATTTATGATATACAGCTATAATGCAAATGGTTTTAACAACCGGTATGTTGTCTTTGAAATAGTTTTTTAAACATTCTTGAGCAGGGCATTATGCACAACACAAAATTGGGGTATGTTGTTTTAAAACCATTTGTAATCAAAACAAGTGCTTTGAGATGTTTGGTTCATGGAAAGCGTTCAACAAGTGTCATTTATTATTATTATTACAACATTTGAAAGGGTAAAGAGAGGAGAAATTATGTTGGTTTTTTTTTCTATATTATTTCTAGCCATTCTATCTATAGTTAACTCTTTCGAGTTCACTCACAAGGAAAATGGAACAAATTTGTTCGATTCTCCTTGCATATGATCGAGACAGAGTTAAACTAGTCATCTTGTCACTGTGCTGGATGACTTCGACCATGGATTTAAACAATGATTAATGATTCAAGTTACAAAATTTTATACGCCAGTGTTGTAATCCCAAATGGGTAGATCTGCATTTCTTTTCTTTTTTAAGGCAATGCGTAATCAAAGGGATTTGTTTTTTGTTTTTTTTAAAGATTGATATATTGATGAGATATTATGATGAGAACAAAGCCAATTGCAAGTTTTTGTTGATTCATATCAGTGAAACATTCCAATTTTTTTTCATTTGAACCCCCCTTCTATGCATTGTCACCAATTGCCTGAACTTGAACTTGAATATGTTTGTTGTCTTAAACAGTTTTATTGTTGACTCTTTTATCTTATTTTCATGAAAAACCGCCGCTGTTGTCTTTTGCTGAGACAGTTATCTTTAGGAGATTTGAAAACCCTGCTTTTAACAGTACAATTGTCAGTTGTCAGAACACAAAAGTTGTCCTCTGAAACAGATTTGAAAAATTTATCATAATGTTCAAGCTTTGAGACTTGGTTTAAGAAGCTGAAATGTCATTTGATTGTTTTAATCAACATTCAGTGGAAATTGTATTGTTTACGTCAGCTTCAATTCTATATTCACAGCATAGCATTCGTAAAAGAGACAAATAAGTTATTAATATGGATTTGGTTAATAATTTGAATGACTTAGGTTACAATAGATTTATAATCTGTGTAATCGTAAACGATATTTGGCATTATCTTTGTTGAAAAGAACTTGTTATCTTGGTGTGTATTTTTTCCATCTATAATTCAATTAACTCTTTTGGAATCATTGGAATTGGCAATTAAATGCACATCTTTTCAGTTTTTATATTGAACTCAAAACAATTAGCAGTTAACCACAGCAGTATATGTATGCAGTGTTGACCAAATAGCATATGCTGTGTCCTTCAACTCCCATAGTGGGCAGGGAGGTACATACTGTGTCTTCTATCCCCCTGTATCTGTTTTCCAATTACTTTCTGTCTTTGTCTTGGAATAAGATTACTTAGTTTTGTTCTGAACCCGGCCAGATTTTGGGAGATGATATTTTTCTTTCTTGTAAATCATCTCCCTGTTATGCATTGTATTAATTTTTTTGTTATAATATATATATATATATATATAATATATATATATATATATATATATATATATATATATATATATATATATTGTAAACATTTGAGAGTGTGTTCCTGGGTGGGGTTCCTGACCTCCCATAGTGGGCAGGGAGGTACATACTGTGTCTTCTATCCCCCTATGTCTGTTTTCCAACATGCTTTCTGTCTTTGTCTTGGAATGAGATTACTTGGTTTTGTCCTTGCCCTGGCTGGATACCCTAGCTGGGAGGGAAACAGTCAAATGTATAGAGTTTTGGAGATGATATTTTTTTCCTTGTAAATCATCTCCCTGTTATGCACTGTATTGTTTTGTTTAAATATTATATATGATTTTTAAACATTTGAGTGTATCCCTCTTCTTAGTTGGGACCTGGGCTTGTGTGTGGATGAGACTTTTAGGTGATCTCAAACTAAGTACTTTGATAGTGTGCTCTTGGAATCTACACCTGTTTCCTATTTAAACAAATTCCCCTTTGTCTTACCTTTTCTTGTGTGCTTTAATTGTAATTCTAGAACTTTTTACTATCCCATTTTCTTCCTTTTTACTGGCGCTGATATGACCTTAATGTGTTGCAAGCGCCGTAAAACCCTTAAAAACAAAAAACAGAGTGTATTCGTCTTATTGGGGACCTGTGCTTGTGTCTGGATGAGACTTTTAGGTGATCTCAATCTAAGTGCACTGATACTGATAGTGTCCTCTTGGAATCGACATGTTTCCTATTAGAATCAATATCCCCCTTGTCTTACTTTTTCTTGGGGGCATTAATTGTTATTCTTGAACTTTTTACTATCCCATTTTCTTCCTTTTTTACTGGCGCTGATATAACCTTAATGAAATGTGTTGCAAGCGCTGTAAAACCCTCAAAAACAAAAACAATGTGTCCTTTAAAAATACGGCAGACTTGGTGTTCATAAGTATTTGAAAAGTTGCATTCATTGATGTGTTGTGATCTAGCATGAAAATGGCCCAAAACCATGCACTTAGAAAAATGTGAATATACATGTAACTTATATAATATATATGAAATTACTCTAAGCAACAACTTTTCTTCCCGAGACTTTGTGCCAGAGGCAACGGAACTTTGTTTTCATTGATATTATCTATCATCTTGCTGCTGATGTAACTTTTTTTCAATTCGCTATTCTCTTTTATCTTGTCATGTTTTATATCTGTATTTTAATGAACAACGATTTTCAAGAGTTTTTCTTATAATGAATGACGTATTCAGCACGAATACTAGAGTTGGCTACAACAGGAACTGCCATATGATGTATGTCAACCATGGGTGCCAGTTTTCCGGTTCATGCCGGAATTCCGGTTTCGTGATATCTCGAAGTCAAATACCTCCGGTTTCAGTGTTTTGAGTAAAATAACCTAATAGCATCTGTAAAAATTCGAAAACGTGATTCAGCCACCTTTTCAGTGTATGAAGTATATAAGTTGGTTATAAAATCAAATTAATTTCCTCATTATGTCAATATGTTTGCTGTGTAATCATTTAATAGTGATATAAAAACGGTGATGAAATGAGAGTAAAGTTTAGGCCGCATTTTCAGTAGGAACATTTTCAGGTTTGGCAAAGTGTCGAGATTTTAGTTTCAGGTTTCAGCACTTCTTCCTGCTGGCACTCGTGATGTCAACAAATGATTTACATTTCTTTACAATCGGATGGAATGAGAAATGAGGGATCCAGCATGAGAACTGAAGACAATTAATTGTCATAGGAAAAAAAGAGATGTATGGTTTTGGGTTGAAGGGGGGCTATTGGAAGAAAAGGAGTTCAGGTCTATCTTCTGCTCCCTTTTATAAAGGCTTCTTCCTCCCTCCTTATACATTGCCTTCATATGTGTAGACTTACTGTGGGTTTATACTATTTAATTTCACCTTGGATTTAGCCATGTTTGCCATGTCAAATCTTGTGTAAGCTACTGCACCATTCCTATCTCAGGCAATTGTTCTGCCATACACCGTTTTTCTCATTTTTGCCACAAAACCTTTATGTACTTGATATTATATTGATGTAGTGACAAAAAGTTAGTTTTTTTCCTTTATCAATTACAGTGGACTCCGGATAAGACGATGCCCAGGGGAGCCGAGAAAAAAATCGACTTATCCGAAAATCAACTTAACCGGAGTGTAACCAAATGAGCAAAAACGCATTTGAACAAAGCAACCCAATCTAGAATGAGTATGTCCCTTCATATCGCGCGGTCTCTGTAGTGGTCATCAGAGGCTCCTACCCCCAATAGCCCCATAGAGGAATCAGAATACATAAAAATCGGAATTTGAGATAAAAAAGGAGGAAGCAACTTACTGTTATTGACTATGACATGCTTTGCAGCAGATAATGTAATAGACAATCCAAAAGTACTCAAATGATTAAAAATATAAAATGTGTAAAAATGTACAGATTGTGTAAAGACTAAGAATGGGGTCAAATAATAAAAGAGAACACACAGGTCCTGGCCGTCTGAGAACAAAGTATTGAATGTACGGATTTAACCTTGTCAGGACCCTTCCCCCCCCCCCCCCCCCCCCCCCCCACACACACACACGCACACACCTAATCAAACAAACGCGCGTGCCGGTACACACACACACACACACGTACACAGGGCTAAAATTAAATAGGGAAAGAAGCTGACCGTACTCAATAATATTATTACCGATTGGAGCCAACATATTATAATATTACCAAGGTCATTGACCTCACGAATTGGAGTCACAATAATAATAATAATACTACTTCGGTCAACCCCCCTCCCAAACATATAATATTATCCGACATCAGCAGCACACACTTTGAAGGGACTAATCATACACAAAGTGTGTGTTGATTGACCATAGGAGATGCTGACGAAATAAGCCATAGCTCACTTTTTTTTCACTAGAGATTCTTTAAAAATTTTCCTCGATGGGAAAGGTGGAAAGCGGAATTTTTGCTTTGAATGTGGAATGTAAACCAATTAAGTGAAATTAGTCCGCGAAAAGCGGAAGGGTAGGAGCCTCTAGGTCAAGGTCATGCTTCTTGTAAATCGTCGAGACAGAAATAGCTGGTATGCCAATTTCCTATGCGATGATTTTCTGTCGCATGCCAAACTTTCCAAATGCATCGAATCTTCCTTTTCCGCGATAGGTTTGCCATTGTAGTTGTAGACTTGACTTGAATTCATCTTGATAAAATTGATACTTATTAAGAGGGCCATTACATAGGATGGCCTGGAATTAGAACCAAAAAAATCTTGAACTTGAAGTTGCGACAATGTAAAATTTGAGATGGGGAAATTAAAGTTAGGTAAAGTTATTCAATACTGCTTATGTACATTGAACACGGACGTCAGGCAAAGCACCTACATCACATCGATGTGCGCCAGTCGTTCGCGGATATTCTTAACCACTTAAAATTCTTACTGGTAGCTTTTTTAACCAATGGAAATACTTGTTTATTTGTGATTTTATTGTAGTCATGAGTGATAAGAACATCGACTTAAGCGACATCGACTTATGTGGAGTTTTTTCTTTTTTTACTAATGTTATATAGGAAGAAGGGGGAGGGACCAAGAAAAAAAATCGACTTGGGTATAAATCGACTTAAGCAACGTCGACGTATCCAGAGTGCACTGTTTTATGGCTGAAATGAAAAAAGGCGTTTTGTCAGTGCATGGCAGATTTATGGACCTTGACAAAATCTTATTAAATTTATTATATTGCAAGATCCTGAACATGTCATCGTAACAAAGGTTGTGAAAGCTCTTATTGTTATTGTCAATTTCTTACCTATTTATTGTATGCTATACTAGGGTAGTCCGCCCCAAATCCGTAAGATTTTTCTATCTATACCCCGGGTGGTTGGATGGGAGCATCACCCTTGAATCATATACCTATGATGTTCGCATGGGTGTACGATCCGATAGTGATGTCGTTTCTTCTTCTCTTTACTAGCCTATCCTGCTTCTTTGGTTTGTGATTGTATTTTTGACAGGGGATATTTTTTTTTTCTGTAAATCTTCTGCCTGTTTGTTCTTGGTTATTTATAATTTAGCTTATGATATCTTTAGGTTATGATTTTGATTTACATTTGTACTATTTTTGTTGGATTGCTTGTTTTTTTGTTTCAGCGGTCTCTCATATAACCTCAATTGTGTTGGAAGAGACCTAAAGCAACAAACAAACAAAAAAAAAAAATATCTATACCCCAAATTCAAACAGGTCTTACTGCAGATTGGTACAACTAAACTCTCCCTGGTTGAGAATCTTTATTATTTGACGTCTTTTGATTGGTTTGATGTAAATACGTGTGAGGTATTATTGGTCAACATAGCTTTTTAAAAATAGATTACCAAACACCCTCACCCCAAATACGTACATGGCTTGCACCAAACTCTACTACATAATTAAATTTATTGTCATACAGCCTTGTAGATTTTCAAAATAAAGTTTATATGACAATGGTGTGGTAGAATTTCAGGTTCAGTTTATGTATAAAGACGAGTGGTGTGGACGTTTTGGGTTGGCCCTACAAAGAATGATAGTAATGATGTTTTGACACATGTTGAAACTGTTACTATTGGTTTTACACCCATGGTTGTTTTTGGAATCACATTTAGTGGATATGGCATTTTCAGTAGGAACATTTTCAGGTTTGGCAAAGTGTCGAGATTTTAGTTTCAGGTTTCAGCACTTCTTCCTGCTGGCACCCATGGGATATGCACTGTATAGAAATGCTTGCCTTTTGAAATTAATTTAGTCTTTTGGATACTCAGATTTGGGGCGAGGCATGGGGTAAAGTGGCATGCCACAAATCAGTACGAGAGGGAAAAATACGCTTTAAAAGCTTTTTATATTCATTTTTTAAACTGACAAAACACTTATGTAAATGACAAATTTAACATCTCTGCTTATCATTAAAATCAAACTGTACAAGAGTGGTAGGAGGAAATATTTTTACAGAATCAATGTATTATGCAGTGCAGATTAAAAGATTGTGTGACGAATCGTGGTAGACTACTTGGTTTCAACTTGGAAAAGGGACGGAATTTTGACATGTTCGGTTTGTATCATTTATGGCAATATTTCAAATTACAGTTCATAATGACTGGAAAGAATGTCGAATTTTATGTGAAGTTCAAGATTTTCTAATTAATAAAAAAAATAAATTTGCCGCCGTAAAAAAGAACATTATATAAACATACAAAAAAGTTTTATGTAACATACTCTGAAGCTTATGGATTTGGGGCGAACTACCCGAATGACTCGTTTATTATTATTGTTATTATTGAGAAGGCCATTTCAGCCAACTTTCGTCGTTTAAAATATTTACTCAATTTTTAAGGGTCCTTTTGTATCAAAGGTATGCAACAATAAAAGAAAGGGTTTGATAGATTAAATTATTTGTACTGTATTTTATAAATATATGTTGAAAACCATATAATATTGTTTCTCATATAATAAACTTTTTTTTTTTTCAATAAAACGATTCCCTTTTTGTAATTTTATTTATATCTATTTTGATACCAGCTTTGAGGACTTTGGCAAAGTTGTCGGTAAACTGTGTATGTGGGGGGTTACTGTTACATATTCATTTACCGTGGTAGGCAACCTTCATGATGGCGTGTGGCATTGGAATTGGAACTAATGGCGAAGTGGTAAGAAAAAGCAGAGAGGTGCCTTTTATGTGAGACTGCGATGGAATGTGTGAGTGTCTGCTTGTGTATTATACTGCATACATATACATGCAGTGTAGACACTGGGTGGGGTTCCTGGCCTCCCATTCTATCCTCCTATATGTTTTCCAACTTGCTTTCTGTCTTTGTCTTGGAATGAGATTACTTGGTTTTGTCCTGGTCCTGGCTGAGAGGGAAACAGTCAAATGTATAGTTTTGGGAGATTATATTTTTTCCCTTGTAAATCATCTCTCTGTTATGCACCGTATTCTGTTTTGTATATATATTAATATTACAGACCTGCCACTTCACGAAAAAGGAAATCAGTATGACATTGTAAAAAAATCAGTATGAGACGTAAAATTATCCAATGGTTGGGCTACTCACCTAATTCTGCAACAGTTGTGATGACATGATGCGCTAGACATAGATCGTCTACATATGTTGGTCCTTGAGATGTGAATTAATCCTTTTCCGTTATCTGAATATCAAATAAAATGTAACTGTTTGTTCCCTCTCTCTCTCTACCACCAAATAATATTGCGAGTAGTTTGTTCCTTCACATGTCTCTTTCTCCCACCACCATAAAATAATATTGCGACAATAGTTCAATAGAAATACTAAAACAAATTCACTGATAAAGTTATAAAAAGATGTGTCTATTTACAATCAACTACATGAACACTCCACCATACCTCCCTGCTATAAACTTTGATTGTTTTAAAAGCTATTTCTTTTTGATCAGCTGATCAGAAGGACAGAATGAATAGCAACACTCTGCTCTCGACACCATTTTTGTTTAACTTGCAGAATATCTGTCAGAAGATTCCGAGACATGCTGGCTCTCTGTTCTGTCTTATTTTTCCTGACAAGAGAAAAAATCCTTTCTGAATCTGCATTACTGTGAGGCAGAACACACAAACCTTTCATGAAGTGAGCTAGGGCTTCATATCTATGGTCACCATCTACCTCCATTTTTCCTATCCGAGACCACAGCACATCCACCCTCATCTTTAAGTCCAGTCCCACCAAACCATCCACCTGGAATTTCCCAAACTCCTTCTCTGACCTCTCCATATCACCACCCAACACCAAACACGGAAATCTTGTTGCCCAGTACCTGATGGACTCCATTTTCTTTTTCAGCCTCATACAGGGGTCCAAAACTTCAGCATGGTTCAGGGCTTCATGCTGCATTGGAAGACTTGAAAAAACACTGAAGAGCAGTGGAGTAAAAGTTCCTCATGTCCTCAAAAAATTTTGTCACTTCCTTGTCTGACATGAGTTTCAGATCAAGATAATTTCTTGTACCATCACCAATCATGTCCTCTCTATCCTTTTGCCTGCTCCTCCTGCTGTGCTCAATGGAATAGATGTCCTCCGCTTTGGCTATAGCCTCAGGCTTTATGAAGGCAATGAGGATATCCGTGGCAACATCGTGAAGGCGTTTCTGTAAGATGTGAACTGTCAGCTCCTCACGTTGAAGCAGCAAGTTAGCATTTACAAACATAGGGAGGGAATATTTGAGAAAATTTAGATAGGCTTTTGAAGTGCTGTTTGAAAAAAAAACAAGAATTCTTTTCAGCCGGTCTGTTGACTTGCTCCCCAAAACGTCCTCATTTTTAAAAAATGCAAACAGAGCATCCCACTGCTCCAGAAGTCGCTCCACGCATTGAAGAAGAGAAAGCCATCTGGTTGGGCCATGTTTAAGGATTTTACGGAGAGCCGTGCCAGTTATTCTCTGAAATTCCTGCAGAGATTTCATCCTCTTCGTGCTGTTCTCCAGATAATGAAAAACATCAATCAAAGTCTCCTCCACATTTGAATTTAACTTACTGGCACCTTTCTTAGCAGCAATGTGCAGGAGATGACAGGGACAGCCTTGGGGAGCGTTCACATATTACGTCATCAAAAATTTGCCTTTTTTAGACCCCCCCCTCCCCCAAGTCATCACTTGTCATCATTGACCTGACCCCCCCCCCCCCCCTCCCCCAACAGATGATGACGTCATCTGATTTAATAAAAACTAAAAGATAACTTTAATTTCACAATATTTATTATTCATTTTTCAAACCATAAACATTGATTATCAACGTTTGATAAAACACATTCAGACATTTTATTAATTTCAGAAACTGTTGATAATTTATGTTTTACGATACAATGGGGACATAAAATTTAAATTTGCAAAAATAAAATCTAACAAACATTATTTAAATTAGGCTACTTGGTGCAGGTGCTATTAAAAAAATTTCAGAAAGTGTAATTTAAAATAGTATAGGAGGCAAATTATTTTATAGCATATTAGTCTTTTAGTGGAATGAATTTCTGTTTCAATTTCCAAACATAAAATTAATTGATTCAAAAATGTTTCTGCCTTGGACCTCTGGCAATGTACTATAAATAGTATCATCAATTTCATCTTCATCGTCATCACTTTCTCCCATTTGCTGTTCTTCTTGTATGCCGCATTTTCGTGAATGGTCTTTCATTGCTGTGATCGAGGAGTGATACAATGAACATTTAGGGCAAGTTCGCCTTTTGAGAAGTGATACCCCTTACCCATCTTGTTTCTTGAGAGATGGGCAATACTCCTCATAGCAATTTATCTTTAGCTGTTTTGAAAGGAACAAACTTTGAAATAGGCTTAATTTGCCTATGTTTTGATGACATCATCCTGGGTCTGACCCCCCTCCCCCATGTCAACACATGTCAACATTTGGTAGACCCCCCCTCCCCCCCTAGCTGATGACGTAATATGTGAACGCTCCCTTGGATATGAACATTTTTATTTTGTTTTAAAACAAATGCCATAACCCCCTTCTCTTTGCCTAACATGACATTGGCATTGTCACTGCCGAAACTTATACAATTATCCCAAGACAATCCAGCTGCCTTCAATTCAGTATCCAAGGCCATGAAAATATTTTCCCCAGTAGAACCACCATTTGAGGTAGCCACAGACAATACATCCGTGACAACTTTTTCTGCAGACTCGTCGAAATATCGCACGACTAAGGGGTAAAGTTGTTCACTCCCCTTATCATTACTGCCGTCGGTGGAGAGAGAGAAAGGTTGACGGTCTAATTTAGTAACTAAAGTCTTCTTATAATCACTTGATATTTCTGACACTAATTGTCTAGCTTTAGTGCGTCCACATCTGAACTTTTTAGCGATGTCGCTATCAAGGAACATGTTCCTAAACAACTCTCCAGCATGGTCCGCTGTGGCGAGAGGCAAGTTGTGCCCCACTAAGAAATTCGCGAACATTAACTCTGCCTTCCTTACTTTGTCCTCCTCGTTTGATTTTTTGTTACCAAACATCGACGTAATAGATCGGGTCGGAGCACTGGATTTGGCACACGTCACATGTTTAGGAGTCTTAATGTGTCTCTCCAGGTCTGATCTAGCGCCACAAGCAATCTTAATATCGGCATCACAGAAAGTGCAAAAAGCGTACTCCTCACCTTTTTTAGACGCTGTTATAAAACTCCATGTTTTGGAATATTCTTCACGAAATTTCTGGACGACTCTACGCACTTTGGACGGAGGAGCTGCCATCTTTTCTTTCTACTACGATCTATCTAGTCCTAGTCTAGTTAAGTCGAACTAATTTTGAAATGCACAATACTAGACTAATACAAGCACACGATAAAATAAGTGTCTCAGAATCCAGATAATAAGAATAAATTAAAATAAAGCACTAAAATAAAACAGCTCCAGAATTCAAACAAGTAAGGTGATGGAATGACGATTGACCACGCTAGATTAATTACAATAGATATGAGGCAATATGTAGGCAAAATTAATTACAAAATCCAATTCAAGAGAAAAATATATAACGCAGCGCACAGTAGGTAGTTTGAGCTAGAAATGATTACATTTTTCATCTTTCGCATTACCTAATTTAACTTGATGCGACGCTTCTGACGCGTCTGGTAAAATTATTTAAATTAACTAGCATAGAGGTCGAAGCATAAGAAACAATATTTATTAAGAAAACATAAGGCTTTAATAGCCTCCTTACCTTTTTGGTCGATCCCAAGTGTCACAATTT
Source organism: Berghia stephanieae (assembly GCF_034508935.2). NCBI lineage: Eukaryota > Metazoa > Mollusca > Gastropoda > Nudibranchia > Aeolidiidae > Berghia > Berghia stephanieae. The sequence continues at coordinate 10,795,478 of NC_088362.1, forward strand.
GACACTTGTCACTCAAACTAACCAAAGCGTCACAACCTCCAAAGGAAATGAAAACTAAATAACGCGCCGTGTGTGTTTTCTATCTGTGTGAGGGCATCACAAAGAGGCTCGCTACGTCATGTGATCTATCGAGGTATCGCGGGACGGGTCAAAGTTCACGAGACTTGAAAATTTTAACGTGCAACGTAAAGCACAAAGTAAACGTAAAAGAGAGGGGTGGAGGCTGCGGGCCCTTGGTCACTTGGTGAAATCGGTACGATAGGCAAGTAAATCGGGAAATCGGTAAATACGAAAAAAAGGTCTTGCAAATCGGTATGATACCGATTAATCGGTATGAACGGCAGGTCTGATATTATATATTGTAAACATTTGAGTGGGAACCTATGCTTGTGTCAGGATGAGACTTATAGGTGATCTCAAACTAAGGACTTTGATAGTGTGCTCTTGGAATCTATGTCTGTTTCCTATTTGAACCAATTCCCCTTTTGTCTTCCCTTTTCTTGGGTGATTTAATTGTAATTCTAGAACTTTTTACTTTCCCATTTTCTTCCTTTTTACTGGCGCTGATATGACCTGAATGTATTGCAAGCGCCGTAAAACCCTTAAAAACAGCAGTGAAGACAGGTACACACATATGTAACTGTCAATCAATGTCTCAGTACGGTAAGTCATCAGTGGTCGAAATCACCGGGCGCATAAAAAAAAACCCCATTTAAATAATTAATTAATTTTTCTTATGTTGGCTGGGTGAAATGAGTTTGAGGAAACCGTGTTCGAGGTAAAAATTAGTTCGAGGAAGGAATGGAATGATAACAAAAAATAATAAGGAAAAAATTTTGGACATTGGAATGAGTTTGAGGAAACTGTCCTGGAGTGTTGTCTAAATAAGATCAGAAGGAAATAGCTATACTATTTAGGCTATATGTAGCTCGAATAAGTGTTGATATATCTAAAACCATCCAAGCGCTGTGTAAAACCCCACCCACTTCAACAAATAACAACAGTCAACAAACCAAACTCATGTAACACACGGTCCTGACGATGGTTGATTAGGCCTGAAACATTAATGTAGACTGTCTCAAACATTGTGGTAAATATTAAAATAACAATTCGCTCCATTGCTACATGTCGAGCACTTTTCGTACCATATTTGTATCAAACACGATTCAATATATATATATATATATATATATATATATATATATATATATATATATATATATATATATATATATATATATATATATATATATATCCAGTCATCTGAATTGAAAAAGAAAGTGAATCCATAATTTTCAATGTGATTGCATGAAATGACACACTACTCCATTAAAAAAATACCCAATGAATGCGTGATTATAAAGGCATATTTTTATTATGTGGTCATATAATATATACACAGGAGCATTACACGCAACCAAAGCATGTAAAAATATTTACAATCAACTACTGAACTCTCTCTCTCTCTCCTCTACCATCCCTCTCTCTCTCCTCTCTCACCCCCCCCCCTCTCTCTCTCTCTCTCCCACCCATCCCCCTCTCTCTCTCTCCTCTCCCACCCCCCCTCTCCCTCTATCTCCTCTCCCACCCCTCTCCCACCCACTCTCTTACTTTGTAGTAAATATTTTTAAAGAAACAACTTTGTCGATTAACATTCTGCAAGATGGGAGCTTTTATAAGTGCTTGTGAACAAAATATAAGACTATCGGAATTCAAACCCTTCTTTTTGTGTTTCTTTTCATCTTACAATAATAATCACAATCCGTAAATAAGGGGTGAACATTGTCCTGGAAAGTCTGATACCTACTTTCTGCCATAGATTTTTTTAAAAATTTATCTTCTGTCGCACAATTTTATGGCCAATATATATTTATATTTCTTTAATTTTAAAAATTAAAAACAGTTACCGAACTGGAAAAGTTCAAAAGGCACATTTTTTCATCAAAACTAAATTAAAACAATTTGTTCATTTAGTTTTGTTTTTTTTATTTAAAAAAGCACAAAATTCTACATGTGTCACAAAACCTTCCAGTCATGTATGTGTACTCACACAGACTAATCATTAACAGCACATTCATACACACACCGAGCACCAATCCACACCATCCTCTCAGTCCCAATATTTGATCACCCCATCCCAACCAGCAGTTGCCATTTTAGAGGTTTCGTGAGGGTGCCACAAAACGCTGATGCACACGTCGTCGTGGGCCTTGAATTTGGAATACAGTTTGGTACTTCTCCAATCCCAGATATACACTTTCCCATCAGCATCTCCACATGAAATGTAGCTGGAGAGAAATGAAATAAACATATGAAAATGACAGTAGAACAAAATAATATTCAAAAGAAAAGTATCCAATTAGAAAGAAAAAACAAAAAAGATTAGGGAGTTATCAAAAGGCATTGCTTCTTTGATTCTGAAAGATAAAAAATGCGTAAATGACTCTACAAATGGAATCAACTCATACAAAGAGGCATTGCTTCTTTGATTCTGAAAGTGATAAAAAAAATGCCTCTACAAATGGAATCAACTCATACAAAGAGGCATTGCTTCTTTGATTCTGAAAGTGATAAAAAAAAATGCCTCTACAAATGGAATCAACTCATACAAAGAGGCATTGCTTCTTTGATTCTGAAAATGATAAAAAAAAATGCCTCTACAAATGGAATCAACTCATACAAAGAAACCATGGATCATTCAAAGGGATATGATATGCTTCGATGTAAAATGCACGAATGAAAAAAGTTATATTTGTCTTGCCAATATATATTTCAAAAAACTCAATTTCAGATGAAACGCAATTTGATCAAATGTTCTTTGAACTCATTTACAACAAATACTGATTCATCTTGACTATTTACTATATGTTTGTCTTTATACATATAAATATTATTCAAACAAATCTGAGATGATTTTTGCATAATTTGGGGGCAAATGTCAGAAATGTAATTATGATTGACAAGACGCCATTCCTGTTTCTTATTAATAAAAAAAAAAATCAACAAAAACTCAAAAGAAAACTGTATCTTAATGAATCAACACTTGACACATTTTCAAAATTTATGGTAGATGATAACCCACACAATAGTGGCATAATATGAGAACAGAATAAAATTATGAAGTGAAACTGCACTTTGAAAAAAAAATTAAAAATTATTGTTTTTTAATCAAAGTGAATGATAAGCCACAAACCTCATCTCCGGTGAGAAATCTATACCACAAGCAAACCCAGCCACCTGTGAAAAGAGCAAAGTATGATAATACATTATTTAAAGGCTTCTTTCTTTTATAATTGGTAACAATAAGGCAACCAAAAGATGGGTGTATGAGGTTGTCCAAAAAGATCACATTTGTGACCCATCTTCTCAAAACGGTATTATGTCGGAACGAACCATAATGCTTAAAATCCGAATTTAATGTTAAAACTGGTCAAAAATATAAATTGTTGGCATCAGCACCCTAAAATATGGTATCCACTCTCCTCAATAAAACATACAAACTCAACACAAGTCTGATATTTCTGGCTATAAATTAAATTTTCAACACCTTATCCATCCCGACTTAAATACCATTTTGAGGCGAAGGGTCACATTTGACAAAAAAGACAAAATAGAAATTATATTGAAAGACTGATAAAAAGATTATATAACTTGTTTTTACCTGGTTTTTTTTTTTTTGGGGGGGGGGGGGGGGGGGGGGGGTTTCTGTTTTAACTATTGAGAAATGTCCCAAAAATGTGACCTAACAACTAAGGTATAACACGAGTCATTTTTTTAAAAATGTACCAGTACCAGAATGCATTGGACAGAATAAGTCGTATGAGAGGGTGGACTAAGTGCAGGGATAAGGCAGTCTATGTCAATCACTCCAAAAATCTATCCCAAACCATCATTAAATTTTAACATATAAATTATATTCAAATGTACAAATCGAGTTGTTGTCTCTAACTATCAACTGGAGTAAATGTTAAACTCCATGAAAATGTCAAGATTGTGGATCAGGGCAACAAGGATCTTTTAAACAGACATGGTGGACAAACTTACAAAGAGCTTTTCAAGTAGATTTCTACACGATCATATTTTTAAAAAAAATAATAATTGATAATTTAATTCGTTTTATACTGTTTTTATTTTGTTTTTATTCTGGTAAATCCCAAAACATATGACCTCAATACGGAGAAACAGCAAATGCCATCGATGCAATGCCTTTGTGTTTTATTAGGGAAATATGACTGATTTAGTCTTCCGTTAATTTGCCTTAAACACCTATCTAGTTTGAAAGGTTTAGGGAATGCTTTGGATACACACCATGTGTCCTGTGAATGTCTTTTTCCTGATAAACTTCATTCTGTTGAGAGCATTGAAGACACATATCTTGTTGTCCATGGACTGGCACGCCAGCCATTTTTCTGTAAGAGGCAAAAGGAAAGATGTAAGTTGAAAAGTTAGAGAATGTAATAAGAATAACAAAAAAAAACCAAACACTATAATATACTTCTTAGGGAACAATATAAGTTCAAAGGTTGAGCTGCACAAGGTGAAAAAAATTCATAAATTGCAGTTAAAATCATTGTCCAGGGGTTTGCCATCAAAAGAGGTGGGATGAGGGATGATAAGATTACTAATATTTTGACTAATATGTAGGCAGCGACTACTACGTACATTGAGTATATGCTTGTAATACTGGAAAGTCCAGCTTACATATAGAATACATGAGAAAAATGTTCCCTATTGTCGACAGAATTGATGATTAACAATGGATTTGTGTTTACTTTTCTTTAAAAATTACCATCTACATTGTTGCATAATTTGTGCGGCTATGTGGTCTAAAGGTATGGCACTCACTTTTGGATCTGAAGGTTGAGTCCTTGGAGAAGGCTCTTTATGCACATTCTCTCACCATACTCAGGTATAAAATGAGTACCTGGCTGTTAACAGTGCTTTCTCTCTGTCCGAAAAAAAATGTAATATTGCCTAACAGGCGTCGTGTCCCGTTCCTAAATGTTAAATGTTGCTGTTGGCCAGGGTCCCCCTTGTAAAACATTTTGAGCAAGATAAGTGGATATTGCGCTATAAAAAAAAGCTCAATTTAAATGATGATTAAATGAACAGAGTAAAGTTTCCAACACTTACCATTTGGAGACAAGGTTACAGCCGGCATTGAATGCATAGATGGATCTGCAATGTATTTGAAGTCTACTGGAATATCCCTGAAATAAACAGAGAAAAATAAATTAATGAAAATGTTCTTATGATTGGAATTTTTAAAGAAAGAAAAAGAGTGTACACTGCAGGAACCATTATTTTCACTTCCAAAAAAAAAAAAAATAGACTTCTTAATTACAATGTGGATAACACAAGAAAAACCTTATAAAATAAATATAATTGATTATCAAATTATTATTATTTCTCTTTTTTTTTTTTTTATCCCTTTCATACTAATTTCAATGTCTTTGGTTAAAAATCCTTCTTAACAAGGATAGAGTAATGATAGATGATTCTCTATGTCTTTATATATAAATATGTGAGCTATTTGAAATGAAAGAAAACTGAAGATTATAATATAATACAAGGAAGTGATAAAGCAACCTTTACCCCCCAGCCTACATGAGATTTAATCCTTTAAACAATATATATTGCATATTGTCATCTGCTGGTAGTTAAGAATAATATCAATACAGACAAATGATAAGTGTGAAGAAAAGGGGAAAACAAAAAAAAAAGAGAAGCAATAATATGAATCAACTAGATATATAATGATAGCTTTTGGAATAAGAAACAATTTCCATGCTTTTTAGACAACAGAATTCAGACTGGATTGGATATAGCAGAGAGGAATTGAGACAGGATTGGATATAGCAGAGATGAATTGAGACAGGATTGGATATAACAGACGAATGGAGACAGGATTGCATATAGCAGAGACGAATGGAGACAAAATTGGATATAGCAGAGACGAATTGAGACAGGATTGGATATAGCAGAGACGAATTGAAACAGGATTGGATATAGCAGAGACGAATTGATACAGGATTGGATATAGCAGAGATGAGTTGAGACAGGATTGGATATAGCAGAGACGAATTGAGACAGGATTGGATATAGCAGAGACGAATTGAGACAGGATTGGATATAACAGACGAATGGAGACAGGATTGCATATAGCAGAGACGAATGGAGACAAAATTGGATATAGCAGAGACGAATTGAGACAGGATTGGATATAGCAGAGACGAATTGAAACAGGATTGGATATAGCAGAGACGAATTGATACAGGATTGGATATAGCAGAGATGAGTTGAGACAGGATTGGATATAGCAGAGACGAATTGAGACAGGATTGGATATAGCAGAGACGAATTGAGACAGGATTGGATATAGCAGAGATGAATTGATACAGGATTGGATATAGCAGAGATGAGTTGAGACAGGATTGGATATAGCAGAGACGAATTGAGACAGGATTGGATATAGCAGAGACGAATTGAGACAGGATTGGATATAGCAGAGATGAGTTGAGACAGGATTGGATATAGCAGAGACGAATTGAGACAGGATTGGATATAGCAGATACGAATTGAGACAGGATTGGATATAGCAGAGATGAATTGAGACAGGATTGGATATAGCAGACGAATTGATACAGGATTGGATATAGCAGAGACGAATTGATACAGGATTGGATATAGCAGACGAATTGATACAGGATTGGATATAGCAGAGACGAATTGATACAGGATTGGATATAGCAGAGACGAATTGAGACAGGATTGGATATAGCAGAGACGAATTGAGACAGGATTGGATATAGCAGAGATGAGTTGAGACAGGATTGGATATAGCAGAGATGAGTTGAGACAGGATTGGATATAGCAGAGACGAATTGAGACAGGATTTGATATAGCAGAGACAAATTGAGACAGGATTGGATATAACAGAGACGAATTCAGACTGGATTGGATATAGCAGAGACTTTTCAACTATGTCAACATCAAAAGAATGAATGATGCTGACCTCACTCGGCTCTAAACGAATAGAATTTAAACCACTCAGCTCTTTGTTATTATTTGTTAAACCACCAATTGGGTGATTAGTTCTTACCACAGTCCCTCTAGCAGCCTGTAAACATTAAAGGTCACATATGAAGACCACAGGGGAAAAACGATCAAAGTCACATTTTTCAGCTTTTGAGAAAATCAAAATTAAAGTTCGGAAACCAATTTGAAAACGCCATATGATAATATGAATTGAACTGAATGTGAATTACTAAACGTATATATTTTGACCACAAGTCAGATGCATCTAAAAAACAAGCTTTTGGTTGATTTTAATACCAAATTATTGTGACATTAGAACAGTAAGTGTCTTTCGGACTTTGATCGAGTTTCCCCTGCGGCCTTCATATAGTTTCTTGTGTTGGGACTATTGATGAGGTGGGCAGAACTGGTGGGTATTTTACCTCCATATAATTTCCTGTGTTGGGACAATTGATGTGGTGGGCAGAAATGGTGGGTATTTTAACTACATATAGTTTCCTGTGTTGGGACAATTGATGTGGTGGGCATAAATGGTGGGTATTTTACCTCCATATAATTTCCTGTGTTGGGACAATTGATGTGGTGGGAAGAAATGGTGGGTATTTTCCCTAAACACATTGCATCAGTATGATAAGTTTGATAACCAAATGCAAATATGGACTTGATTTAACATTGTTGTAATGGACAATATTTTTCGTTGGTATTTCCATAACAACAAGGCACTAAAACAACAATCTGAGTTATCAGACCTGCAAATAAGTATACATCGGGTAAGAAGCAAGATGGATCAAGATGTGGTGAGAAAAAACACAAACATGAGTAAAAAAAAAATGTGTTGGGTCAGACATACCATTCCCAAACACGAAGACTTTTATCATCTGAAGTGGACACAAATCTGCGATTGTGATCGATGAATGTGATGGTATTGACTGGACCGAGGTGACGATCGTATTCCTGTATTACCTCTCCTGACCGTGTGTCCCACTGAAATAGACAACATAGAAGAAAAAAAAAAATTTTTTTACAACAGTAGATACAAGCAGTGCTGATGGTGACAAAAAGTGAAAAAGTAGGAAAATGTTGAACGATTGCCTTTAAACCCCATTTGTACTGCACTAAACACCACTTTTAGAGCAATTGAGATGACAGACTATCATGATGATTGATACTCTAGCTAACTTCTGCAGAGTGGGAAACTGCACCTGTGTGTTCCAACACACATCAACTCTCTCACTGCTAGCACATTGTTTCGAGAAAATGTAATTTTTAAAAGGAGGAAATTCCTCCTCTGGACTCTTAAATCGCTGATCCGAGGAAAACCATCAGCACTGTACAAGTTAACCAATTTACCTTGTTGACCTTTTGCACTCCCTTTTTTTCTTTCTGATTTTTTTATTTTTTTAAATTTTATTTTTGTTTGTTTAAGGGAATTCATTTTATTTTTTAAAGAGAAATAATACATAAGTGAGAATTTATAACATGTTATGTAATTGAAGTGCAGTTATATCATATAAATGGGGGTCTTGATAGCCCAGCTGGTAGAGTACTCGCCTCATACCCAAAGTGACCGATTTCGATCCCATGTGATCCCAGCCGGAAGCCCACTCCAAAGGGTAGCAAGAAATAGCTTTTGTCTGTTTCATGCTACAGAAACCTGAATTAACTCTGGCCCTAGGGGCCTAATGGCTGAGAAGGACTACTTTATATCAAATAAACAACAACCAAACATGTGACAAAGTGACGTTAAAATCTATAAGTCAAATTCAATAAAATGAAGTGCCATCTTACACAAACAATTTTCTTGTCAGATGTTCCAGCCACAAACAAATGCTGTTTATCTTCTTCCGGATGATACTTGACACAATAGGCAACTTTTCTATTTGTGAAACGTGCCTTGCATTCACCTGTCAATAAAAAATATATGAATAAATGAGATGGAAATTATAACTAGATCTATCACAGGCAACAAAACAATATTCAGAATATTGATGAAATATATATCAGGGGAAAAAAAAAAATAATAAGCAAGCTCATTTGAGCAGATATGTATCTAATCTACCTACGACAAGATAACTTCAGAACATGATAAACAATTGACGTATGAATAAAGTAAAATTTGTATATGAACTTTTTTTTTTTTAATGGAAAAAAAAAAAAAAAGTTTCCCACAGACGCAGGTCTGATATTATCACCACGACAAATTCAGAAATTTGAGCTTGACACCAGAATTTTTATTTAAACCCTGAAAAACACACTGAAATCTGATACACTCCGGAGATGTGGCTCTTGGTGCATACAGAGAGATGTGAGAACATGATAGCTTCATACGAATAATGCTTTTATCCAAAACCTACAGTATTGTTACACTTGCCTGTTTCAGTGTCCCAAAGTTTACAGTATCTGTCGTACCCACAACTCAAAAACTCTTTTCCGTCATTGTTGAAACAAACATCTCTGACCGCTTGTTTATGACCAGAATATGTCCGCACACAGCGACGTTCATTAAAAACTTCCCAAATCTGGAAAAGATAAATTAAATAAATAAATAGTAATAATATTAAAGTTGATGATGATGATGATAATAATAATAATAATAATAATAATAATAATAATAATAATAATAATAATAAAAACAATCATAATATCTTGTAATTATTTCCACTAAAACACTGAAAATAGAAAATAAAGAATATTAAGTAGTAAAAGTTTTCTACGTTGGAATATTACTTTATAACATTTATTCTGGGGGAGTTGATCTAGCGAGTCTAATATGTTTACTCCTCAAGAAAATCTGAAATACAGTATTTGCCAGGTTATGTAGCTTTAAATGAACACAATCGACATAAATTTTTAAAACTCTATACATGTGTCCAAGTTAGTGCTTTCTATTGTTTTTATTTTTTTAAAAATATTAAGTGATAGTTTTGCCATATTATTTTTGAATCACCCTGTACTTATAAATGCAAATTTTCTCTACAGCTTAAAAACTGAGTTGGACTTGGACGTGAATTAAATTAGGTAAAATAAACTCAAAACATATAAAAATACTTTTAAATTTTCTTTTTCCTGATTTAAAAAAACCTATGATATCTAAAACATTAGAATTCATATTTTTATTCCCTACACTACACAGGAGGATATATACAAAACAAGATGCATTTCAGTATGACTTATGACTTCTGCATCACAGAAGATTGCATTAAGTTGGGGTTTTTTTTTAATGATAACGAACGCGCAATCAGTTTGGGAATTGGGAATTTCAAAGTTTTTATTAACCAAATATTAAAAACTGATTGCAACCCAAATAGAACATACTTTAATTTTAGAGTCCATGCCAGCAGACAAAATAAGATGGGCAAACTTTGGAAACCAGCGAATGGCAGCAATGCCTTTTGTGTGTCCTGTCCAAGTATGGATGAGTTTCTTGGGAAGGAAGCATTTGACAGGGGGTTCCTCTGAGCGGAGATTGACACCAACATCTTGTGGAGGGTGCAGGAATGAGCGACCTTGATAGTCATGCGTGTCTTTGACTAAGAAGAAAGAAAAATCAAAATTATATTTACATTTGATATTTGACATATACACAATCATTTAAACAGATAATAATGAAACTTTTCAATGATGGTACTAAGCACTAGAGCAAAGCCCAGTTTTTGATAATATGTTCAATTTTCCCTCCTCAACTGTAGGTAAGAACATTGCTTTTCTGTTTATTCTTCGAAAAATTCTCACATGTAATCAATATTTATCTGATATAAGAAGATGAACAACTCATTAAATAATATAGTGCTTAAATGGATTAATTTATAAACTTTGTTGCTCTAGAAAACATTGACAAAAATAATGGGAAATAGTGTTTTAGCAAATAATATAGTAAATATAGGTTCAAACTGAAATTATAGGGATCAAGTTATCTCTTAAGGTTCAGAATAAATAAATTTGGGAAACGTGTAGAGAAAAAAAATGCTTATTACATACTATGCCACTAAAGTATTGTAGTTGTTTGTAATTACCAAATTACCTCCCTCGTATATTAATACAAACAACAAAAACAGAAGAAAAAAAAAATGACAGCAGAACAAACAAAATCAGTGCTGCCAACCCTGGCCCATGTAAATGTGTACAATGGAGAGCCAAAATGAGTAAGATTTTGAAAAAATGCGTACAATTCAGAAAAAATCGATAATTAGCACTATATCTGATAATGGGCAATTAGACTATACTAGCAATGATATAATCAATATTTGAAAGAATGAATAAGCTTACACTTTATATATGATAAATGGTATCAACTTCCAGATCCATATATAATTCTGAAGGGTCAAGAAACATATAGTGTTTAAGGGGATGGGCGGGTCCTCGATTGTCAAAAATCGAGTAAAATATCGATTTGAGATTTTTTTATTTTTGAAAAGTTTGAAACCTTTGCTACATGAAAATGTGTTTGTTGACTCTCAGATGGGTCAGTTTAGGTCCAAACTGACCTCTTGAAGTCCAAAGGGGTCAGTAAAAATAATGTTACAGCCTGGCTTGACAGGAAAAAGCCATATAAACATTAGGCCAATATGAGCATAAAACATCGATAATAATAGGCAAGTTTGGTATCGATAGTTTCGTCTATTTTTGGTCTATATGAAATGCCCACTGACAAGGTCTTCGGTCTATCTATATTTAGTCAAGAGCCTTTCCAAAAACCCCTTCTCTGACCTAATTGTGAGGGGTTGACTGATTGTAGTAAAATCGTGAGTAATTGTTGTGACCTTTGCCGTGCTAGCGCTGTTCTCATTGGCTGTTCAAAATAGTCGATGATAACCTGATACTGCTTTCTGAGTGGTTAGCGGGCGAGTCAAAGTTCATGCTTTGACCCCACCTTCGCATGCGTCGCATGTAAACATTGTTATTCTGTGTGTGATTTTTCTTCTTCCCGGGGACATACAAGTTTTGTTTTGTGAAAAGTACCAACAAGTACGCAACAAGTATGCCTAGAAAGACTCGAATTGTACGACTTGCAAAATCAGCAGCTCGAACAAGATGGGAACAGTAATATTATTGTGAATTTTTATAGTTAGAATTTGTCACTCCTTCGTAACATGATGCAAAATGAAAAAGCGCTGAGGTCTCTAAATGAAATGAATGGAGTTACTGTCGAGCTAGACTGCGTATTGGTTGTAAACGAATGAGCGAGAGGTTTGTTATGCACTTGAGAACGATAGCGCGCGCGAGAGAGAGAGAGAGAGAGAGAGAGAGAGAGAGAGAGAGAGAGAGAGAGAGAGAGAGAGAGAGAGAGAGAGAGAGAGAGAGAGAGAAACGCTTTACAAAGGGTCCCTGACCGACAGCAACACGTAAAATGTAGAACAAGACATGACGCCTGTTAGGCGATATTACAATTTTTCCGACAGCGACAGCACTGTTGACGGCTAAGTACTCATTTTACACCCGAATACGGTGAGAGAACGGGAGTAAATAGTCTTTTCCAAGGACTCAACTATGCGCTGAACCAGGCTCGAAATCAGGACCTTCCGATCCGAATACGAGTGTCATACCACAAGACCATATAGCCGCTCATAGCTTAGATAGATAGATAGATAGATAGATAGAAGAGAGAGAGGGGAGGAGAGAGAGAGGGGAGGTGTGTGTGTGTGTATGTGTGTGTGTGTGTGTGTGTGTGTGAAGCCGAGAAAAGGCAAGGCAGGAACAGGAGGCTGAAGAGGGAGGGCCTGCACATCAAGTAGGGTCATTTTGACGCATGAATGCATGATCTTGTCTGAGTTTCCTGTGCTTGAAACTTTGAATGTGTTTTTCTCTGTTTGTGCTTTTTCTACATATATTTTGCAACTCTTCCTTTATTTGTAAACATTTTTGAATGATTTTTCGCATAATCATACAGTATTACTAGCTTCATAAAACTGAGCATTTGTATTTCAGATTTATTTTATAAATTTTGCGTAAATGTGGGTCAAAAGTCCAAAAATGGGTCAATTTTTGATGTTTCAAAATTGATGAACTTTGAAAATCAATAAAAATAATACTATTGTAGATATTAGAAAATCGATGCTTAGCCCAAATGAATGGCTCAAATACTACTTGTGTACCTATTTTCATGTCAATAACTTGTCATTTGGCAAAACCTTAGCATTTTGAAAACTACTTCATTATAGGGTATGAAATTTCAAAATGGCGGCATTACCATGGTAACCAAAAACTGAAATTTAGGTTTTCAATTTTTTCCCTCTTATTAGGATATACATAACCTAAAATTACCACTAAAAGTCAGCTACTTATTACATTTTAGAATTTCGCCTTCAGGACCCGCCCATCCCCTAAGGTTCAGAATAAATAAAATTGGGTAACGTATAGAGAAAAAAAACGCTTATTGCTATGCCACTAAAGTATTGTAGTTGTTTGTAATTACCAAATTACCTCCCTCATATATTAATACAAACAACAAAAACAGAAGAAAAAAAACAACAACAAAAACAAAAATGACAGCAGAACAAACAAAATAACACGAGTTTACACTTCTTTGAAAAATCAACATTATCAAGTAATACACATGCAATAAAAAAAACTTACTATGCAATGTAGTCTTTTCTTCAATAATCTTTTCATCAAACACTTTTCCATTCTTATTCCGTTTCGCTAATATCTCATCAAGCTCTGCTTGCTCCTCCTGAGAAGAATGAAAAAATTATTTTATGTGATTTCCTTGAGTCATGATTTATAATGAAGTATCTCATAACAAATTCCAAATTGTAGAAATAGAGGATATGAAACACTTACTTGCACACAAAATGTTTGCACAGTATTCAAAGAGCCAACTTAATATGTTGATCTTACAGTCAGAAGAGTAAGTATAATTGCATGTCATTGTTAAACATCTGAAAAAAATATTAAGACTGAGATAGAAAGTATTTCTTTTTTTAACTGATGTATTTGTCTATGCCCGATGCAGCTCTGGCATTATGAGGCCGTTAAATTATATCTTTATTTCCTATTGTTTGAAAGTGTCACAAAAATTAAACAAAAAAGAAAAAAATTATTTCTGGTACGTTTGCATACTTTCAGTAAAAATTGTACTATGTGCTAGAGTGATAACATAAACTGCATTACACCAGTATTTCCAAGGATTTATAATTTCCCCCATTTTTGTAGCTCTTCAGAACCATTAGACCCATCAAGCCCCCGAGTTTATCCCAATTTCTATTTGTGAAATGGACAATAGCAATTGCTTGTTACCTTTTGGATAGGATGTGGGTCTATCACAAAGTACTTTCTGTAAGATCTAACATACCCAGCTACCCAATCACAGCCGAGGGAGGTGGGGGGAAATCTCAACTTCATCCAGGACAAATCTTGATCCCTTTGCATGTAAAGCTCTACCAAGGGGACCCCCAATTTCCCACTACATAAAACAATATAAACTATATGAACAAGAAGAGAAAGTAAGTTGTAATAACTAACCTCGCTTGGTCTGGATACTGTCTCTTCATCTTTATACTTGGCCCATGGACCAAGATAACCGTCTATATCTGATGAGTCTGTATTCTTCTCACGCTTTCTTTTCTTTGCTCTCTCTTTGGATAGGTTGCTTTCAAAGACCGAGCGACCTAGCAACAAGATTATTTTTAATGAAAAGATAAAGTGCTTGATCATAGAGATAGAAAAATAAAGAAAAAAGATTATGCATAAGGCAAATCAATATCTAGATGTCTTTTAATCTTTTTTTTTTTTTTAGATCTGAAAAAGAAATTTCAAAACATTGTTTTATATATCATCAATGCTTAGCACAATGTAATTATATATATAAAAAAAAAAAAAAATTTAATTGAGATTTTATATAGCGCAATATCCACTAAATGTTCTCAAAGCGCTTTACAAGGGGGTCCCTGGTCAACAGCAACATTTAACATGAAGGACAGAACATAAAGCCTATTAGGCGATATTACAATTTTTAAGACAAAGACAACCCTGTTAACGGCCAGGTATTCATTTTACACCTGAGTGTGGTAAGAGAATGTGAGTAAAGAGTCTTTTCCAAGGACTCAAATATGCGCCGAGCACGAGGCTTGAACCCAGGACCTTCCGATCAGAAAGCGAGTGGCATACCACTAGACCACATAGCCGCACCATATATATAAAAAAAAAAAAATTTAATTGAGATTTTATATAGCGCAATATCCACTAAATGTTCTCAAAGCGCTTTACAAGGGGGTCCCTGGTCAACAGCAACATTTAACATGTAGGACAGAACATAAAGCCTATTAGGCGATATTACAATTTTTAAGACAAAGACAACCCTGTTAACGGCCAGGTATTCATTTTACACCTGAGTGTGGTAAGAGAATGTGAGTAAAGAGTCTTTTCCAAGGACTCAAATATGCGCCGAGCACGAGGCTTGAACCCAGGACCTTCCGATCAGAAAGCGAGTGGCATACCACTAGACCACATAGCCGCACCATATATAAAAAAAAAAAAAAAATTTAATTGAGATTTTATATAGCGCAATATCCACTAAATGTTCTCAAAGCGCTTTACAAGGGGGTCCCTGGTCAACAGCAACATTTAACATGTAGGACAGAACATAAAGCCTATTAGGCGATATTACAATTTTTAAGACAAAGACAACCCTGTTAACGGCCAGGTATTCATTTTACACCTGAGTGTGGTAAGAGAATGTGAGTAAAGAGTCTTTTCCAAGGACTCAAATATGCGCCGAGCACGAGGCTTGAACCCAGGACCTTCCGATCAGAAAGCGAGTGGCATACCACTAGACCACATAGCCGCACCATATAAAAAAAAAAAAAAAATTTAATTGAGATTTTATATAGCGCAATATCCACTAAATGTTCTCAAAGCGCTTTACAAGGGGGTCCCTGGTCAACAGCAACATTTAACATGTAGGACAGAACATAAAGCCTATTAGGCGATATTACAATTTTTAAGACAAAGACAACCCTGTTAACGGCCAGGTATTCATTTTACACCTGAGTGTGGTAAGAGAATGTGAGTAAAGAGTCTTTTCCAAGGACTCAAATATGCGCCGAGCACGAGGCTTGAACCCAGGACCTTCCGATCAGAAAGCGAGTGGCATACCACTAGACCACATAGCCGCACCAAAGATTAATGACCAAAACTGCCATAGTCAACAAATAAAAATCTATTTATTGTTTTCTAACCAAACAAAAATATAGATCAAACCAAAATGCACTATTATTACTCTTATTTCATCAATTATTACTCAAAAATGCTTCATAATTGATGAAGGCACCTTTTCAGATGCCTGTAATTGATGTCGCGTCATTCAGTTTTGTCATAAATGCAACACTTAATTAAAATATAGTTAATAAATTCTCCTCCAAGATTTTGGTTAAAATATCCCAATCTGGGGTTAAAAAAAAAGTCTATGTATTTATCCCAATTAAATCTGCATAAGTGGAATATCGGTAATACCCTCTCACTAATTATGAAGAAGGGGTAAATGAGAAAGGTATAATGTACATTCTAGATTGTCTAATATCTGGGCATATTCTAAAAATCATCAATTCTTTTTCTATTAGTTATGCCCTGTCCTTCGTCAAAAGATCTTAATATTATGAATTAAAATTAAGACAAATCTTGTTTTACTTATCTTCCCTAAATGTAAATTAAGGGAATGGTAAACACAAATAATAATAATAATAAGAAGAAGAAGAAGAAGAAGAAGAAGAAGAAGAAGAAGAAGAAGAAGAAGAAGAAGAAGAAGAAGAAGAAGAAAAAGAAGAAGAAGAAGAAGAAGAAAAAGAAGAAGAAGAAGAAGAAGAAAAATAATAATAATAATCTCCATGTGATATATGCTTTCATACCACTTGTCTCTTCCAGAGCATCTGAGTCGCCGACAAAACTCTCTACTTCCCCACCTTTGTCCACTGAAGGATCCAAAGCAAAGCCTGAGGAAGAAGATTGAAATTGAAGAATACATTGTGTGTACTTATGAAGATGATATTAAATCTTAAACATACAAGCTTGCATGCACTCGCCAAGACTGAAACAGCATTCTTTTCTCTTAAACAATTCAAAACTTATCTCATATCTTTTAGTGTGTGGATATGAATTTTGAGAGCTTGATATATTTCCGAGCCACAGTCCATAACTGAGATACTTTGGAGAAAATATGAAGCAGTTTTATAAACAATCCCCCCACCACTCCTAACACCTCAACACTTTAGGTATAAATGGATAATAATGTGAAATTGAATGTAAGCTTCAATTTAATTACAAAAACATATCAAATGAACGTTTTGGGTTTCCCCTTTATCAACAAAACAGGATGAATGAAACACCACAGATGATTGAGATAATGTGGTAGTGGCGTAGTTAAGACGAATAAACAAAAGCTTCGAGCAGCAACATTTACATTAGGTATAAATGGTATAAGTTAGAGTTTTGGGAGATTTTACTGCAATGTAACATATCAAATTATGTGGAGGGAATAAATGCAAAAATAATAATGGCAATATCAATTAACCATAATACTGCGAATACATCAGCAAGTCTTTGAAAGATATAATTGTATTCATTCTAGCGATTAAAATTATTATCAATTATGTTCTTTTATATTACTGTCACATTTTTATTTAAGAGCTCACAATCAACAACTTTCAAGTAAACAAAATATTATTTGTTCTACCAACCGTAGCTTGTGAAAGTTTTCCTCTGTGTGTCGAATGTGAAATGATTGACATGAGCAGGTTCTACAAACCCTGACAGTGAATTCTTCACTGCCTTTGCTTGTTGTGACTTATACGGATTGACAGGGCCTACCTGGGGATCGCAGATGACATGTTTGTATAATTAGGTGGAAACAACGTAAATTTTAACTAAAAAAAAGATATAAATAATCATTTCAATGACTTTAAAATGAAATATGCAGAGAAGTAGCAAACCTTTTATTAAGGTCCAAAAATCAGAAATTTTGAGATGCTACTTTCATCTATTATTCTACCTATTATAAATCCAGATTCTACAATTGCTCAAAATATAACAACATGATTCAATTTTTAAATTTGGAGCTTTCTAACAGTGCTGATGGTGACAAAAAGTGAAAAAATTGAACGATTGACTTTTACTGCACTAAGCCCCACTATTAGAGCAATTGAGATGATAGACTGACTATCATTGATACTCTAGCTAACTTCTGGAGAGTGGGAAACTGCACCTGTGTGCTCCACCACACATCAACTCTCTCATTGTTAGCACATTGTTTCGAGGAAAACCATCAGCACTGTTCTAAATTCATAAAAATTCAAAAGTGTTTTTAAAAATCATCTACTACATTAGACTATTGTCATTAATGGGAAAAATTCAAAATGCTTTGAAAAAAGGTGAGAGCTGTTAATGCCATGCACCAAAAAACAAGAAGTATATAAAAATGCTTATACGAAATATAAATCAAATTTGGAGATTTAACAGATGACTATATTATTACACTCTTTATAATATGGTCTACCACTCAAAAGCATGCAATGCAATTTGATCATAAATTCATTTTCAATCTAACATTTTGGATGAGATATCTAGATTTGAAAAAAAAAAAAAAAAACAAATAATGATTAAAACAAATAGGTATTTTCTAATCCAATGAAGAAACTTACTTGAGGTGCAAATAGCTCATCATGCTTAGGATTATACTTTATCTCCTTCAACTTTGGATCAATATGTCGCAATCCTGATGTATCTTCCTGTACATTTAAAAATCAAAATACAAAAGTTTAAATCATTCAAATCCAGAAGTTACTAATTACTTTAGAAGGAATATTCACCCCTTCAAATTAGATAAATATAGAATCTATAGCTAATATTGAACTGATGAAATAGACAGGCAGACCGACAGAACAGACAAATATTTGACTTGTTCTCAGACTAAAAATAAAAAATAGCTGTCCAGATATCCAACTACAACTTAAATAACCAATATAGTCGCCTTTACTGTTCTGTTTACCTAAATTTCTAACAATCTTAAAATGTTTTCTATCGAACAGCTCAATCATTGCCTGATTTCTGATTGGTAGTGTCATGATATTGTTTACTGTTTAGAGATAGTTCTATTTGTCACTTAATGTTTGTAATTGATCTGTGTCTGTACTGTATTGTCTAACTCATTGTGTTTTAATTTCTTTCCAGATCATGTCGATTTAAATGTTGAATAAAGCCTATATTTTGCATGGCAATCATTCGAATTACTTTCTAGCTTCACAACAATTTATTCAACATTTAACATGGAACGATTCCTTCGACCTGAGCGGTTCAGCGCTGAACCCAATACGCCTGATGCATCAAAACAATGGAATCACTGGCTCTGTACATTTAACAACTTTCTCTCTTCGTTACCCGAACAGGCGACTGACAACAAACTCAATCTGCTCGTCAATTTCGTCGATCCTGTCGTCTACGAACATATTGCTGATTGTACTACATTCGATTCAGCTGTTGACGTTCTGAAGAACATATACGTGAAACCAAAAAACGAAATATTCGCGAGACACGTCTTGGCTACTACAAAACAAGAACCAGATCAATCCCTCGATCAGTTCCTTCAAAAGTTGAAGAGACTTGCCAAAGAATGTGATTTTAAAGCTTTTAACTGCTGATAAGAACAGGGATGACTTTATCCGAGATGCTTTCATCTGTGGTCTCTCTTCTAATCAGATCAGGCAGCGACTCCTCGAGAATAAGACAATCGAACTTATGGCCGCTTATGAACAGGCTCGATCCTTGGAGATGGCTGAAAAACACTCTCAGAACTACAGCACACCAACAACTGTGCCATGTGGCAGCACTGCTCCTCCGCCCTCTGAAAAGGAACTTGACTCATTCAATGCTTCAGTCACGAACTCTAAATGCTTTTTCTGCGGATACCAACGACATCCTCGATCAAAATGCCCTGCTAGAGAGGCGCTGTGTAAAAGTTGTGGAAAAAAAGGGCATTTTCAAAAGGTATGCCAGTCAAAAAGTAAAAACGAATATGCATCTGCGGCAGACCCGAATACACTCAGTTCAGCCTTTTCAGCCGCGACTCCCGCTAGTCTCTACAGAGCTGTTATTGACGTGAAATTGTTTAACAAGCCCATTAAA
This sequence comes from Berghia stephanieae, assembly GCF_034508935.2. Classification (NCBI taxonomy): domain Eukaryota; kingdom Metazoa; phylum Mollusca; class Gastropoda; order Nudibranchia; family Aeolidiidae; genus Berghia; species Berghia stephanieae. Next base: position 10,815,626 of record NC_088362.1, read on the forward strand.
GCGTTGATAGACACCGGAAGCTCAGAGAGTTTCATTTCAACAGAGATCGCACAAAGTCTCCAATTGAAGATTTTCAAATCAAAGAAAGAAATCTCCATGGCGTCTACTAATCTTTCCAGTACAACCAAGGGTCATTGTTTTGTCTCTTTGGAATACCAGGGACGTTTCTATGAGAGTGTGAAATTTTCCATCCTGTCAGGGTTGTGTTCGGACTTGATTTTAGGCCATGACTTTCTTGAACAGCATGATGGAGTTCAAATATCCTTTAAAGGATCAAAGCCTACTTTCTCCGTTTGTAGTCTCACTGCTGCAAAAATCGAACCTGTTTCTCTTTTCAAGAATCTCCTTCCAGAAGTCAGACCTATTGCAACAAAATCAAGACGATTTTCATTACCAGACAAGCAATTCATTGACTCTGAGGTTAAGAAACTTCTTGACGAGGATGTGATCGAACCATCTGATTCTCCATGGCGAGCGCAGGTATTGGTGACAACTAACGAACGACACAAGAAACGCATGGTTGTGGACTATAGTCAGACCATCAATCGCTTCACTCTACTCGATGCATATCCACTTCCAAACATTAATGAAATGATTGAAACAATTTCAAACTACAGTGTCTATAGCACCCTCGATTTGCAAAGTGCTTACCACCAGATCCCAATAAAAGACGAGGAGAAACTGTATACGGCTTTTGAGGCCTGTGGAAATCTCTACCAATTCAAGCGAATTCCCTTTGAGTTTACTAACGGAGTGGCTTGCTTTCAGCGCATCATTGATTCCATTATTTGAGATGAGAAACTGAGTGACACATTTGCTTACTTAGACAATGTGACAATCTGTGGCAGAAATCAGCAAGAGCATGATGAAAACCTTGTGAAATTTCTCAGGTGTGCCAAAGAACATAATATAACATTCAATGAAAGTAAGACTATACAGTCTGTTAGACAAATCAAGTTACTTGGATTTCAAGTGTCCAAGGGTTGCATTCAGCCAGACCCTGACCGATTACGGCCACTGAGAGAACTTTCAGATCCTCACAATATCAAATCTCAACAGAGAGTGATTGGAATGTTTGCATACTACTCATCCTGGATACCTCATTTCCGGATAAAATACACCCACTGGTCCAAAATACCACCTTTCCATTGTCAGGAAAAGCCAAGGACTCGTTTGATCTTTTGAAAAAGGAGATTGAAAACGCTGCTGTCGTGACAATTGACCACAACGCTCCTCTAGTTGTAGAAACCGACGCTTCTGAAATTGCAATCGCAGCAACACTAAATCAAGGTGGACGTCCTGTGGCTTTCTTTTCAAGAACTCTGAACCACAGTGAAAAGAAGCATTCTTCTGTTGAAAAAGAGGCTTACGCTATTGTGGAAGCCCTTCGAAAGTGGAGGCACTATCTTCTTGGAAAGCATTTCAAACTTGTGACAGATCAGAAAAGCGTTGCCTTTATGTACGGAAATTCTGCAAAAGGAAAAGTCAAAAATGATAAAATCCAAAGATGGAAGATTGAACTGTCAAGCTACAGTTATGACGTTGTGTATCGACCTGGAAAAGACAATGTAGCGGCTGACGCATTTTCAAGGGAGTTCTGCTCATCTACTGGTTCAGATTTAGAAACTTTAAAAAGCCTTCACGACTCACTCTGCCACCCTGGAATTGCAAGGATGAACCATTTTGTCAGGTCAAAGAATCTCCCATATTCCGTGGATGAAATACGAACAATCTGCAACAACTGTAGGGTTTGTCGTGAGCTAAAACCTTCATTCTACAAACCGCAGAACCTCAAAGTGGTCAAAGCAACTCAACCATTCGAGCGTTTGAGTGTGGATTTCAAGGGTCCCTTGCCGTCATCGTCCAAAAATCGGTATCTCCTTACAGTTATTGATGAATATTCTCGCTTCCCTTTTGCGTTCCCATGCTCTGATATGAGCTCATCAACTATCATCAAGTGCTTGTGTCAATTGTTCTCATTGTTTGGAATGCCTATTTCCATACATTCTGACAGAGGTGCTAACTTCATGTCAAGTGAGCTTCAAGATTTCTTGTGCAAAAAGGGTATCGCCTCAAGCCGAACGACCCCATACAATCCCCGGGGAAATGGACAGGTAGAACGTCTGAATGGAACCCTTTGGAAAACTATCACGTTAGCCCTGAAATCACGTGGTTTGAATGTTAGTCAGTGGGAGTCAGTGCTTCTTGACTCTCTCCATTCAATAAGATCACTCTTATGCACTGCGACAAATGAGACTCCTCATGAACGAATCTTCCGCTACAATAGAAAGTCAAGCACTGGTACAACACTTCCTAGCTGGCTGACTACTCCAGGAACTGTTTTGATGAGGCGTCATGTAAGAGCCTCTAAATACAAACCATTGGTGGACGAAGTGGAACTGTTGGACGCTAATCCGCTCTATGCCTACGTCCGACTTCCTGATGGTAAAGAAACTACTGTGGCTTTGCGTCACTTAGCCCCTGCTGGTGAAATGACTACTACCCAACCCTCCAATGAAGAATCACCCATGGCGTTTGACAACACGAGCGTAACTCCACATTTTCAACCTGTTCAAAAGAATGTGGGAAACGATATTTTACCTGAAACTGTTCTAGAACAGCTTGATGTACAAACTGTGGAAGCGGGTGTAGTGCAAAAATCTGCCTTGGACGAACCATCAGTCTCTGATCCTAACAATCCTAATGAGCTTTCTACTCAAAACGAATCCCGTTCAAACTCCAGAACGAGTGGCTTCATTCGGACGAGACCATACAGTTTACGAAATAGAGAAGCATAATTTGAAATCTCTTGCCACATGCAAGGGGGGAAGAATGTCATGATATTGTTTACTGTTTAGAGATAGTTCTATTTGTCACTTAATGTTTGTAATTGATCTGTGTCTGTACTGTATTGTCTAACTCTTTGTGTTTTAATTTCTTTCCAGATCATGTCGATTTAAATGTTGAATAAAGCCTATATTTTGCATGGCAATCATTTGAATTACTTTCTAGCTTCACAACAGGTAGCGTCAATTGTCAAGGACCGTGTCCTTTCATCAACTACGCATGTGTACTTTTAACTGCCACGGAGTACCTTTAGTGTCACGAAGTGATGTATTGCCACAGAGTGATGTTATTAATATTAATTAATACTCTCTTTTACTCTTCTTTCTCTCTCTCACTCTCTCTCTCATTTTCTCTTTTTTTTTCTCTCTCTCTCTCACACCCTGTCATTTTCTCTTCACCCTCTCTGTGCCATTTTTTCCTCTGTGTGTGTAATTCTCTGTCATTTCCTCCTCTCTCTCTCTCTCATATTTCCTCTTTTTGTCACGGACCTTGCCAGCTGGTAAATCGTGAACTATTTACTATTAACTGCCACTGATTGATCTTGTTGCACAAATGTTTTACGTTAATACTTAATTGTTCCTTATTAAGAAGATGTGCAGATTATTTCCTTAAAATAAAGGAAATCTTACTTTGTCTTTTTTAATCTAGGACTTGGCAGGGATTTACCACTTCGTCCTATTTTTTTTTTTCCTGCTGAATCCGAAATCAACAGTAATTTTTGTTTTGATATTATTTTAACTTGTCTTGGAATTCGTGAAAAGACATAAAAATTAAAAACAAATGCCAGCAAGTGTTGACTCTATCCTTTCCACAACGATTGACAAGGAATGAGTGAATGGAAGAAAGTAGAGAGTGACGTGATTCGGTATTCGTATGCGCGCAAATCAAGGCTCGACGGAAATCACCACATGCAGCTGAAGAGTTCCAATTGACTCCTTGGCAGTTGATGAACTGTCAACTACCAAGGACTCACTCCTTGGCAATTGACACTTCTTTTCTGATTACCAGATAGTTTTGATATTGAGGTAGCATCATTTGGCATTGAGCCATCACAGGTGAAGGAACAATTATGTTTTATCGAGTCAGTGACTGCGGCGAAGCAGGAGTACATTTATGAAAGTATTCAATTGTAGGAAGCTTTGCAGTCGTCAGCAATTTAAATTGTGACTGAAATATTGAAATCTTATGAATAATTTGACATTTGGGTTATTTTCAAGTGGGACATCAATTATTATTATTTTATTATTTTTTTTAAAAGAAGCATACTCCCAGACCTGAATGTAGTTTGAGAGTTCAAAAGGCTGATGAGAAAAGACATGACAATATTGCAAGGAACTTAAGTGAAGACTCAAGTAAAATAACCTTGTCTACTTGTAACTTGTAATTGTAACTTGTAATGAATTATGATGCCAGTTATGACTCTTAATTTATTGGGAGCCAAATTTATTATACTTCCTAAATCTCTGTCAATAAGGATGAACGATTAGTCGCAGACAGTGTCTGTCAACAAGAATCCTAATGAGTAAAAAGTATGTTTTTCTAATCTAATCTTTTGAATTCACAAGTTATCGAAAACTGGTTTTTCACACATAAACAATGGACTTACATTTGACACTACATCAGGGGCAGCTATCAATGCCAATGTTGAAGCATCTGATAATGAAGAACTAACAGGGGGAGGTTTTAAATGGGCATTTAGACCATCATTGTTCGTTTCATCGCCTCCTGAACTGTCGTCTGAATCGCTGTACTGTTGAAGAGACAAGAGCCCCGCCATGTTTTAGGCTCGGTGCAAAGAGAACTCTATGATAGTCTCGGAGTGACTATAGGTATCATTGAAAATATATTATAATTAAAAAGTGCCGATTTCTGTACTTTAAAAAATATTGTGATGCAACATACTCATTAAAATTGGGTTTTTTTTTCTTTTCTGGTCACTCCAAATAAACAAATACGTATTGAGGTCAATGTCCCTCCGCTCCACTAAACGTTTCTTCGACGTCAACTCAAAAGTAGACTTGGAACGAACAGTCTCGCACGGCCTCCGGCTGTTGGCGTTACCCACACCCTTATTACCCCGGTTTTCCATATTACATTCTTCTAAGAAATCGGATTCCTGTGCCTGTCACACCCATAGACAAACCCCGCTAAGTGGGAAGATTCCCCTACCGGCCCTATAAGTCTCAAACAATACCGAGATGTTGTAACAACATTAGGGCTGAATACGTGGTCTTTTTCAGACCTGGATACAGCAGAGATCGGCCTGTGCCTGCGCCGGTGATGCACGCGGACTAAGCCTTTCCAACCAAGTCAGCGATCGGAGCTCTGTACATTTACGCGGCGGGTGCATCTTGGTCCCAATTACTCCTACCTGCCAGGAGGTTCTCCTACCTTCTAGAGGTTTTGGTTCCCACTCCGGCAGCACTGTTGGTCTGAGCCTCGTACACCTCTTACCTTCAAGGAAGTGCCAAATCCTCACGATTGAGCCTCGCCCACCAACTACTTACCAACTTGTCACGCATCCCCAATCCCCCAAGGTTGTCTTACTAAACGATGTGGATGTTCGGTAACCGATGGCTTACTAGACTAAATGCCCGGTTAGGTGGCCATTTAATTTAGTTCATGCATACCTGTGCAGGCCATCTGAGGCGCCCGTATACAGCCCGTCTACGGAGATGGTCTATTGACGGTCAACAGGTAGGCTTCTTGTCCCTGTAGTATGAACCTAAGCACCTTCACCAAGACAAAGCGGTGATCCTTGAGGGTGTTTGTTAGAGCAGCTCTGCGTTTGCAAACCTAAACGAATATTGAGCGCTGCTATCGTCAAGAGGTGATTCGAAAGTAGACATATGGACACACACATACACACGCGCACACACAAACACACACACACACACACACATACACTCACACAAAGAGTAGGCCCTCACCACGGTACACAGCGTTATAATAATAGTAATAATAATAATAATAATAATAATAATAATAATAATAATAATAATAATAATTAATAATAATAATAATAATAATAATAATAATAATAAGTTATTTATATAGCGCTCAACTTCCACACAAGTGCTCAGTGGCGCTTTACAATATTAATTGTCATTCAAACATTCATTCTTTGACAATTTTGAGAATGCATATGAAGAAACAAACATATACACATGTACACAAACTCAATCACAGATTCATTTACATTCATATACGAATATACACACACATACTTTCACCATTATTACTCACCAGCATTTGTAACTTATTCTAACAAAAGACATTTGAATGGATGAATTACAAAAAATGTATATATTTTTAAAAGTTCAGTTAACAGTGGAAATTGTCAATCTGAACTTAAGGTTAAAACTGGAATAAAATAAACTTAAAATTAAAATTTGATTTAAGGCGTATTCTGTGAGCGAAACTATTCGTAAGCTCTGGAAAAAAAGTTCCGTTTTAAGGTGTTTTTATTTTTATTATTATTTTTTTTTAAGGACCGACTATCCCTAATTAGTTTTACATCTGGGGAGAGCGCGTTCCACAAGATGGGACCAAATGCAATTTTCTTAGACTTTGAAAAAGCATTTGACAGCATTCATTACCAGGGTCTATGGAACATCATGAGACACTAGGGTCTGCCCCAAAAGATAGTAAACATTGTAAAAATTCTGTATACTGACGTCAAGGCAAAGTAATTTCCAAACAAGGACTCTCAGAAAACGTTCAAATAGAGATTGGTGTAAAACAAGGCTGTGTGTTATCCCCAAATCTATTCCTATTTGCACTCGATTGAGTAATGAAAGAATCGATGAATGGGACCAAAACAGTAACCAGGTGGACTTTATCAGAGATGTTGGAAGATCTGTATTTTGCAGATGGCATTGTTCTCCTGTCATAAAAAAATTTCAGGATATTGAAACAGGAACACAGAAGATCGCCCGCAATGCCATGAAAATAGACTTAAAGATAAACATAGCAAAAACAAAAACAATGAGAATAAATGCAAAACAAAAAGAACCCATCAAACTATTGGGAGATGAATTTTGCTATCTTGGAGTTGGAGCTAAAATGTCTGAAGATGGAAACTCAGTAAAGGAAATAAATGAAAGGGTTAAAAAAAAAAAGCCCGTAAAACTTTTGGCACCTTAAACAAACTTTGGAATGCAAAGAAAATTTCAACAAAAACTTAGATGCGCATATTCAAGAGTAATGTGTTATCAATTCTGTTATGTGAAGCAGAATCTTGGAAATCAACCAAAAAAAAAAAAAAACCCGTTTGTTGCAAATCTTCCACATTTTTTTGACCCAACAAAATATCAACTAAAGATCTTCTACAAAAAAAACTGACATGACCCCCCTTTCTAAAACAGTCAAATCAAGAAGATGGGGATGGTTTGACATGTTTGTCGGATTAAGGAGGGAGCAATCCCGAAAGCAGCACTCAGATGAACACCGCAATAAATAAAGGAAGACCACTGGAAACTTGAAGAAGATAATATGTGAAAAGATAGATGACATCCTTCGATTGGGCCTGGAGTGAGGTCCGGAGCTGGCAGAAGACAGAAGTCACTGGTGCTCCTTACTGTCGACCTTATGGAACACCAAACAGGAGTAGTAACTAAGTAAGTTGTCACATTACAGATAGCTGGTCAGGAATATATTATTGACTACTTATGTCTCCTGTGCTGCACTATTATTGTGTCTGTGTCTGCTCTTATTCTTTGTGTGCGTGTCTTGCACAATGATCCGCACTAACGGTTTGCACTTTAGTTGCGGATGTTTAACTATTGCAAAAAGTGTAAAATAAAATGTTTTAAACAAAAACATTAATAAAAGAAGAAAGAAAGAAATAAAGAAAGAATACAGTTTTAAGAAAAAGCAAAAAAAAAAAAAAAAAAAAAAAAAAAACAACAACAGCAACAACAACAATGACAACAACAACAACAACAAATAAAAAGAATTACGCCCCTCCACACAGCATCCTTAATTATCAAAGAAATTTAAGTCTAATTTCTTCGGGAATCATTCATGTTGTACAATAAGTGAGCAAGTTTAATTCAGAAAAGTGAGTGGAGCAGGCACTTATGTTGGTAACAACAAGATATGAAGTGAATAGAAAAGTGCCAGAAGACAATAGAGAATGAAAATTTTTCGCGGCGGTGGTGGGGTTTGAACCTGCGACCTTATTGGTACGACAACTCCGCCTGGCAGGTGAGAGCGTGGCTCTACCGTGTGAGCTATCAACGAACACAAAATATTCGTTTCAAACTCAAAGTCATTACTAGATCCCTCTCTCACCCACTTCTTGAGACCGCCGATTCGTTCGTACACCACCATCGCGAATAATTTTGACCAGCAGTTAAGCTTAATAGCCAATATTCTCAACACAAACATATAACATAGAAACGATTGAGACATTGAGTATGCTCCGGTGTATGGGGTGAATTTTTAATTCAGAAAAGTGAGTGGAGCAGGCACTTATGTTGGTAACAACAAGATATGAAGTGAATAGAAAAGTGCCAGAAGACAATAGAGAATGAAAATTTTTCGCGGCGGTGGTGGGGTTTGAACCTGCGACCTTATTGGTACGACAACTCCGCCTGGCAGGTGAGAGCGTGGCTCTACCGTGTGAGCTATCAACGAACACAAAATATTCGTTTCAAACTCAAAGTCATTACTAGATCCCTCTCTCACCCACTTCTTGAGACCGCCGATTCGTTCGTACACCACCATCGCGAATAATTTTGACCAGCAGTTAAGCTTAATAGCCAATATTCTCAACACAAACATATAACATAGAAACGATTGAGACATTGAGTATGCTCCGGTGTATGGGGTGAATTTTTAATTCAGAAAAGTGAGTGGAGCAGGCACTTATGTTGGTAACAACAAGATATGAAGTGAATAGAAAAGTGCCAGAAGACAATAGAGAATGAAAATTTTTCGCGGCGGTGGTGGGGTGTACGAACGAATCGGCGGTCTCAAGAAGTGGGTGAGAGAGGGATCTAGTAATGACTTTGAGTTTGAAACGAATATTTTGTGTTCGTTGATAGCTCACACGGTAGAGCCACGCTCTCACCTGCCAGGCGGAGTTGTCGTACCAATAAGGTCGCAGGTTCAAACCCCACCACCGCCGCGAAAAATTTTCATTCTCTATTGTCTTCTGGCACTTTTCTATTCACTTCATATCTTGTTGTGAGCAAGTTTAATAATCTTGCCCAAGGAAATAATAAAATTGCTCGAAGCTAGGCTCGATCCCAGGATCTCCATGGTCATAGTGTAAAGATTTTATTCAAAAGAAAAAGAAAAAGAAAAAGAACTATCTACCACCGGTCATAATTCTTGTACAGTTTTTGGCGCTCTACAATTTTCGTTTCTCATCTTTGTAGAAACAGGAGTCATAAATACCTGACCTGGAAGGGAAAAAATAGCAGCACACGAGTAAACAAGTGTGTTATGTGTTTGGTTGGGGTCCAAGATATCATGGATGTTTACACGGTGCTAAAGGGGGTCGAAAGTTCAAGAATATTGATAAACAACAGATCAAAGCGAACGCTCATATTATTGGAATGCGTTTGTCAGTAATTTCGTTCCTTAAATTTTGTTTAAATGTATAGATTGTGTGCGCTTGTCTAAGAAGCTCACGGACCAACACACAAAACTGTGTAACCTTAAACGTTTATAGTCTGATTAATACAGTTTAGTAAGAATTACTCTTAAACGCGGATGGCAAAAAAATTTTTAAAAAATAACAAAGACATGAGTGACGTCATCTTCGAACTATCTATATATAGGTACTATTAAAGAAAACTCGGCTATAATCATAATCACAATCAAAGTTAAAGTCACGAGGAAACTGGAAAGTAAGCTCTCATGAGCCTCTCTTGCCAGTGTAAAAAAAAAAAAAAAAGAAGAAACAAATAGAGAGAAAAAATTGTGACCCATAATCTCAGAACAGTATTGAGGCTGTGCCAAAATGTCTTTTTCGTAACATTCGCCATAAAAATATTACAATACTAATTCATTTTGAAAAAAAAATAATAACAAAAGTTTCTTTTTTTTCGATCGGATCACGAAAAATAAACCAAAGTAGGCAATTTATTGCTATTTGTAAATGATACGTAGATGAGGAAAATAATGTGTTTACGATTCTTCTTGAAGAGTTCAATAGTGAACGGGCAAAATTATGTAACATTGTTAGAAGAAAAACTTTTCCCAGACTTTTATTACGTTATCCAGATTGTTCATTTGTTTTTGTTTTTTCAATAAGATGGGGCAACTTCCTACACTAGTAACACTACCCCGTCTTTTACTTTTAAGAGAAACTTATTCAAAATGACACACGATTTATTTCTATAAATGAAAGGCCTCCAATTAGTCCTAACTCGAATTCTATGGACTGCGGCAATAGGATTCAATAGTCTGATGTCACGTCCGCCCAGCAGCGAGCAGCTTGGTTCTAAAACTGTTTCACATGTCATGTGATCAGAATGTATAAACGTGAAAATATGATCAGATTTATAATATTATTCTCCTCTGGATACACTTTTATGCTCGTCGCAGAAGTATTTCATAAGGGCGTCCGCCATTTTTCTGATAGTTTAGGACCAGTTACTAAGTTAATATGCGTCATTACGAGGGAAGTGACGTCACGGCTATTGAAGCCTATAATTTGGTTAATGATGTCCGACATGGTAATAAGGGTCGCACAACGATTTACAGGAAGCAGTGTAAAAAGAGTTCATTCGAAATGCATGGGATCAAACCACTATTCAAGACAGAGAATCAATAGGATCATGGGAAAGATAAACAACAAACAATCACTACCCACAATGATAAAGCAACTTTGGGATCGACAAATCACATCCACATTTTAGAAATACGTCAAAATATTCGATGTCAAACTTGAGGAGTGTTTATGAATATGAAAACAATCGTCAAATTGATATTTTTCAATACATTTTCTTGAAAAGTTGAATAAATAGATTTCATTAAATTAGTTTGGTTGTGGTAAAATTTCAGACTTGCATCCATAATGGCTTTGATCGCGTGGTTACAAGCTTCTAAACTTTTCCAGTTTGTTCTTTTTCTCGCACCAGATATATTTCTAGCCCTCAAAAAAAGATATTAAACTTAAACGTGAGCAAATATAATATATATATATATATATATATATATATATATATATATATATATATAATATATATATATATATATATATATTCTCAAATCATTTTTTTTACACATACTCCAACAACATTGTTTTATCTAGAATTCCTGGAATCATCAGGGAGGTCGTTTAGGGGTGTGTATGTGTGTGTGTGTGTGTGTGTGTTCGTAAGTATGTGTGCTTATACAGGGCAATGTCCACTAAACGTGCTCAAAGCGCTTTACAAGGGACCCTAGCCAAAAACAACACTTAATATATAGGACGAGACATAACGCCTATTAGGCGATATTACATTTTTCTCAGACATTTAATTTTACACCTGAGTACGAGTAAAGGGCCTTTTCGAAGGACTCAACTATGCGCCGCTCAGAGCGGGACTTGAACTCTGGACCAATGGCAAGGTCATACCACTAGACCTATTGTGCGGCTATGACATATTTTGGTCTAGTGGTATGACACTAGCATTCGGATCTGAAGGTCCTGGGTTCGAGCCTCGCGCTCGGCGCATAGTTGAGTCCTTGGAAAAGGCTCTTTACTCACATTCTCTCACCGTACTCAGGTGTAAAATGAGTACCTGGCCGTTAACAGCGTTGTCTTTATCCGAAATATTGTAATATCGCCTAAAAGGCGTCATGTCCCGTCCTACATGTTAAATGTTGCTGTTGACCAGGGACCTCTTGTAAAGCGCTTTGAGCACATTAAGTGGATATTGCGTTTATAAAGCTCAATAATTATTTTTTTTAGACCATGTAGTCATGATATTTTAGGAAATAGATATCATTTTTGATTGACTTTACACTTTACAGCTTAATGGAAGGAGAATTTAAACTCTATAATATTAATATTATATGACCCAAATTTACCGCACTCAAAATAAGTACGCAACAACTCTCTCTCTCTCTCTCTCTCTCTCTCTCTCTCTCTCTCTCTCTCTCTCTCTCTCTCTCTCTCTCTCTCTCTCTCTCTCTCTCTCTCTCTCTCTCTCTCTCTCTCTCTCTCTCTTCTTTCTTATTGTAAACCCAATAATTCCTGTCTTATCTCATTTGTATTCGTCGCTTCACTCACCTGCCGCCACTGTCTGTTGACCGTTCAAACATCAGACCTGAGACCTGAGACATGGTTAGAGGTCGCCGAAACAATTCCGACTTCGAAATCATGAACGTCGCGACATCTTCAACTTCAATTCATTTGCAGCAGTGACCTGTGGTGTGGGCGGGGTCCCGTTAGTGCGAATCTTACAAACACAGCACACCGTATCAACCAGCATACGTTATGATGGTTTATTTTAAGGCCGTGATTTGCAATTGGCTAAAATCATAACAGGTGTTCCTTTAGATAGAACGAATCTTACAAAGAAAGATAATATCTCGACGTATTTATTTATTATGGATTATGGCCGGTGATTTGTAATGGGGAAAAGCTGATAACAACTTTTTTTTGTGCTTATTCATTTCAATTTCTCGTGGATTAACGCTTTCAATTGACAAACAAGGTAATTCTCCTCCTCTCCTCCTCTTCCTTCTCATTCTCCTTCTCCTCCTCCTCCTTCTCCTCCTCCTCCTCCTCCTCCTCCTCCTTCTCCTCCTCCTCCTCATTATCATCATCATCATCACCATCATCATCATCATCATCAGCATCATCGTCATCATCATCATCAGCAGCATCATCGTCATCATCATCATCATCATCATCATCATCATCATCATCATCATCATCTTCTTCTTCTTCTTCTTCTTCTTCTTCTTCTTCTTATTCTTCTTCTTCTTTTTCTCCTCCTCCTCCTCCTCGAGCTTTTTGAGCTTTTTTATATAGCGCAATATCCACTTAATGTGCTCAAAGCTCTTGACAAGAGGTACCTAGCCAACAGCAACATTTAACATGTAAAATGAGACATGACGCCAGTTAGTCGATCTTACAATTTTTTCCGACGCTGTTAACGGCCAGGTTTTACACATTAGTACGGTGAGAGAATGTGAGTAAAGAGCCTTATCCAAGGACTCAAATATGCGCCGAGCGAGGCTCGAACTCAGGACCTTCCGATCCGAAAGCCATACCAACAGACCACATAATCTCCTCCTCCTCTTCCTCCCGTCCTCCTCCTCCTTCTCTTCTTCTTCTTCTTCTTCTTCTTCTTCTTCTTCTTCACCATCATCATCATCATCATCATCATCATCATCATCATCATCATCATCATCATGATCATCATCATCATCACCATCATCATCTCCTCTTTCTCTGTCTCCTCTTCCTTCTCCTCTTCCTCCTCCTCCTCCTCCTTCTCCTTCTTCTTCTTCTTCTTCTTCTTCTTCTTCTTCTTCTTCTTCTTCTTCACCTCCTTGTTCCTCAGCCCTCATCACCATCACCATCATCATCATCATCATCATCATTATTATCATCACCACCACCATCTCCTCTTCTTCTGCCTTCTCTTCCTCCTCCTCCTCATTCCATTTCTTCAACTCTTCTTCAAATATCAATTGAAGTGTGACTAACATAGAAACCCATCCATTTTCGTTCCTGGCCTATTCAACAAGAGAATCCAAATTGAGGCCATGTAAACCAAAAGGATTTCTTTTATAGGGAATGAGATTAGCGGAAGAGTAGCGTCTCTTGATTGGACGTCACCTTACAGAGAGAACGTCAAAATGGTTTTGCGCACGCGTCTCTCTCGTCCTCGCTTTCGGTGAAGAGTCTCATGCCGCACAACCAACATGACGTTCTCTCTCTAATAACTTTGCCGCTCGTGACTTCCAATCAAGGGACGCTACACTTCCGCTAATTTCATTCCCTATTGGGGTAGAGCCTAGAAAACTGCGGAGAACAGTAGAAAAAAACCATTTAAATAATTTTTGAAATACGTCTACTAGATGTACCGTTAAGCTATTATGAGCACACTTATAAAATTTCACATCCAGGCTATAGATAAAGAAAGGCGCTACCCTATCCAGATAATACACAATAATAATAATAATAATAGTGTGTTCAGCTTGAAAGTCGTCCATGGTTTTCAATGTTTGACTAGAAAGGGCGAGGGCACAAGATAAACTATTTCGCAGTCAATGTTAACTTTTCTTATAATATCTCAATATTAACTCTTCCAAACTTTAAATGTAGGCCAAAGCCCATTCATAGCTATAACATTTTTATCATTGTTTTTTCCCCTTTTCTCTGGGCGGCACTAGAGCTTTAACACTAGAGCTTTTATATAGCGCAATATCAACTAAATGTGCTCAAACGGCTTTACAAAGAGTTCCTGCCCAACAGCAACACGTAACATGTAAAACAAGACATAACGCCTGTTAGGCGATATTACAATTTATTTCCAACAGAGACAGCGTTGTTGACGGCAAGGTACTCATTTTACACCTGAGTACGGTGAGAGAATGTAAGTAAAGAGTCTTTTCCAAGGACTCAACTATGCGCCGAGCGAGGCTCGAACCCAGGACCTTCCGATCTGAAACCGAGTGTCATACCACTAGACCACATAGCTGCACGGCGCATAGTTTATCCTTGGGAAAAGGCTATTTACTCACGTTCTCTCAACGTACTCAGGTGTAAAATGAGTATCTGGCCGAGGACAATATCGCGCATTTTCATCACCTTATGATGCTCAATGCACGTTACAAATAAATCTACAAAATTTACATAGAGTCTATATATATAAAACGTAAATAACAATGATATCAATAGCAGCAGTGTTTGTACATGTAATATCGTATCGATATCATGAAAATTATGTAACGGTAAAAAAGGCAGTGCTTTAACAATGATTTAAAGCGATCAATACTAAAAGGATAAAAATTATGAAGTTTGAGTTCTTTACATTGTAAGAAATTGTATTTATTATTTCATTCTCCGCCATTTCAGTAACTCCAAGTTTCATATTTGTAACGAGAAATTCATATCGATTAATGCAAGTACTCCTACCTCATTGTCATACTCGCTAATCGGAAGGTTGGCTCACAACCCACGTGCTAAAAACGATGTCGTCTGTATTTGATGGTATTTGCCCAAATTTTGATTTCTCGATGTCCAATCAATCTCGTAATACACGCAAACCATCTTCATGTCAATTGTAAGCAACATGCAAAATCATTTTGTGACGGTTGGTCCAGTGGTTTCGGAGTCCTACTGTTACTAAAATCCAACTTGCCAAATATAATATAATAAGATATTGGTCTGTTAAGAAGTTCTCTCTACTCCTATGGGATACAATATTGTCTTTCAATTTTTCTCTTCCTGCAACGGGATCTATAGGGAATGAGATTAGCGGAAGAGTAGCGTCCCTTGATTGGACGTCACCTTACAGAGAGAACGTCAATTTGGTTTTGAAGTGTCTCAAGCCGCTTTCATCGGAAGCGAGGACGAGAGACGCATGCGCACAACCAACATGACGTTCTCTCTCTAATAACTTTTCCGCCGGTGACGTCACAGACTATGGGCGACGTCCAATCAAGGGACGCTACTCTTCCGCTAATCTCATTCCCTATTCTTCCATGTAGACTCTTTCTCTCACATTCTAACAATCTTTTATTTAGTTTTCCTTATGTCTCTCCCCAGGCGTGTATCGCGTTCTAAAGCCAATAATCCTTTGCTCCCCTTAAATGTGTTGCCATCCTTACTTTATTTGTGTGCTGATTTGACAAAACCCGTCGGATGTCGCATGAGCTAGTTTTGAGATAAGAACGAATAAAGGTGAAAAATTATTATCTGCTTGATTTTTGTTTTTGTTTTTTGGATTTTTTTTTTCTTTTCACTTCATCGTTTTCATTAATCCATACATTTTCACAAAAATGTTTTGCAATTTGAAGCTTTTAGGTACTTTTTTTTCTGAGCTCTATTATTGATCCAAAATATGTGGTCTTATCTTCAAAAGCGATATTCTCCGTTTTATTATTTTTGATCCCCTCCCTTCCAATGCGAATAACTTCGACCCGAATTAAGATAATTACAAAACTCAAAATGCATTTTGTCCACAAATGATGTCTCTATAATATAATAATGTTTTAGGATTCGAATTTTTCCGACTTCCGACGGGTTTTGCCAAAGCAGCACTCATTTGCATTTCCAATGATGATGATACTGTCACTATCTTGATCGGAATTACACTCACTATTTTCCTATATTTAACCACAAGCCTCCGACTTCTTCCTTCTTTGCTCCTTTTAGCCTTCTAGTACATAATATTCTCTTCCTCCTCCTTGTCATCATCATCATCATCATCATCATCATCATCATCATCATCATCATCATCATCATCATCATCTCCTTTTGTGAAATTAGAAATCGTCACCTTAGATGTTAACAAAAAAAAATTTAATAAAATAAAGAAAAACAACAAACAACAAACAAAAACAAACAATAACAACAAAACCAAGAAAATCGACACGGGCAGAACAAAACACCACTCCATCTCCATTCCCAAAACAGAACATAAGCAAAAGACATAATTAAATTTTTTATTTTTTATTTAATAATTTCCTGACCCTTGACGAAGATGTAGGATCGAAACGGTTGCTCTCGAATTTGTTTGATTTTATGATATCTATGCCATTATCATCCCCTTGTTTTCACTTTTTCTTCTATTACCGATTCCTAAATAATAAATAAAAAAATTTCCTTTATTCATCCCTAAGGGAAAATTTTTCTTTAGGGTCTATTCCAAGGGAAGATTGGAATAACCCAGGCGTCAGCCGCAGTGCAGCGCCGCAAAGTGAGCTAAGGCTATGTGACTTGCTCAAGGCCACACAACGCGGCGGGTACCTTTCAGGTACGAAGCAAAGACCATACCGCTGAGCCACGCTGTCCCATAATACCAACCAATTTAATTTATGACACGTATTATTGAAAATGTGTTAGGATTTTCCTGCTTGTCCACTCCAACTAAAGTATCTAGTACTAGTAGCTATCGAAAGTCATCTCTTATTGACATGAATCGTTCGGAAATGATATAAATAAATGAAAGCTTTCATTCTAACAATAAATAAAATGCCGCTCCTTGATACGTTTATTTAACCACACACACGAGAACCAACCTCGGCAAGGTCATGGCATAACAAACAAGAGCGTTTTCAGTTTTCACTCGAGTGGACGGAAACATTGAAAAAAAAAAAGAACATTATGGCTATAATTAAAAAGACGTGCTGTTTGGTTTGGGGGGGGGGGGGGGGGTGGGGGGGGGGGGGGGAGGGGGGTAAGGGCGGGGGGGGGGGGGGGGGTTGGGTTTTCTTTGTTGTTGTTGTTGTTTTTTAATAGATCAATGCCATGGGCATTTTTTTCTATAGCTCGTCCAAGTTTGAAGGACATCTATATATTAACCGATTAACTGCCGTGCTTTGAAAAGACACATATTATTATTTAAAAATTTGGCCAGAAAACTCGTCCTTCAAATATCGATCGATTTAAAGGACCCTCATCTTTGCAAAAAAACTCTCAAATCTGGGACCTCGGGAGATCTCACATTTGAGAGTTTTTGCAAAGATTAGGGTCATTTAAATCGATCGATATTTGAAGGACGAGTTTTCTGGCCAAATTTTTAATACACGTACAATGTTTTTCTAGAGTACGACAGCAGCTAACTGGTTTAAAGTGTTTAAGACGTTTGCAAAAGAACATTTATTTCATTGAATCTGTTTGTGGCGGGTGAATGTCCCCATTTACTGACCCCGTCCTCAAAGGCGTAGGCAAGCAGTTTAACTCGCTGCTTTGATTACAAAAGTTGCTTCCAGTCCGTCAAGCAAACCAATAACATAAATCAATAACAAAAACTTCTTTGTCCAAAAAAAAAAAAAAAGTAAATAAAAGAGTTTGCATTGAAATTGTTTGAGAAGTAAATTAGTAGCTATATAGTATCTTTAGTGTTAATTACTCTTTTGATTTGATTTGATTTCTTTCGTTTCGTTTTCTTTCTTTCTTTCTTTTATTAAAAAAAAAAGTTATATATGGCCATTGTGTTACTATCATGGTTAAATCGGCGCCGTTATAAAGGAAGATAATGAGTTAGCTTGCTGTTTGTTTTTGTTTGTTTGTTTGTTTGTTTGTTTTTTGGGTTTTTTTGTGTGTGTTTTTTGACTGTTTTTTGTTGTTGTTGTTGTTGTTATTTTGTTTTGAATTTTAATAGAGCTGTTTAACTGTGCTCATGTTGCCTCCCACCCAATCATTCTCTTTACAACTACCATTATTTATGAGTTTGCAGTAATAAGTAAAAACTAGATACCACCGCCGCCGCCACTAATACGACTACTACCCCAACCACCATCACCACTACCCCATCATCATCATCATCATCATCATCATCATCATCATCATCATCATCATCACCACCACCACCATCATCATCATCATCATCATCATCATCATCATCATCATCATCATCATCACCATGGTCATCACCACCATCATCAACATCATCATCATCATCATCATCATCATCATCATCATCATCATCATCATCATCATCACCATGGTCATCACCACCATCATCAACATCATCATCATCATCATCATCATCATCATCATCATCATCATCATCATCATCATCATCAACAACAACACCACTCAAATGACCTATCCTATCATCCAAATAAATAATCACTCACGTTTCCGTTCGACGTGTCCTACCTAGACCCCATGCTCCTGCTTCTGACCCCACCACCACCACTGGAGAACGGCGAAGGACACTAGGACACAAAGAAAGACACACAAACTACTAGATAGTCCCTCCGTTTTCGTGAGAGAGTGACATTTTGTAGACATAGGAAACCACCCCATCCATTTACTTCACTGCTCATTTCCACGGCCGCCATCACGCGCATGGACACTAATAGGGATAACTTTTTCTTTTTTTTATTTTTTTTTATTTTTATAATGAGCGTTTTCTCCCCCCCCCCCCCACCCCCTTTTTTTTTCGCCTTCCATGCCTTTGTGTTCTGTTTACATTTTCTCCTCCTTTCCCCCCTGTTCTCCTTTTATCTTTAGGTCGTTAGATAGATAGAAGCTTGGACACGAGGCAGGCAGGCGATACGTTTTAGTTTGACGTTGATTCTGTTGACGCTGTCCATCAATTTGGCATTAATTTATTTTGTGTAGCTCTTTCATCCTAAAAACTATCTATGGCGTGTGTCTAGATAGATATTTATACGTTTTCTACCTTACTTATCTCATATAGATGGAAGAGATAGAAAGAGAGAGAGAGAGAGAGAGGAGAGAGAGAGAGAGAGAAGAAGAGAAGGGGGGGGAGAAGAAGAGAGAGAGAGAGAGAGAGAGACGGGGGGGGGGAGAAAGAAAGAGGGAGAGAGAGAGAGAGGGGGGGGGGGAGAAAGAGAGAGGAGAGAGAGAGAGAGGAGAGAGAGAGAGAGGGGAGAGGGGAGGAGAAGAGGGAGGAGGAGAGAAGAGAGAGAGAGGAAGAGAGAGAGAGAGAGAGAGAGAGAAAAAGAGAGAGAGGAGTGTTTCCATTTATTTTCAGTTTCAATGTGTGTTTAGGATATAATTATAATACTTAATTATTTTTCATTAATTTATCATGATGATGGTGATCATCATCATAATAATAATTAATCATTTAATTAATAATAATAATAATAATAATAATAATAATAATAATAATAATAATAATAATAATTATTATTATTATTATTATTATTATTATTATTATTATTATTATTATTATTATTATTATTATATTTTTAAAAAAAAGCTTTTATATAGCGCAATATCCACTAAACATGCCCAAAATATGGGGTCCCAGGCCAACAGCAAAACGAAACATGTAGGACGGGACATAAAGTCTGTTAGACAATATTACATTTTTTTTTCGGACAGAGACAGCGCCGTTAACGGCCAGGTACTCATTTTATACCTGAGTATGGTGAG
>NC_088362.1:10840510-10858010 GCF_034508935.2 Berghia stephanieae
AATAATGCATAGCTGTACGTTGTAAAGATGTGTTCTTAATAGAAACAAAACAAAACAAACATTTCCTCAACTATTCTCACCATTCTATTATGTTAAATGTGTGCGGCTATGTTGTCTAGTGGTATGATACCCGTCTTCGGATTGTAAGGTACCGGGTTCGAATCCCGCTCTGAGAGGCACATAGTTGAGTCCTTGAAAAAGGCTCTTTACTCACATTTTCTCACCGTACTCTGATGTAAAACGAGTACCCGGACGGTAACGGCGTTATCTCCGTCGGAAAAGAAATATTGTAATATCGCCCAACAGGTGTCATGTCTCGTTCTACAATTTTAATATAATATGTGTTGCTATGACTCGAGACTAAGGACCCCCCCCTGTAAAGCGCTTTGAGCTCGTTTTGTAGATATTACGCTATATAAATGCTCGTTTAACCTGGCTTATAACAACGTTTTGTTTTTGTTTTTTGTTTGTTTTTTCGATGACTACGATGTTACTAGTGTACATCTGTGTGAGTGTGTCTATGTCAATATTGTATTGTTATAAATGTGTATGTAACCAAATGACAAATTGCCTGTTTTTTTTTTTTAGGACAATAAAGATTTATTATTATTATTTTTATTATTATTATTATTATTATTATTATTATTATTATTATTATTATTATTATTATTATTATTATTATTATTATTATTATTATTATTATTGTCTATGGTTCATTCCGACTTAATACTGTTTTGAGGCGATATATAACATTTGTGACCCTTCGCCTCAAAACGGTATTAAGTCGGGAGATGGTTAATATGTTGAAAATTGAATTTATAGCCAGAAATATCAGACTTGTGTTGAGTTTGTATGTTTTATTGAGGAGAATGGATACCATAAGGGTGCAAATGCCAACAATTTATATTTTTGACCAGTTCAACATTTAATTCGCTTTTAAGCATTTGGCTCGTTCTGACATAATACCGTTTTGAGACGATGGGTCACATTTGTTGTCCCACCGCTGAAATGTTCCTGACGAAAGTAAACTAAACTCAAACGTTCTGACTATGTGTACCCAAATCATTGATATGGACCGGGACGCCCCAGGGCAATTCTTAAGCCCTTCCCATTGAAAGTCCCCTTGTAAATCCCGTGGATGTGATTGTTTGCCCTAGACAGGCTGCATGAGAGAAAGGGGGGAAAGTGTGTTGGTGTGTGTGTGTGTGTGTGTGTGTGTTTGTGTGTGTGTGTGTGGGGGGGGGTAGATATGTAGATAGATAGATAGATAGAGAGAGAGAGAGAGAGAGAGAGAGAGAGAGTGTGAGAGAGAGAAGGAGACACACACACACACAGAGTGAGAGTGTGTGTGTGTGTGTGTGAGAGAGAGAGAGAGAGAGAGGAGGGGTATCTGTATGTATGTTTGTGTGTGTGAGAGAGAGAGAGAGAGAGAGAGAGAGAGAGAGAGAGAGAGAAGGGGGGAAAGGGGGGGGGGGGGTGTGAACTGAGACAGAGGGAGAAATGGGGTAATGATTGAACGAAGCAGATAACGAGAGAAGGAAGAAGGGAGATATATAGAGTGAGAAACAGAGAGAAAGAGAGAGAGAGAGAGAGAGAGAGAGAGAGAGAGAGAGGGGTATCTGTATGTATGTTTGTGTGTGTGTGTGTGTGTGTGTGAGAGAGAGAGAGAGAAGGGGGGGGGGGGGGGAAATTAGATTTTTAGATCCCCATGCGGGGAATTAGTTTGTTTGAACAATGCATAATGAAAGTGAAAAGATTGAAAAGCAAATAAGTAACAGAAACCAGGCGACTAATTTCATTCATCTGTGTGGTACATGATTTCTATGATAATTTTATTAAAATTTATAGTTCCAAGCACTGAAATATATTATTAAAAAGGATCGTTTGAAGGTGAAAAAAATATATATAAATAAAAAGGGCACACATACTCGTTCACTCTTGTCCCTCCCCCCATCACTCTCTCTCTCTCTCTCTCTCTCTCTCTCGCTCTCTCTCTCTCTCTCTGTCCCTCTTTCTCTGTCTCTCTCTCTCTCTATCTATCTATCTATCTATCTGTCTACCAATCATCAATCAATCCATCTATCTATCTATCTATCTATCTATCTATCTATCTATCTATCTATCTCACTATCTATCTATCTATCTATCTATCTATCTATCTATCTATCTATCTATCTATCTATCTTCTTCTCTTTCTTCTATCTCTATCTATCTATCTATCTATCTATCCATCTATCTAACTATCTATCTATCTATCTATCTATCTATCTATCTATCTATCTATCTATCTATCTATATATCTATCTATCTATCTATCTATCTATCTATCTATCTATCTATATCTATCTATCTATCTATCTATATCTATCTCTCAATCATCAATCAATCTATATATCTATCTATCTACCCCCCCCCCCCCACACACACACACAGACTAACTGTTGTGTGTTTTATCACATCAGCGATATAATAAAAATATTAAATCTATTATTTTATATCAGGTTTTCCATTATGAACCATTTTTTTTCCTCTGGTGTCACATTTTTGGTAAACATTCAAAATACAAAGGCAACATCACTTGTCACACTTACCTGTTTGGACAAGAGTGAAAGGCATCTCCAATCTCCAGCTCCATTTCTAACCATACAGTATGGTTTCTATTCGATGCAAATTTTTTAAAATGGAAATGGTTTCCCCAGTTAATTATACCTTTAGACATGCATTTTATCCTTTTTTTTTATAGTCTAAGAGAATACAAACACACACACACACACATTCACAAACGCACGCAGGGACAGGCACACACACTCAAATGTGTTATATCATATTATATTATATTATATTTATATTATATTATATTATATTATATTATATTATATTATATTATATATATTATATTATATTATATTATATTATATTATATTATATTATATTATATTGATATGTTAATACAAGTAATATTGTCGTCAGACAAAGTGTCTCGATAGTCCAATTTCAAGAAAGTTGTCAAGTCTTATTATTTTCATACGATAGCTTATTACATGCATATTGAATTTAATGTACTCAAATGTACTCCTGTTTATTACTTGGCGTATTTCACTATCACTAATTAGCCACTCCCACGCCTCGTTCTGAAAAAAGTCCGCGAAATTAAAGGGGAGGCAAGAGAAAATCAGCTGATCGTTAAAATAGTAACAGAAAAGTGGAGGTGCTCGGCAATGAATGCAAGAAAGACATTTAAAACGCCGTAAAAATGTTTAAAAATCACTTAATGTTATAATTACCATCCATAACAACCTGTCAAATTCACATATGTAAGATGTCAAGCCAAAATTAATAATAAAATAATAAAGAACACGATTGACCGGTGGTCCGTTGACTACACATGCATACGAGTACCAGAAATATTTTGTAAACAATGTAACACAATATAATGTGTAAGTTTCAAAGCAAATGCAACCACAAATAACATCAAAGAACAATGTGGGACTACTGTTTTAATTTCATAAAACCAAACGTATATTTTCTGCCCCCGATATTGAACGTGTAGTTAGTATGTATCGTACAAACAACATTCGTTTAGACAGGTAGTCGGGATTCTAGCGCCAGTTTTATTTGGGCAACCATGATTGGGATTTCACTCAATGCACTTATTATTATTAATTATTATTATTATTATTATTATTATTATTATTATTATTATTATTATTATTATTATTATTATTATTATCATATAATAATAATAATAATAATAATAATAATAATAATAATAATAATAATAATAATAATAATAATAATAATAACAATAATAATAATAATAATAATAATAATAATAATAATAAGCAGTTGAAAGGATATAGTCTTTGGTGTATAAGTGCATATGTACAATTTTCTTATAATAAATGCTTCAAAACAAAACAAAACTAAAAAAAATAAATAAAGAATAAATGAATAAAAATATCTATTTGGGCATTTACTTACATTAATAGTCTTGAAAATCACAATCACAATCCATGAAAATTAAATATCCCAAAATCCGAAGAAGACATGAATTTAATCCAAAATCCAACACAGGAATGTATTTTAATAGGAGACAGATATCCTATTAAAACCATAGCATTACTTGCAAACAACAATACCCCACTCTGTGTTTAACGGGCTTGTGGCCGTCACATTGTAAATTGTGGCCGCATTAGGGTAATCGGTGTCCTAAAGACTGACATACTGACATACAATCAATGAGAACTATAAAGAATCCATTCTAGAATTCAACTACAAACTGAAAAGCATGATAAATATCACTCTCTCAAATAATT
This sequence comes from Berghia stephanieae, assembly GCF_034508935.2. NCBI lineage: Eukaryota > Metazoa > Mollusca > Gastropoda > Nudibranchia > Aeolidiidae > Berghia > Berghia stephanieae. Next base: position 10,844,827 of record NC_088362.1, read on the forward strand.
TCCTTTGCTCAGGTTCACTCACACTCTCCTTTATTGCAAAACATTGATAAGTGAGATAAAGTTTGTATTTCAATTATAAACTTAATCACATAACCTAAATGATGGAGAATAAAAACAGCTAATTATAAAAATAATTCACAGATCAAATTATCTATTTGAACTCCGCATATTTAGCTTAATTACTCATTGACCATATATTTTTTTAAATGGCATTGTTTCATTTAAACAAGACCATGACGCTTATGCCTGGACCGGGTATTCACAAATTCTGCTTTTGTGTTCCACTTTTCGAATCGAATATATCTCTATCTTATCCGTTTATTTGCAAATTTTCTGCACTTTATAAATAAGACCATAACGCTTATGTCTGGACCGGTTGTTCGCAAATTCTGCCTTTGTGTTCCACTGTTCGATTAGAATTAATCTCTATTTTTTCCGTTTATTTGCAAAGTTTCTGCACTTTATAAATAAGACCATAGCGCTTATGTCTGGACCGGGCATTCGCAAATTCTGCTTTTGTGTTCCACTTTTCGAATCGAATTAATATCTAGTCTATCCGTTTATTTGCAAAGTTCTTGCATTTTATTAATAAGACCATAACGCTTATGTCTGGACCGGGCATTCGCAAATTCTGCTTTTGTGTTCCACTTTTCGAATCGAATTAATCTCTATTTTATCCGTTTATTTGCAAAGTTTCTAGATTTTATAAATAAGATCATAACGCTTATGTCTGGACCGGTTGTTCGCAGATTCTGCCTTTGTGTTCCACTGTTCGATTAGAATTAATCTGTTTTTTCCGTTTATTTGCAAAGTTTCTGCACTTTATAAATAAGACCATAGCGCTTATGTCTGGACCGGGCATTCGCAAATTCTGCTTTTGTGTTCCACTTTTCGAATCGAATTAATCTCTATTTTATCCGTCTATTTGCAAAGATTCTGTACTTTATAAATAGGACTATGACGCTTATGTCTGGACTGGGTATTCGCAAATTTTCCTTTTGTGTTCCACTTTTCGAATCGAAATAACATCTAGTCTATCCGTTTATTTGCAAAGTTTCTGCACTTTATAAATAAGACCATAACGCTTATGTCTGGACCGGGCATTCGCAGATTCTGCTTTTGTGTTCCACTTTTCGAATCGAATTAATCTCTATTTTATCCGTCTATTTGCAAAGATTCTGTACTTTATAAATAGGACTATGACGCTTATGTCTGGACTGGGTATTCGCAAATTTTCCTTTTGTGTTCCACTTTTCGAATCGAAATAACATCTAGTCTATCCGTTTATTTGCAAAGTTTCTGCACTTATAAATAAGACCATAACGCTTATGTCTGGACCGGGCATTCGCAGATTCTGCTTTTGTGTTCCACTTTTCGAATCGAATGAATCTCTATCTTATCCGTTTATTTGCAAAGTTTCTGCACTTTATAAATAAGACCATAGCGCTTATGTCTGGACCGGGCATTCGCAAATTCTGCTTTTGTGTTCCACTTTTCGAATCGAATGAATCTCTATCCTATCCGTTTATTTGCAAAGTTTCTGCACTTTATAAATAAGACCATAGCGCTTATGTCTGGACCGGGCATTCGCAAATTCTGCTTTTGTGTTCCACTTTTCGAATCGAATGAATCTCTATCTTATCCGTTTATTTGCAAAGTTTCTGCACTTTATAAATAAGACCATAACGCTTATGTCTGGACCGGGCATTCGCAAATTCTGCTTTTGTGTTCCACTTTTCGAATCGAATGAATCTCTATCTTGTCCGTTTATTTTCAAAGTTTCTAGATTTTATAAATAAGACCATAACACTTATGTCTGGACCGGGCATTCGCAAATTCTGCTTTTGTGTTCCACTTTTCGAATCGAATTAATCTCTATTTTATCCGTTTATTTGCAAAGATTCTGCACTTTATAAATAAGACCATGACGCTTATGTCTGGACCGGGTATTCGCAAATTCTCCTTTTGTGTTTCACTTTTCGAATCGAATTAATATCTAGTCTATCGGTTTATTTGCAAAGTTTCTGCATTTTATAAATAATAATAATTGTTCAAAATTTTACCTTACACCCGATATTACAAGTACAAGTGAGCCAGGTGAAGAAGATTGTCAAACAGTGTGACAGATGAAATAGGAAGAGAGAGAGAGAGGGAGAGAGAGAGAGAGAGAGAGAGAGAGGAGTGAGAGAGAGAGAGAGAGAGAGAGGGCAAGAGAGAGAGAGAGAGGGTAAGAGAGAGAGAGATATTCGTTTTTTTTGTTCAAAATCTCTCTCTCTCTCTCTATCTCTCATTGCACAAGGTTGTGCTATTTACTACTATTTATCAAGAACAGCCAAGCTGGCAACCCAGTCTCTGTATAAACTAAGCAAGATGGCAACAGGGACCTCGCTCCTTATCCAATGCCGAAGCTTTAGTTTGAGTCAAACGGTTTTGTTAAAAAAACCCACCCAAAATAAGTTCGTGTCGTAAGTGATGGAAGTTGAAGTCGGCTTATTATAAAATCGTTTTTATGGTCTGTTTGGATTACCCTTTTTAAATAGAAAAAGTGAATATATCATAAACTTGAAGAATAGGCAAGCTAAATGAAATTTAAATTGACTGATTAAATGAGTACGCGAGGCTGAGTTGCGAACGACTACTGGGTTCCGACATTCCGATCCCAGTGTCATTCATGTTCACCGTACCGTGTTACTGTCTACACACTACACTGCATTGTTAGTGACTGGTCATGTCTTTTTTGTTTGTATGTTTTACGCAAGCTTAATAAAAATTAAATTGACTGATTAAATGAATACGTGAGGCAGAGTTGCGAACGACTCATGGGTTCCGACATTCCGATCCCAGTGTCAGTCATGTTCACCGTACTGTGTTACTGTCTACACACTACACGGCATTGTTAGTGACTGGTCATGCCTGTTTTGTTTGTATGTTTCTTTTAATATGGGTCAATTTACAAAGAATAATAATAGAAATGTTCAAAACAAAAACTAGATTCACTATTACGTGCCTGTAATGAAGTGCTTTCCACAAACCGTGAGCGAGAATGATGGTGGAGGTAATGGCAACCATGTGGGTTTGTTATTGTTTCCTACCTCCGTCAACCCGCGCATCCGGTTGCGCACCCACGCTGATTCTGACTAATATATGCATCACGATTCTGTAAACTTTATCGACCCCCACCCCCTCCCCCGGAAAAAAATATTCAAAATATATTCAAAATAGCAACAACGATCACGCTGTACAAGTCTCTTGTCAAACCTGTCCTTATTTACAAATGCGGAACATGGGCCATTACACGACACAAAGAAGAAAAACTTGACCCATTCCATAAAAAAGCAGCTAAGACTCATGCTTAACATCCACGACTCTACACAAATTACAAACAAATCATTTTATTGTTTTTAAATGCAACGAAGCTCAGCTTTCAGCCGCAAAAAAAATTAAAAAAATAGAAGCATGATGGGAAGGTTATTCGGACACATACTTAGAAGAGACAACGCTATTCCAACAAACAAAGCCATGAAAAGTCAAGACAGATATCCAGGCAGACCAACGACAAACATTCACACACTTGAAACGCTTCCAGAATCATCAGAACCATCAGGAATTAAGGTCGGAAAAATATAATTTATAGACCTACAGTCCCTTGCGACCAATGGATTGAGACCAATGGAGGGAATTCGGCAATTGAAGAAGTCAATAGAGGAGCTACCGAGGCGTCCCAGTCGGTTGATTAGGAGGCGGGCGGCAATAAGTCAAATAAGTAGCCAAAAATTGTTTTGTGAAATAAAAGTCAGCCGGAAGTTGCTATCATTGTCACTAATTCCGTCACTAGCTACGTTCAATATCGCTTTATTTTATTACTACACAAGACACGATCATTGGTAGATGAGCCCTTCATGAGCCTTGACCCTCAATCAAGTTCTTCATAGCATTTCTAAAATATAGAATCAGATATATCCCAACAAGATAATTACCACATCTTGTTTAAATACGCATACACACTTATTACATACCCAGCCTGTTTGGATAAGTTGTATTTAACCTCTCTTGATCTATACCACCCCGAAGATACGAGTGTCATAATGTGAAGCAACCAAAGCAAACAGAGAGAGTGATAGAGATCAAGTCAACTCTCACAGCGTATACTCTTCGACCAATATTTGAATGAAACTTTATCATGGGCCGAGCCTTGTCTTCGAGGATACGGGGCTATGTTGTGGTATGTCCGTGTTTTGGCTTAAATATTACACTCTTAAGAGGCAGATAAAAACATAATCCTTAAGGAATTTATAAGAGAACTTCGTCTTTCTTGTGATTGGAAAATTGACGACGACTTGGACTTATTCAAAGTTAAAACCATTTTTTTTTCTTCTTCTTACTTCTTCTTTCCTTTTGTCAGTGCGCGGATTACATTTTCGGATTTTAATCGGTCAGAAAATAACTTGCGATTTTGCAAAGTCCTTTCCCCAATGCATTAACCCTCTCCTTACCACCCATAGGAAAATCGTCACATTCGTTACGATGCAACAGACAATTTTCTCATTTTGATTTCTCTTGTACATCACAAAATTGAAAGAAATGCTTTGATTACAGCTGCGAGTATAAATACTAAACACTGTGTTGTAGAGCTCACTTGTTACTTTTTGTTTGAGAAAGAAAAGTCTATTCTTGTGTTGGGTGGGAGTGAATTCTAAAAATAACTGGTAAGGAGAGAGTTAAATCCATTTTTCGACACTGAAACTAAGTAGATTTCCATTCTCTGTGGCCGAGTGGTTAAGCCATTGCACTGTAAACCGGAAGGTGCCGGGTTCGAGTCCCTCTCGGGCCCTACGGGTTTTTCTTTCTTGGGCAAGACTAAGCTATTCATTTATTATAAGTTTATCCTTGCCATCGGATACACTTTGAGCATATAGCCATTTAATCAGAAATTGTGTATAGTGATATATATATATATATATATATATATATATATATATATATATATATATATATATATATATATTTATACCCGTTGTCTTCAATAAAACCAATCAACTTAATTGTAGACATGTTTTTGTTACTATCCATTACATTTTTAGCACTCATATAAACCCCACATAAGAACCCTTTTGGGGTGGGCCATTTATCTTAGACCATTATTTCAAGTCCACTCCTCAAATGATTGATAACGGTATTACAACATTTATTATTGTTATGATTTATTGGATCAAGTCTTATCTAAATGAATTCTTTGGCTCGGTAATATGGTCCTTTTATTCTTTAGACTTTACCTTTAAAGGTAATAAATATGTAAATAAACGGATTAATAGAAGATGGATAGATAGATAGATAGATAGATAGATAGATAGATAGATAGATAGATAGATAGATATATAGATAGATGGGTAGATGGATGAATAGATAGATCGAGAGATCAATAGATAATTAGAAAGATAGAATGATACACACCCACACACACATACACACACACACACACACACACACATATATATATATATATATATATATATATATATATATATATATTATATATATATATATATATAAATATATATATATTATTGTATATATATGGGGAGGTGGGGGGGGGGGGGGGGTTAAGCATCAAGTCCATTCTGTTGCTTTGGCGTTTGATTCATGGCAAAACATAACAGTATTTGGTCTGTCGTACTCTGGTAAAAAAACAAACAGGTATTTAAAATTTTGTCCAGAAAATTCGTCCTTCAATATATACCAATCAATTGAAATGGCCCTCATCTTGGCAAAACCTCTCAAACCTGGGATTTCGAGAAGTCTCCCATGTTTGAAAGTGTTTGCCAAGATGAGGGTCATTTTAATCATCGATCGATATTTTATTTGAAGGACGAGTTTTCTGTCTAAAATTTTAAACATTTGTTGTTGTTTTTTTTGTTTTTTGTTTTTTTTGTTTGTTTTTTGTTTTTGTTTTCAGAGTACAGCAGTGCCGTCGTAGTTGCCACTGTAGTAAATAAAAGATGACACACAACTTTCTTCTTCTATCCTGTTCATTAACCCTTTGACAACGGTGTTACGATAGTCTGACTGTAACAGGACAACTTGACATTTAAGACACCAGACACCTATGGCATGTCATCCGACAAGTTCTATTAACCAGATCACCCAGTAGGTCAGTGGTTTAAGGTGCCTTTCGCTTGTAATAATAATGATTACAATACCGCCGTATACTGACAAAATACTTTTTTTTTTAATTTATGAAAAGAAAACTTATTTTCTTATTATTTTACTGCAAATCATACATCGATCGATGAAGATGATCGTCAATAATTTGTCAAAAAGTCTTTAACTTCAGACATTAAAAAAAAAACTAAGACCGATGATTTTCAACTAGTTGGGGGGGGGGGGGGGGGGGGGGGTGGAGGATTTGTGCATTAATTAGATCGAAAAACAACTAAGACCGATGATTTTCAACTAGTTGGGGGGGGGGGGGGGTGGAGGATTTGTGCATTAATTAGATGGAAAAACAACTAAGACCGATGATTTTCAACTAGTTAGGGGGGGGGGGGGGGTGAGGATTTATGCATTTATTAGATCGATTTGTTGGAGTAAACGTTTTCTAGCCATAATGTAAAAAGAGACAACATTTAATTTTTAAAATGAAACCCCCTCCCCGTAACCCCTCCATTAAAAAAAAATCCAACCAAATTAAAAAAAAAAAACAACAAAAACAAACAAAATACAAACAAACAAACAACAAAACCAAAAAAAAAAAAAAAGAAAAAAAAGACCAAACAAACGAAAAAAAATCGAAACAAAACAAACAAACAAAAACAACTGTGTTTTGTCCCTGAAATGCAGAGGAGCAGATGTCGTCTTATGCCGCCGTATTTTACTGATTAGAATGTTTTTTCGGTACTTGTAAAACAGTTTCAAGGAGTCATGGAAGAAAAAAGATAGCTAGAGATTTAAAAAAAAAATAAAAATAAAAAAGATAACTAAATAGAGCAAAAAAGAACAAGCCAAAATGGGCTGGAATTGGTGATAACAGAATTTACGTGACCACCCTCTGCTTTTTTTTTTGTTTTTTTTTTGTTTTTTGTTGAGACTTTTTGAATATGTCATGATTGAAGTTTTTCCGTGATAAGGGAACTGTCGAATCCGTGTTTGTTTGGGGTTTTTTTTTTAATGTTCTTTTTTCTTTTTTTTTTTGTTTTTTTTTTTTTTTTTTTTTTTTTTTTTTTTTTTGGGGGGGGGGGTGTTATTTTATGGAGTGTTTTTTTTACGTTTTGTTTTTTTTTTTTTTTTTTTTTTTTTTTTTTTTTGGGGGGGGGGGGGGGTTAACCCGGAAATCATACCCTTGTTATATTATAAGTATATGATTATCAGATATTTGTGACAGAGTAAGGGGACAGGCACTGACGTAGAATAGTCATCTGAAAAGGGATGCATGTAAAAAAAAAAAAGAAATACAAGAGAAAATAAAAACATCCTAAAAAATCAGCATGCCTTTTGACGTAGCTATATTTTTTTGGACGAGGATAAAACTCTTTTTATTTTGATTACCCGATCATCTTTTTGTTTTCTTTCTGTGTAATAACCTATAAGTATAGCAAGCGATTTTCAATCCTTTTATAGATAGAATGAAGTTGACGTCACTCAGGTCTTTGTTATTGTTTTTTTTTTGTTTTGTTTTGTTTTGTTTTGTTGTTTGCCATCCATGTTTATAAGTAATTTTCAATTAACTGTATTAACCCGACTATAAACGTTCATGGTTACACAGAGTTTTGTGTGTTGGTCCGTTATACTACCGGATGTCAATGTTGTGAGCTTCTTAGCCAAGCGTTTACTATCTATAATACAAAATAAATAAACCAGTATAATAATAACATCTAGAACAAAAATACAACAATAATAACAACAGAAACAACAACAATTACAACAACAAATAGAAACAAACAAACAAAATGCGAAGTTGAAAGCTTATCTCTGAGTGGATTTCATCGTGTGGAATGAATTTTGAAAAGTAGAGAGAGAGAGAGAGAGAGAGAGAGAGAGAGAGAGAGAGAGAGAGAGAATTATAGATTATGTGCGTATGTTTTGTGTGTGCGCGTGTCTGTGTGTGTATGTGTGTGTATGTGCGTGTGTGCGTGTGTGATAGAGAGAGAGATAGATAGATAGAGAGAGAGAGAGAGAGAGAGAGAGAGAGAGAGAGAGAGAGAGAGAATTATAGATTATGTGCGTATGTTTTGTGTGTGCGCGTGTCTGTGTGTGTATGTGTGTGTATGTGCGTGTGTGCGTGTGTGATAGAGAGAGAGAGATAGATAGATAGATAGATAGATAGAGAGAGAGAGAGAGAGAGAGAGAGAGAGAGAATTATAGATTATGTGCGTATGTTTTGTGTGTGCGCGTGTCTGTGTGTGTATGTGTGTGTATGTGCGTGTGTGCGTGTGTGATAGAGAGAGAGAGAGAGAGAGAGAGAGAGAGAGAGAGAGAGAGAGAGAGAGAGAGTTTCTTCATTCAAGATAAACAGCAGGACGAAGAGTAAACAAATGATAACATAATCTATACATTCACAATTACATTTTTACTTCCGATTACTTTTTTCAATGGTTAGATAAGCTGGTTGACACTCACAAGGCCATTTCTCTTTTCCTGTTATGTGTAAATGTTGCTGCTCGAAGTTCGAAGAAATAAATAATAACGTGAAGTTGAATGTAAGCTTCAATTTAATTACAAAAAACAGATCAAATGAACGTTTCGGGTTTCCCCTTTATCAACAAAACAGGATGATTGAACCACCACAGATGAATGAGATAATGTGGTAGTGGCGTAGTTAAGATGAATAATCATTATTCATCTTAACTACGCCACTACCACATCATCTCATTCATCTGTGGTGGTTCAATCATCCTGTTTTGTTGATAAAGGGGAAACCCGAAACGTTCATTTGATCTGTTTTTTTTGTAATTAAATTGAAGCTTACATTCAACTTCACGTTATTATTTTTTCCTGTTATGCTAAACTGTGAAGCATCGCATCAAAAAAAAGGGATTTAAAATCCAAATTAGGAGATATGTGAAAATTTTGTCTTTGTTGTCTTTGTCAGTTGAAATAGCTATATATATTCAACTCCTCAAAAACAAAACCAAACAAAACAAACCGCCCTCTCCCCAAAGAAAATAAAACCCCCAAAAATATAAACAACCAGCAACCTAAAATAAAAAGCAACCCCCAACCCCCCCCCCCCCCCCCCCCCCCCCCCCCCCCCCCCCCCCCCCCCCCTTTAAATTTTTTTTTTTTTAAAAGAAAGAAAAACAACCCAACTCTCATTACAAAGCACCCTTCTGACATACCTAACACCGTTTTGATGTGATAGATTACAAACAGACCTGCCTACCACAACAACAAAATCGTAAAATTACGACATGTTGGCTCCAATTTCAGTACTTTATGAGCATCTCTAATAAGTCATTAAAACTTATTGAAAATGAAAGTTGATGCCAGACAACCTGATGTTCAGGGTTTTGAAGCGTGTCATTCAACCATTGGGAGAGCAAATTGTTGATTTTTAAAAAGTTAACTATAGATAGAACGAAGATGACGTCACTCGGGTCTTTGTTATTGTTTTGTTTGTTTTTTGTTTTTTTTTTGCTATCCGCGTTTATGAGTAATTCTCACTAAACTGTATTAACCAGACTATAAACGTTTAAGGTTACACAGAGATTTGTGTGTTGGTCCGTTATACTTCCGGATGGCAATGTTGTGAACTTCTAAGCCAAGCGCATACTATCTATAGTGACTACAAGTTTTATCTCCTGAAAATTACGAATTTTATCATTTTCAGGTAGGCAGGTCTGGTTACAAATTAAATGTTATGTTATGGGACAGCGTGGCTCAGTGGTATGGTCTTTGCTTCGTACCCGAAAGTTACCGAGTTCGACTACCCGCCGCGTTGTGTGGCCTTGAGCAAGTCACCTAGCATTAGCTCACTTTGCGGCGCTGCACTGCGGCTAACGCCTGGGTTATTCCAGTCTTCCCTTGGAATAGACCCTATAAAGACAAATTTCCCCTTAGGGATGAATAAAGGGAATTTATCAAGTAATTCACCTTCCAAAGAATGAGTGAAAACGTTCCCTCTAAAGTTAAGTTGGACATGACCGCGAGTATTATTGAACAATTTCCTGCAATTACGCCCCTTTATTGTTATAAGCATTACCTTTGTTTGTACGGCTTTTTTGTCACCGATTTGCTCTTATTGTTCTGCGGTCAGTGAAAGTTTCGGACACACACACACACATACATACACACACACACACACACACACACACACACACTCAAAGTAACAATTACATTCCTTGGTTTAGGAATAACAAGAAAGTCAGTGATCACAGAGATTATTGCAGGGCATTTTACCCTTGGAGGATTCAATTGTCATTCTTCTGGTATCGCCTCGTTACACCATGTGGACATCGCCTTTCCCTAGGAAAACAGCAGTATTTGTGAGGTTTAATGTAGTTTTCGGAGCCATAAGGCCCATTATTGAAGAAAAAAAACCCTTGAAAAAAACGAAAAAAAAAAAAAACAACAAAAAAACAAAACAAAAACAAGACAAACAACCCCCCCCCCCACAAAAAAAAAAAACAACAAAAAAAACACAACAAAAACACACATTTAATTTTTTTCGCCCGACAAACTAACTCTTCCTTCAAATGATCGATTGATTAAAATGAGTCTCATATTGATTTTTTTTTAAAATCTCAAACCTGTTGCCAATTTTTAAATATTTTATAATCGTGTTTTTTTTTTTCAGATTACGAAATTAAGCACGGCTCCGGAGTTTATCCCGTTTCTTGTAGGTTTTACTCTCTCCTTACCAGCCATTTTCAGGATTTTCGCCAAAACTTCACACCCAACTAATATAAATATAGATTTTTTATCACTCAGACACAGTAGCAGTAAAATTCTTGCGAGACAAAGTTTCTTTAGCAAAGCATTTTCTACAACACACTGTTCATATTCTTCAAATTTTATGATATACAAAAGAAAATTGAATACGAAAAAGGTTGGTTGTATCGTAACGAATGTGACGATTTTCCAATAGTTGGTAAGGAGAGGGTTAAACGGACCTTTGAATGGCCCAGTTAGCAGTAGATAGAGCACTCACTTCACAAGCAAAGGATCGAGATTTTTTCTTTCTAACCGTCTGTACACCCAGTAGTGATTGGGTAGCTGGATCTGTTAAATCTAGCGGAAAGTACTTTGCGATAGGCTAGCGTCCATTCCAAAGGATAGCAAGCAATTGCTATAGTTCGCTCCTCCTTAATGATACCGGGATAAACTCCGTTTCCATTGGCCTTTATGACTCTGAGCGACAACTTATTTCCCAAGATGTAATAAAAAAAAACATTGTATGACATGACAGTCTCTCCTTGCGAGGAAAATGTTGCTTTTCTGATATGAAAAGAATTTTGGCCTTGTCCAGTTACAGCTTTATTCATAGGTGTATTCAACACCACCACCAGCTGGTCAGCAAGTTACTTACTCGTACTCTGACAGGACAGAGGCGATAGATAGAATGCGCTTGGCCGAGGAGTTCACAACATTGCCATCCGGAAGTATAACGGACCAACACACAAACTCTGTGTAACCATGAACTTTTATAGTCTGGTTAATACAGTTTAGTGAGAACAACTCACAAACGCGGATGGCAAAAAACAATAACAAAGGCCTGAGTGACGTCATCTGCATACTATCTATAGATAGAATGCGCTTGGCCAAGGAGTTCACAACATTGCCATCCGGAAGTATAACGGACCAACACACAAACTCTGTGTAACCATGAACTTTTATAGTCTGGTTAATACAGTTTAGTGAGAACAACTCACAAACGCGGATGGCAAAAACAATAACAAAGGCCTGAGTGACGTCATCTGCATACTATCTATAGATAGAATGCGCTTGGCCAAGGAGTTCACAACATTGCCATCCGGAAGTATAACGGACCAACACACAAACTCTGTGTAACCATGAACTTTTATAGTCTGGTTAATACAGTTTAGTGAGAACAACTCACAAACGCGGATGGCAAAAAACAATAACAAAGGCCTGAGTGACGTCATCTGCATACTATCTATAGATAGAATGCGCTTGGCCAAGGAGTTCACAACATTGCCATCCGGAAGTATAACGGACCAACACACAAACTCTGTGTAACCATGAACTTTTATAGTCTGGTTAATACAGTTTAGTGAGAACAACTCACAAACGCGGATGGCAAAAACAATAACAAAGGCCTGAGTGACGTCATCTGCATACTATCTATAGATAGAATGCGCTTGGCCAAGGAGTTCACAACATTGCCATCCGGAAGTATAACGGACCAACACACAAACTCTGTGTAACCATGAACTTTTATAGTCTGGTTAATACAGTTTAGTGAGAACAACTCACAAACGCGGATGGCAAAAACAATAACAAAGGCCTGAGTGACGTCATCTGCATACTATCTATAGATAGAATGCGCTTGGCCAAGGAGTTCACAACATTGCCATCCGGAAGTATAACGGACCAACACACAAACTCTGTGTAACCATGAACTTTTATAGTCTGGTTAATACAGTTTAGTGAGAACAACTCACAAACGCGGATGGCAAAAACAATAACAAAGGCCTGAGTGACGTCATCTGCATACTATCTATAGATAGAATGCGCTTGGCCAAGGAGTTCACAACATTGCCATCCGGAAGTATAACGGACCAAACACACAAACTCTGTGTAACCATGAACTTTTATAGTCTGGTTAATACAGTTTAGTGAGAACAACTCACAAACGCGGATGGCAAAAACAATAACAAAGGCCTGAGTGACGTCATCTGCATACTATCTATAGATAGAATGCGCTTGGCCAAGGAGTTCACAACATTGCCATCCGGAAGTATAACGGACCAACACACAAACTCTGTGTAACCATGAACTTTTATAGTCTGGTTAATACAGTTTAGTGAGAACAACTCACAAACGCGGATGGCAAAAACAATAACAAAGGCCTGAGTGACGTCATCTGCATACTATCTATAGATAGAATGCGCTTGGCCAAGGAGTTCACAACATTGCCATCCGGAAGTATAACGGACCAACACACAAACTCTGTGTAACCATGAACTTTTATAGTCTGGTTAATACAGTTTAGTGAGAACAACTCACAA
>NC_088362.1:10860510-10865510 GCF_034508935.2 Berghia stephanieae
CGTTATTCTCCCGGATGGCAATGTTGTGAGTTTCTTAGGCAAGCGCGCACTATCTATAATTTGTGTGCTTGTTGTGTGTATGTATGTGTGTGTATGTATGCGTGTATGTGTGTGTGTGTGTGTGTGTGTGTGCTCTACTATTGTTTGACACTGACATTATTTATTATCTCGGAATTTACAATATTCGTTTATGTAGTTAAAACAAGAGAACTGTTGTCATTAAAAAAAAAGAAAAATTTAATATATTTATCGCGACATGAGTAGTTTTTTTGCTATCCGCGATTATGAGTAATACTCACTAAACTGTATTAACTAGACTATAAACGTTCAAGGTTACACACAGTTTTGTGTGTTGGTCCGTTATACTTCCGGATGGCAATGTTATGAGCTTCTTAGCCAGGCGCATACTATCTATAGAAGCAGAGGACACACACACAAGCATACATACAGAGAGAGAAAGAGGGAGAGAGAGAGAGAGAGAGAGAGAGAGAGAGAGAGAGAGAGAGAGAGAGAGAACAATACTATAATCAGTGCTCTGAGAATAAATATTAAGTCATTTATTGAAGAAAAAACAATGTTTCCGTTGCCTATTTATCGTAAAAATATTACGCTTGCTTCAGTAGCCATTATATGCTTTGTAACACACACACACACACACAAACACACACACACAGAGAGAGAGAGAGAGAGAGAGAGAGAGAGAGAGAGAGAGAGAGAGAGAGAGAGAGAGGGGGCATTAAATAATACTATAATACTATAATTACTGCTCTGAGAATAAATATTAAGTCATTAATTGAAGAAAAAAAATGTTTCCGTTGCCTATTTATCGTAAAAATATTACGCTTGCTTCAGTAGCCATTATATGCTTTGTAACACACACACACACACACACACACACACACACACACACACACATTGTACTTTGTATTCAAAACACCTTCGGTACCTTCTCACTTTTATGCCTTTCCGATCCATTTGCCTCCCCTAATCACTTGCACATTCCCTAGCGAAGCACAAGTTAATATTCACGTCATTCATTATGCATCAGCTTATCCATTAATCCCATCAGCTGTCCTTTGTATTACGTGATTTACAATGTAATTAGGTGCAGGGTTAGAAAAATAAAAATAATATTATGATAAGAAATCTACTATGATTCTCACACATGGAGGCGCATTCAGTCATGCAGAACGGGCATTCAAAAATAAAAACATATTATTTTGGGGGAAGGCATTCCATGAAAGAGTGTGAAGAAAACCACGAGATTATTAATATTATGGTAGTACTGTGTTCCTTTACTTGTCACACGGAGAACTCTAAATTTATGCTGATTTATTCAAATTGTTAATGTGTGAAGTTATAGAGGTTCTTTAGGTATTCAATACATTTTCCGAGTACCCTACAGTAGGCTACGGAATCCTTACTAAGCTCTGTAACGAAGTCTAGCGTTGTGTTGAAAATGCAACAGTTCTTATTCATGACCAATTTTTAATTCAACCGGACTGCGTAACTTCTATGATTATTTATGTTTGGATTTATCAGTATGTTTTGATTGTATGATTATTGGATACTTATGTAAGTATTGTGTAATTGTAGCACGGCTGTTGGAGAAGTAGTAGTAGTAGTAGTAGTAGTAGTAGTAGTAGTAGTAGTAGTAGTAGTAGTAGTAGTAGTAGTAGTAGTAGTAGTGTAGTAGTAGTAGTATAGTAGTAGTAGTTGTAGTAGTAGTAGTAGTAGTAGTAGTAGTAGTAGTAGTAGTAGTAGTAGTAGTAGTAGTAGTAGTAGTAGTAGTAGTAATAATAATAATAATAATAGTAGTAGTAGTAGTAGTAGTAGTAGTAGTAGTGTAGTAGTAGTAGTAGTAGTAGTAGTAGTAGTAGTAGTAGTATGTAGTAATAATAGCATCGTAGCACACGTGGTAATTGTCGTAGTTATGTAAGTATAATAATAATAATAATAATAATAATAATAATAATAATAATAATAATAATAATAATAATAATTGTGATGATACTTACAGTGACTTTATTGTTAAGTATATGGATCCCGCCCATAACACTCTAGGGTATGAAGACTAAGACTGCGCCACAAACGAGTCCAAGGAGAAAGAGAGAGAGAGAGAGAGAGAGAGAGAGAGAGAGAGAGAGAGAGAGAAAGAAAGGAGGGAGAGAAAATATTGATATAAATAGAGAGAGAGTATGAGAGGAAGAGAGAGAGAGAGAGAGAGAGAGAGAGAGAGAGAGAGAGAGAGAGAGAGAGAGAGAGAGAGAAGGGAAGAGATAACGGAAGAAGGATAAAAAGATATTAAGAGCAGAGCAGAGCAGACAGACAGGCAGAGAGAGAGAGAGAGAGAGAGAGAGAGAGAGAGAGAGAGAGAGAGAGAGAGAGCTTCCTGCCTATTGTTTTGAGAGGTTATATCGTTAAAGCTCACGTAGTTTATTTATATAGATAGTATGCAGATGACGTCACTCAGGCCTTTGTTATTGTTTTTGCCATCCGCGTTTGTGAGTTGTTCTCACTAAACTGTATTAATCAGACTATAAAAGTTCATGGTTACACAGAGTTTGTGTGTTGGTCCGTTATACTTCCGGATGGCAATGTTGTGAACTCCTTGGCCAAGCGCATTCTATCTATAGCTGACCAGTCGCATTATAGATAGTATGCAGATGACGTCACTCAGGCCTTTGTTATTGTTTTTGCCATCCGCGTTTGTGAGTTGTTCTCACTAAACTGTATTAACCAGACTATAAAAGTTCATGGTTACACAGAGTTTGTGTGTTGGTCCGTTATACTTCCGGATGGCAATGTTGTGAACTCCTTGGCCAAGCGCATTCTATCTATACCAATTGACCATCAGACAACCACGTTGACCAGCAGCCGCTCTAACAGGATTAATTACTTCCGGTGTTGTTTCTGACACGGTTCCGGGTTCATACATATTCATTGATGGATTTTGCACCTCTGTCTGAAAAAAAAAAAGGGGGGGGGGGGGGGGTGGGTGTACATAGTACAGAAATGTCATTTCCTCTACTAGTCAATATGTAAAGGTTAAAAGGTCATGGCAACCAGTTATTGAATTAGAAAAAATCCAGTTGCGAATGGGAGCGACCTATATTCATGTTGTCGTCCAACCTAGTCATCGATCACATGATTTGTTGCTGTCAAACTATTTGACATTTCTCAATGTATCTAAACACGCTGCTTTGTTTATGAAAGTTATGAACATACTCATGAGTCATGCTGAGCAAAATGACCAATTGTAACGTTGGATATTTCTCAAACTGTGAACACTTTTCACTATGTAGGTCACTTAGAGCACACTTTGCAATGTGATCAATGACCTCGAGCACATGGAAATGTAATATAGATCATGCCCATTGCCATTTCATAATTTAGCACTATGACATTTTATTTATTTAGTGCAATGATTCCCAAAATGGAATCTTCCTTCACTCCCATTTGGCTACGGCTAGGTCGTTATGGGTTAACCGCGAAATGGTTGGTTAATTTTACTATTATTTTTTAATTTGTTATTTCTATTCAATTCTTTAAGACAAAAATGAAATTGTTACCGGTTATAAACTGATTACTTTCGAATGACACCTCGAGAATTTGTTGTTTCCTTAGCAGGTGTTCCCTGCTCATTAATATGTTTTTTTCTCATATTGTTCTGTCCGAAATAAATGTGGCATCGGCTAACAGGTGTTATGTCTCATTTTACACGTTGAGTGTTTGGTGTTGGCTAGCGAACCCTTGTAGGCGCTTTATTTGAGCACATTTAGTGGATATAGCGATATAGAATAATCTTAATTGTTTTAAAAAAAAAAAAAAAAATTTGGCGGGGGGGGGGGGGTAGTAGTAGTAGTAGTAGTAGTAGTAGTAGTAGTAGTAGTAGTAGTAGTAGTAGTAGTAGTAGTAGTAGTAGTAGTAGTAGTAGTAGTAGTAGTAGTAGTAGTAGTAGTAGTAGTAGTAGTAGTAGTTTCTTTCTTAATAAGAGTTGTCGATGAGATTTGAAGTGTAAATTGCGTTTTCATGCTACAGTGATAAAAATGCATTGTCATCAATTGGCATTATATTATTTCAAGGCCAATATAGGCCCTAATTTGTATGCAATGATAACCATAATATGATGACAATTTATATCATTTTCATTTATATGACATTTGTAGATGGAGGAGACGAGGAGATAGGAATACGTTGCGTGTAATTAGAAATATGGAACTCTTTAAGAAAGATTATTTAACTCTCAATATATGCAAAGTTCGATTTTTCTCTAACCTGACTTGATAAATATTTTGCAGTTTTCACCCAGAGTGAATATGATAACATTACGATTTCTTTTACACTTTCATTGTAGGCTTGAGTAATTGAAGCCTTGGTCGCCACAATCCTATTACTTTCTTGGTCAAGTCAGTTAGATATGTCAAGTTAAATAATAAATAAATAAATAAATTGAGCTTTTATATAGCGCAATATCCACTAAATGTGCTCAAAGCGCTTTACAGGGGGTCCCGGGTCAACAGCAACATTTAACCTGTAGGACGGGACATGCCGCCTGTTAGGCGATATTACAATTTTTCGGACAAAGACAACGCTGTTAACGGCCAGGTACTTATTTTACACATGAGAACGGTGGGAGAATATGAGTAAAGAGTCTTTTCCAAGGACTCAGCTATGAGCAGAGCGCGAGGCCCGAACCCAGGACCTTCCGATCCGAAAGCGAATGTCATGCCACAAGACCACATAGCCGCACAAGTTAAAAGTAAACTATAACTCCGCATATCTAGGGTTAACCTGGCATAGTTATCATTACTGTGTCTTCAGCTAGCTTGAATGAGTATTGTTTGTAATTGGTGAAGTGTAAAATATTATTATCATGGATATAATATGATCTTATCTCTAAAAATTGTAGCATAATATTTATGTTTGTCTGTCGTTTTCTTTGATAAATCAAATTCCCCCAGATGGTATCATGTATCAGACGGAATTCACACACTTCA
>NC_088362.1:10868010-10873010 GCF_034508935.2 Berghia stephanieae
TTTTTTCCCCATCTGGATACGCTTTTAAGCTCGTCGGAGAAATATTTCATAAGGGCGTCCGCCATTGTTCCGATAGTTTAGAGCCAGTTACTAAGTTACAATGCGTCATTACGAGGGAAGTGACGTTACGACTGTTGAAGCGTATTGACGTCACTCACACCTTTGTTATTGTTTTTAGTCAGCCATTTTTATGAGTAATTCTCACTAAATGTGACCCTCCGTCTCAAAACGGTATTATGTCGGGATGATTCAGACCCCAAAAAGTGAATTTAGAGATAAAATTATGAGAAATTGGAGCTTAGAAGTTTTTGCAATGCAAGACATAGTCTTTATACTCCACAATAACGTACATAAATTAAACCTAAGTTGGATATTTGTGGCCATGAATTCAATTTCCTTTACCGAGTGGATCCCGACATAATACCGCTTTGATACGATGGGTCACAAATTGTATCATTCAAGATTATAAACGGTCAAGGTTACACACAGTTTTGTGTGTTGGTTCGTTATACCCGACTGGCGGAATGTTGTGAGCTAATTACATAAGCGCACAACATCAATATTTAAGGGAGCAATGGTTCATTTAAGTGCCGGACCAATATCGATATCATAATACGATTCAATAGTCTGATGTCACGCCGCTCGGCAACGGTGGTCATCGTGGTTCTAAACAAAGAAAATCGTTACTTTTTATTCTTCATGCTGGCTAGAACTTTTCATATGTCTTGTGATCAGAATGTGTACAAGTCAAAACATGATCAGATTTATGTGGGTTCTTTTTTCCTCTGGATACGCTTTTATGCTCGTCGGAGAAATATTTTATAAGGGCGTCCGACATTGTTCCGATAGTTTAGAGCCAGTTACTAAGTTACCATGCGTCATTACGAGGGAAGTGACGTTACGACTGTTGAAGCGTATTGACGTCACTCACACCTTTGTTATTGTTTTTAGTCAGTCATTTTTATGAGTAGTTCTCACTAAACTGAATCACTCAAGATTATAATAAACTGTCAAGGTTACACACAGTTTTGTGTGTTGGTACGTTATATCCGACTGGCGGAATGTTGTGAGCAAATTACATAAGCGTACAGCATCAATATTTTTATGTAAGGGAGCAATGATCCATTTTCGTGCCGGACCAATATTGATGTTATAATTGATGTTGGCTCGTGGACAGTGGTTGGGTGATCTGTTTCACAATCAGGTATGTTTCAAATTGTTACTCTTAATGATAGAGTCTAGTCGGTGCCATTATGTTCAGAGGTTATTTTTATTACCCTGTAACCGTTTGGCCTCTTCTGCGGGTTATTCTCCTCCTCCTCCTCCTCCTCCTCCTCATCCTCCTCCTCCTCCTCATCATCATCATCATCATCATCATCATCATCATCGCCATCGAAATTGACTCGATTCTTTTACTGAGTAATTAGGTATGTATTATCAAAACAACTCTGTCAAGTCTCCACCTACACGATACAATTATCGTTGTTACGTCCCTTGCACTGCGGAGCAGGCAATCAAAACATTTATTGATTAGATAGACAAATGAAGAGAGAGAGAGAGAGAGAGAGAGAGAGAGAGAGAGAGAGAGAGAGAGAGAGAGAGAGAGAGAGAGCGATAGAGAGATTAGATAGATAGATAGCTAGATAGAGAGAAAGAGTAAAAGAGTGTGTGTGTGTGTGTGTGTGTGTGTGAGAGAGAGAGAGAGAGAGAGAGAGAGAGAGAGAGCTCTCTATTCTCTTTCCCACTCTCTACCCACTTCATTCATTCTCTTTCCTTCTTACTCTTGTTGCGCTTCATAACTATCTACCTTTGAAGGTACACTAATCCCCCATTCTCTTTCTCTGTGATCTGTTTCCTTATGTCAGCAGTGTTCTCAGTGTTGTATCATAACGGCAAGATTAAACATGTCATTTCTACGTTTTGTTTAGCGAAAGTAAAAATAAAAAACAAAAAAAATCTAACAAACAACACCCCCCCCCCCCAACAAATCACAGAAGCAAACAAAAATGCACACACGCACGCACACACACACACACACACACACACACACACACACACACACACAAAGACTCTTTGTTTGTCAAAGAGTCAAAACAGAAAAAAAAAATCCGAAAAGAGGTAAAAACAAAACATTAAAAAAAAATAATAGACATAATTAAATACTGCAAGTTGTTGGAACCTGTCTTTCCATTCTTGTGAATTTTTGGATACCAACCCGATCAGCTTAAATGCCCATGGCGTACTAATTATGCATTTTCTCTTTCAATGTGTATGTTTTATTCACGTATAGCACACGTATTCGTAACCCTTTGTATTATTTGTGACCCCTCGCCTCAAAACGGTATTATGTCGGAATGATTAAGATGCTGGAAATTGAATTTATTGCCATAAATATCCGACTCGCAATGAGTTTGTATGTTTTATTGAATAGAATGAATATCGTATCTTAGAATGCTGAATAGCAATAATTCAAATTTTCGACCAGTTTATCTTTATTTCATTTTTTTAGTATCTGGTTCATCCCGACATAATACCGTTTTGGGACGATGGGTCACATTTGGTTAAAAAAATATATCATGTATTTAAGACCGTAAAAAGTTACGAACAATTCTTCGTTTCGATGAAATGCATTGCATGCTATTTTCTTTCGTTTTATATAATAGAGAGTCAGTGACAAGTCTCTGTAAAGGGTAGATAAAACCAATAACGGAAGTTACCTCTTACCGATCAAACACCCCCTGGTTCCCACTTAATCAGAGATGCCAAAAAAAATCTCAAATTACAGCATATCTCAGAATTCAATAATATATCTATCTTTCACCCATGAGAAAATCGGTGCACACGTGCTGCTGTGAAAGACCGACCATCAGAAACCTCTGAAATTCTCCTTGAACTGTTAGGATTCCAGGTAGGTATGGATGCATACTTGCCAGATATCAGGTTAATTTTGTAAAAAATGAATATGCCAAACAAGTCACAAGAACATGCCAAATGTTCTAAAAATAAAACAAAAAAAAAAACGAAACTTGTCGACGCATCGCTTTATATGCTAAAATGTACATAAAAGTCGAAATAAATTTAGTTCCTTATCCTGCTGCCATCAGTTAGTGCCTTGATTTGTTAATTTAAAAAAAATCAACTTTTACCAATTTAAGGGTGAACATTTGTATATATTTTAAAAATTAGTGTTAATTTGCATATAAAATAGGTAAAATTAAGTGATTTGGAAAAAAAAAATCCACAAAAAAAAAAACATTTTTTTTTAAATGCCAAAATGTCAAACTCAACAAACGATTTTCAAAATGATTAATAATGCAACATTTTTGTATATATATTAAAAAATAGTGTTAATTTGCATATAAGATAGGTATAATTAAGTGATTTGAAAAAAAAAGAAAAAAAAGAAAAAAAAAAAAAGAATCCAACCAAAAAAGATTTTAACATGCCAAAATGCCAAACTCAACAAACGATTTTCAAAATGATTAATAATGCAAAGTTTTTGTGCTTTGGTAATAAAATTGCCAAATTGGCAAACCTGGACATGGGGGTGTATGGAATCGTCGTCAATCTAAATTATGTGGCATGACTTGTGAGTGAGTGAATCGTTAGTTACATTCCTTGGAGACTTTAAGACAGAAAATTATGTGGTGAGTGTTAGGTGAGAGGAAGGAAAGATAGAGGCTAGTGATACTGTGGGTGGGGACTGTAGGTACAGTAGGAAGTCAGATGGAATAGGAGATCTTGGTGACTTTTGTGTGATTCGTATTTCTGTGACTGTTGGATGGATGACTCGGAGATAGTTAATAATAATTTCAAATGGGACTTAGGAAGGATACATTCTTATGTGCTGATAATATTGACGATACTGATGATGATGATGATGATAATAATAATAATAATAATAATAATAATAATAATAATAATAATAATAATAATAATAATAATAATAATAATAGTAACAATAATAATACAAATGATGATGAAGATGATGAAGATGATGATGATGATGATAATGATGATGATGATAATAATAATATCATCATCATATTGTTATGGTTATCATTATTACTATTTGATGTTGTTGTTTAAACTACATGAAGATAAGGGTCTTTAAATAATCAAAATGATCATAGATTTTGTAGCGTTAATGAATGACAATATTATCTAAAATGGAAAATTCTTCAACTAACAATGAATGCTATTGGGGTCTTTTACTGGAGGAGCTTTAAGTTCGAAACATTTTATGACATATTTCATCTTTTATTCAAATTGCTTTATTATACGAATATTATGTAATTTATAAATTATTTTTTTAAAAATTTCATCTGATTATCAAGTTAAATTAACTTCTCTGGATTTCAATTGTTTTTAACGCTATCGATTGATAATAATAATAATAATAATAATAATAATAAATAATAATAATAATAATAATAATAATAATAATAATAATAATAATAATAATAATAATAATAATATTAATAATAATAATAATAATAATAATAATAATAATAATAATAATAATAATAATAATAAGAATAATAATAAGAATAATAATAATAAGAATAAGAATAATAATAATAGACTTTTATAGAGCGCGCAGTATCCTCAACTATGAAACATGAGGCTCTTGGCACTTTACATCAACACAAAACAATATAGAAAGTGCATGACATCAAAAAAGAAATGTTTGATTAAAGAGAATAATATAAATAATATAATTTATTTAAAAAATAGATAAATAAATAAATGAATGAATGAATGCGTGAATAAATAAATAGATAAATAAATACATAAATACATAAATAAATAAATTGATTAACATGTAGAATCGTGTGATACAGATAAAAAAATTAGAAGAAATAGTTTTTAAAAGGAGTCATACAATTTTACGATATTCACCATACTTACTTACTCGGGGCCTAGAACTTTGTTTTAAAAGATGGCACAAATATGTCATTGAACGAACCGGTAGCAGCAGAAATTTTTAAGAAATCGCA
>NC_088362.1:10878010-10900510 GCF_034508935.2 Berghia stephanieae
TTGGGGTATCATTGCAATTCGAGCGCATCGCATCGGTCGGTGTTAGTTGTTCGAAGAAAATGTCAGGTTATGGTAAAATAAAAAAACACGACATGTAAAAAGGGTTAACGTTTCTATTTGGTGTTAATTCGACATCGTCTGCACCGTTATCAGTGCATTCTTGTTTAAGTAGCACAGACTGTAACCGTTAGGCTCCTTCCGCACAAGGACAGGACTGTCCCAGGACGAATTTGTCCTGCCCCACTGGAGAAAACTTCTATTCAAAAGGGGTACCACACTAGGACAGGACTGTCCCAGGACGAATTTGTCCTGCCCCACTGGAGAAAACTTATATTCAAAAGGGGTACCACACTAGGACAGGACTGTCCCAGGACGAATTTGTCCTGCCCCACTGGAGAAAACTTCTATTCAAAAGGGGTACCACACTAGGACAGTACCTGTTCTAGTGCGGTACCCCCCTTACTGGTGGGGTTTTAAACGGCACTCACACTGCCAGCATAGGACACATGGTCGCATATAGGTAAATTGGGTCGTCATTATACTCTTCCGCATTTTCTTTCTAAGGTTTCGTGACTCTAAGTCAATACAGTCAATGTTTTATTACAAAAATGTGATATACAACTTGATAGATATAGTTAAAAGATATTATAGGAGCAAACGGTTTTTGTTTTGTTTAATTTTTATTTTTTTTTATTTTTGAAATTTATTGCTCTCCTGTAAAATGTTGGGGTTCCCCCCCCCCCCCCGATATGCGAACCTCTGTCTTAACTCACTCAACTCTAACACCGACTATATCCGTAGTTAACCCGAGTTACTTTTACCCCATGCCTATTTATTCCATCTTTCTGAGACAAATTATAGGCGTATCTAGCATCAAAGCTAATGGTTTTAGTTTTTGCATGTTAATGTAAGTTGAATAAAACTATCTCTGCACATGCTCATTTTAAATACATTTTTCCATTTTGAAAAGTAGAAAAAATCTCTAGGATTGAGTGAGTTAAGACAGCAGAAATGTTAACTGTTAACTATAAATTTGTATTTAACTAGTTAGTTGCCATACTCTGGAAAGACGCGCATTTAATAATTTGGCCAGAAAACTCGTCCTTCAAATAAAATATTGATCGATTTAAATGACCCTCATCTTGGCAAAAACTCTCAAATCTGGGAACTCCTGTAAGCCCGATGTTTGAGAGTTTTTGTCAAGATGAGGTGTCATTTAAATCGATCGATAATTGAAGGACGAATTTTATGGCCAAATTTTTAGAATACGCGTATTTTCATAGCACGATAGTTAACTGGTTAAATATTGAAGGTGTTTGAGTGTTGTCAATTTAAAATCTTAAAAAAATACCAGGTTTACCAGATGGTGTGTTAGATACTATTATCTTTTCTCCATCGTTTAACGCGATTGATTATCTCCCCTTCCTCCGTTCGGGCCAAATTATGCGTGAGTTGTCTCCTAAAGCAGGTACTCACCGTCAAGAATGCATTATCCTCGCTCAAAACGTCATGCCCGGTTCCACGTTAATTCCAACTTAAATAAACCGTGTTATAGCAAAGCAAGATGGAAACTGCTTTTGCCAAGGTTGAGATTTCTTTAAGTTAGTTGCCATAATTTTAGATATTGTTTGGCTTGAAATTTAAAAAAAAATTCTTTTAAAATTTGGCATATTTTCATTTCCTTGTAATCTCATTTCAGAAGGAAAACGTGTGAGGTGAAACACACTGAAAACCGCTTATTAGCATAGTTAAAACTTTAACAAGGATAACAGCTCTATAAGCTTTTAAAAATCATTATAACCTTTACGACTGTGGTATAACAAACATAAATCATAACTTAAGAAATAAATAATTCAAATGCGATTATTATAACGATTTTCCAGGTATTCTCAATGATATTTTTAAAAAGCATTTTAATGAAGAAAAAATCCGTAAAATTGTATGCGAAAGTTTAAAAACCCCATCAACATATCTTAAACTCTTCTTTTACTTAACACGAACAAAACGCGCTTTTTAAAAATATGTTTTACTTTGACCATCAATTTTTTCTCTCATTCAAATCTTAAAGAATTAAGATGACTCACATCTTGTCGAAACCCTTTAAAACTGAAACTTTGAAGTCTCAGGTTTAAGAATTTTGACTAGTCGAAGGTCACCGTATTTATTTATATTATTTGAAGGAAAGAAAAAGTCTTCCCAAACTGAATACACAAAGGCGTTCTGTCACTTTACAACAGTATTAACCTTTGAGAGAAACCTCTCTCGTACGTTCCCACTTGAGTTACAGAAACCTGTATTTCTCTTTTCCCTTTGGCATAGAAGATTAAATTAATTAGTTTGGGTAATTTTAGAGGTAATAGAAATAGCGGAGTAAAGGAAAAAAGATAAGCTCGAGAATAGTTTGTAGGGAAAACATGGTGTAATTTGATCCTAAAAGCTATTTGACCTTTTGAAATAGCGTAATATTCATTGCCTTCATATATTTGCAAATGAAATAAAATGCAGTTCTCTTACGTGAGATACAAATCTATAGTGCAGACAGCCTAATTTATGTATTCTTCTATTTATTTCCTTTTTAGAAGCTTTTCTTTCTTACATGATTATTATTGTTATAGTCAGTTAATATTGGTACAACAATAACAACCATTACCACCACTACCACAACCACCACCAATACTACTACTACAACTACTACTACTACTACTACTACTACTACGACTACTACTACTACTACTATTACTACTACTACTACTACTATTACTACTACTACTACTATTTCTACTACTACTACTACTACTACTACTACTACTACTACTACTACTACTACTACTACTACTACTACCTCTACTACTACTACTACTACTACTACTACTACTACTACTACTACTACTACTACTACTACTACTACTACTACTACTACCTCTAAATACTACTACTACTACTACTACTACTACTACTACTACTACTACTACTACTACCACCACCACCACCACTACCACCACCACAACCACCACCACCACCACCACCACCACCACCACCACTACTACTACTACTACTACTACTACTACTACTACTACTACTACTACTATTACTACTACTACTACTATTTCTACTACTACTACTACTACTACTACTACTACTACTACTACTACTACTACTACTACTACTCTACTAACTGACTGCTACTACTACTACTACTAACTACTACTACTACTACTACTACTACTACTACTACTACTACTCTACTACTACTACTACTACTACTACTACTACTACTACTACTACTACTACTACCTCTACTACTACTACTACTACTACTACTACTACTACTACTACTACTACTACTACTACTACCACCACCACCACCACCACTACCACTACCACTACTACAAACTTTAATTTGTTCTTTTCCATCAATGTCATTTCTATTGATCGCCATATTATCACTACACTGTCTAAAAATAAAAGATAATTAAAAAATATTTTGTATACATAAATACATACAAACCCCGATACTGTATACTCACAAACACATTGTAATAATAAAAACTGCACCTTTTGCTCAGATGTAACCAGCACCTCCCACCTCCCACCCCCTTTATGAACGGTAGCTTTAATGTATGCTTTGTTGTTTGAACCCGATGTCGATCAAAGATTTCAAATTTTAGGCATCACTCCTGTTTGTAGAGTAGATGGAGGTGTTCTTGCGTTTAAAAAGAAAGCTTTTGAAGATTCACAACATGAAACATCCGTTAACGATTATCCGAAGTATAGATACAAAAAAAAATATCCAAAAAAAAAAAACAAAAAAAAAAAAAAACCAAAAAAAAAACCCAACAAAACAACAACCACAATTAAACCAAAAAACCAAAACAAAACAAATAACTAACAAAAATGTAAATTAAAGCCTTGCCGTTTTAAAGTTTTCCCTTCGATCCGTCATCTTAGCGAATAATTATATGCCCGTCAGCTTGAGTTTCAAAAAGACATTATATTATCAACTAGAACTACAACAATAATTGGGGTCGTTACTTGTCTTCCATTCCTCGAAACTTTGAAAATATGAAGGAACATTTAAGAATAAATGAAAACATTAAATTTTAATTAGCATACAAATAAAAAGTGAGTGTCGTGTATCAGTTAATGAAGAACTTAGAATAGATATTCCGGTAACTTTATAAATGAAATAAATAATTTGTAAAGTAACTAAAACGAATAAATGAATAGATTAATACAAATAAAACAAATAAAGACGAAAGAAGGAAAGAAAAATAACATATATAAGACACACACACGCAAACAAACAAACACACACACACACACACACACACACATTACACACGTTTATATATATATATATATATATATATATATATATACATGTAAATGAATACCTTACCCAACCCTATCATGTACAGGAGACCTAATACAAACTATAAATACAGATTATACTAATAGATATAACGTGAAAGAAAGATTCCAATTTCAGGGTAAATAATTTATAGAAGATTGATTACAGGTGTTGTTTCTTTTAAAAGGTATCGACTGACAGTGGGATTTTTCGAACGATAAATAAAGTAATTCTGTTTTCAAATGGGATGTGATCCTTGTCGATGTCAAAGTTCCAAGAAATCATTTTCTCAAGTGAAATTATCAAAACCGGATTTTAATCGTTTTCGAGGCTTGATAAGATTGCATATCAAATCAAAACGGATGATTTAAATTATTGAGGATAATTTAAATACATTCCCATTTAATGCAGAAACCATCTCAGAATGTCGGAAGAACAACAAATTTCTAGTAAACGGGAGCACAAATCTGAACCCGGTTCTAGTTCAAATACAAAATTGAATAAAAGACAAAAACATCCCATCTATTCCGACATTGATGAAAAACGTAAAGCGCTTGAAGAAGATGATAATTTCTACACATTCCCGTACGACAGCATCGACAGTAGCTGTTTCAGCCCAGAAACGGGTCCTTCTTTTAGACTTTTCCCACACCCGGGCATCGAGCCAATCTTCAAGGATCAAAATCTTGCAAGTCTTTCGGACGCCCCGCTTTCTTCGGTTTTATCACAGGACGTCTTCCTCCCTAACGGCGTTGGTGGTCAACTTGCTGTGAAACAAACTCCCTCTGTGTTCGTTTTCCCAAGCCCCCCTCCAATATCCATCTCGACGACGCCTTCCTTCTTCCATTATCCTTCTCCTTCCATTCCAAGTGCCAATGATTTCGCTCAAAGTTCTTACGCTGCTGGTGCAGATGGGAACCCATTTTTTTCATGCCCAACAACGGAAGGAGCATGGTCGTATGTTCCGAGACTAGGCGACTCATTAACTTGTCCTAGATCACGTGATCTCTCATCTGATGTTTTCCTGTCTCCCAGCATTGAAGACCCATTGGATACCGACTTCAGGTAAAAGTAGTGGAAAAATGTTGATCATTATATTAATATAAAATGGATATAATATTAATTTCTCTGTGTCTTTAAAAAATATCGATTTTAAAAAATTTACAATAATTGAAGTAAAATTAACAAGAAACTGAACATTGTTGGCAGAGATAGATATTAGTGAAATGCCATCTTAAAAGGTATTATTATATCGGAATGATTAAGATGAATTTTACAGTAATCACTGGATTCTAGTTCGCTCTTGGAGTAGCTAAACGTGCTAAAATTAAGCGTGCTAAACGATGCTATGTCATGAAGTAACGACTATTTTATAATAAGTTCGTCTCTGCTCCATGTGGCACTGCAACGTCTGCAATGAGCGTGCTATAATCCGGAGTACTTATTATTATATTTTCGTTATTGTTGTTGAAAATAAAAAAGGTAAAGTGCAAGCTGCTGATGACGCTGGTGTTTCAGAGATTGAGTTTGATATCTCCAGGCTTGATCCGACACTGGAAGATTCCGAAGTATTTGTCGATGACGTCCCAGGGGCGGTAGCATCAGGTGGAATAGATCAAAAGGTTGAAGATGGTGAGTGCATGCATGCATGCATGGAGTGTGGCGCATGCCTTCAATAACAACAATAATTGATTGCAGACAAAATATATAGATCGCTTAACTCTCTCCTTACCAGCCATTTTCAGGATTTCCCCAAAACGTCGCACCCAACCAACACAAAAATGTATTTTTTATCAGTCAAACACAATAGCAGTAAAGTTTTTGCGATACATAATCCCTTTAGCCAAAACATGCTCTACAACACACTGTTCACTTTCTTTAAATTTATGATGTACAAGAGAAATTTGAATAAGAAAAATATTGGTTGTATCGTAACGAATGTGACGATTTACCTATGGTTGGTAAGGAGAGGGTTAAACTTACCCATGCATTTCTGAGATAGAATTTTCGAAAGCATTTTCAGTTCTTGGAACATTAAATAAGAAAAGCTTGAGTTTTTAGGTAGCGCAAAATCCACTAACGTGCTCAAAGCGCTTTACATGGGGTCTCAAGCTAACCGCACACTTAATATTATGTAGGACGAGACATGACCCATGTCAGGCGATATTTCATTTTTCTTTGACGAAGACACCGCTGTTAACAGTCAGGTACTTATTTTACACTCGAGTACGATGAGAGAGCGTGAGTAAAGACCCTTATCCAAGGACTCAATTTTCGCCCGTTGGCAGCGGGACTCGAACCTAGGACCTTCCGATCCAAAGGCGAGTGTCATTACACAAGACCACATAGTAGTCGCACATTAGGTATTTTCAAGTGTAGAAAGAGTAATTTCAGCTTTAGATTCGTCCCCATTTTCATAGTATTTAATTTAACCCTTTCCTTACCAGCTATAGGAAAATCGTCACATTTAATCTGTTACGATACAGACAACATATTTCTCATTCAGATTTATTATGTACATCACAAACTTTGAAGAATGTGAACACTGTCTTGTAGAGCTTGTTTTGCTAAGGAAATCATGTATCGCAAGAGCGTATTGTTGTTGTGTTTGAGTGATAAAAAAATCTATTTTTTTAGTTAGTTGGGTGTGACGTTTTTGGGAAAAATCCTGAAAATGACCGGTAAGGAGAGAGTTAATGTATAGATAGTGTGCGCTTGACTAAGAAGCTCACAAAATTGCCACCCGGAAGTATAACGGACCAACACACAGACTATGTGTAACCTTGAACGTTTCTAGTCTGGTTAATGATAATCACTCGTAAACCCGGATGGCAAAAAACCATAACAAAGACCTGAGTGACGTCAACTTCATACCATCTATACGATTTCACGATATATTATTATAAAAAAGATTCTTAAACTCCCACGTTGTACATTTCCAACGAATTCCCACTACCGCTGCGTGACCTTGAGAGGAGCACGCATTGAGAACGAGTTCGAAATATTATTTCAAACACTGGAGTTAGAGAATTTTATTATTATTGTTTTACCCCTCCTATGACTTTATTTGCATTTCGTCTTATCAAAATACATTCTTTTTTTTTTTTCTTTTCTTTTTTCTTTACAATGATTGGTTCCTGAATTTAATTAAGGATTTGGCATTAAGCATTGTCATTGACGTAAGCCATAGTTGCAACGCTACAAAGTGAGCAATAGGATTCAACATTCGTGACGTCACTTCCCTCGTAATGACGTATAGTAACTTAGTAACTTGTTCTAAACTATCGGAACAATGTTGTTTTTTTTCTTTTTTTTTTCTTCTCTCTCTTTCTTTACGTTGATTGGTTCTCGAATTTAATTAAGGATTTGGCA
Organism: Berghia stephanieae; assembly: GCF_034508935.2. Classification (NCBI taxonomy): domain Eukaryota; kingdom Metazoa; phylum Mollusca; class Gastropoda; order Nudibranchia; family Aeolidiidae; genus Berghia; species Berghia stephanieae. Next base: position 10,885,734 of record NC_088362.1, read on the forward strand.
TTAAACATTGTACTTACGGGTAAAGTTGCTGGGAAGAAAATAAGAGGGAGATAGAGGACAGATTACATTGACAATCTGAACGGATGGATTGGTGGAGGTGGAACAGGAATCAAGCTATTGAGAAGATCTGAGGACAGATATGGTTGGAGGGACATGATCGCCGATGTCTGCAATAGGCCTGGCACTTGATGATGATGATGATGATGATGATGATGATGATGGTGATGATGATGATGGTGATTGTCATTGACGTAAGCAATAGTTGCAACGCTACAAAGTGAGCAATAAGATTACAACAGTCGTGACGTCACTTCCCTCGTCATGACGTATAGTATCTTAGTAACGGGTTCTAAACTATCGGAACAATGGTGGTGGATGCCCTTATAAAATATTTCTCCGACTATCATAAAAGTGTATCCTGAGGAGAAAAAATATTATAAATCTGATCATGTTTTGACTTTTATACATTCTGATCACATGACATGTGAAAAAGTTCTAGCCAGCATGAAGAATAAATAGTACCGATTTTCTTTGTTTAGAACCGAGCTGCTCGTTGCTGGGCGGACGTGACATCAGACTATTGAATCCTATTGGGTCAATACGTTTCTTACCTACGTAGAAAAGGAAATCCTGAAACGGGGCTCGAACCCCGCTCAACTGAATGGAAGTGCAAAGCCCTCTCCACTAGAACATATAAATTTCTCTTTGTGCATATGTGTATATAAGTGTGAGTGTGTGCGTATAATAATATGTGTATGTGTGTTTGTGTATGTGTTTGTGTGTATAGATAGTATGCGCTTGGCTAAGAAGCTCATAACATTGCCATCCGGAAGTATAACAGACCAACACACAAAATTGTGTGTAACCATGAACTTTTATAGTGTGGTTGATACAGATTAGTGAGAATCACTCACAAACGCGGATGGCAAAACACAAGAACAAAGACCTGAGTGACGTCATCTTCGAACTATCTATAAGTGTGAGTGTGTGTGTATAATAATATGTGTGTATGTGTGTTTGTGTATGTGTTTGTGTGTATAAAAGCACTTAAAGTATCAGATTCGTATATTGTATAATCCATTTTTCGTCCCAACAATAGGCGCCCAATCTCCGTTACCAAACACAATGTAACTACAATCCGTGTGTCACCTTGACAAATCACTTATTCTGTCACATGCTGACCGTTGGTATGCAGAAAAAAAAGCCATTCGTTAACCAGGTAACCAGCCGTTACCATCATTGGTTGACACACTGAAAACAACCTGATGTCCAAGGGTTGTATATGTGACCCATCGTCCCAAAATGGTATTATGTCAGGATGAACCAGATACTAAAAAGCTGAATTAAAGATAAACTAGTCGAAAATTTGAATTATTGCTATTCAGAATTCTAAGATACGATATTCATTCTATTCAATAAAACATACAAACTCATTGCGAGTCGGATATTTCTGGCAATAAATTCAATTTTCAGCAACTTAATCATTCCGACATAACACCGTTTTGAGGCGAGGGGTCACATATAATATAGGTCCTAGTGAGACGCCCTTTACAACGGTCTTCAATTGCAATGTTTGTTGGTTACTCTCAAATAATGTCCAAGATAATTTTATTTCGTCAATCAATGACAAAATATAAAAACGTGACCCCCCACCCCCTTTCCTCGCCAAATTGTCAAAAAATCTTAAACCTTTCATATATGGGTGTAAACATGTGTTTATTTACATAAAATATAATGAATATTATTATATTATCTATGTCTATTTAGTTGTAAGCATGTGTGTACAAGTTTATGAATTTAATTTTATTAATATAGGTAATCGAAAATATTTTGAATGTATATATATGTCTTTATGAAAAATGAAAAAAAAATTTTAAAAAACAAAAACAAATCATAATATATCAAATCATATCGTAAAAAGTGTCATTTAAAGCCAAATGACTTTGAATACCCTGTGTATTTAAATTTAATCATAATTATATCGGAAATTTATTAGTTATTTCTTTGTCAAGCAATAGTTTGAATCTGTCTAGAAAGGCAGCATTTTTCGTTTTATTTTTGATACTGTTTCAAATTTTAACAGTTATTTTAATTTTTTAAAAATATGTCTCTCCTTATGCTAGTTTTATATTTATTGTCAATAAAGTTTTTAAATCGATCTCCTTTGGTAATTTTGTTACTCGTAAATGAGAAATGGATAAGCGGTATCCAATCAACTTCGTGATGTATAAACTTTTTCTGGCAATATTAACATTTTTAAAAACCCAGAAAAAAAGCCTATGTTATGAGGAGACACCAATCAACTTCGTGATATAAACTTTTTTTCTGGTAATATTATTATTTTTAAAAAGCCAGAAAAAAGCCCATGTTATGAGAAGACACCAATCAACTTCGTGATATAAACTTTTTTTCTGGCAATATTATTATTTTTAAAAAGTCAGAAAAAAGCCCATTTTATGAGAAGACACCAATCAACTTCGTGATATAAACTTTTTTTCTGGCAATATTATTATTTCTAAAAAGCCAGAAAAAAGCCCATGTTATGAGAAGACAACAATCAACTTCGTGATGTATAAACTTTTTTTTCTGGCAATATTAACATTTTTAAAAACCCAGAAAAAAGCCTGTGTTATGAGAAGACACCAATCAACTTCGTGATATAAACTTTTTTTCTGGCAATATTATTATTTTTAAAAAGCCAGAAAAAAAGCCTATGTTATGAGAAGACACCAATCAACTTCGTGATGCATAAACTTTTTCTGGCAATATTAACATTTTTAAAAACCCAGAAAAAAAGCCTATGTTATGAGAAGACACCAATCAACTTCGTGATGTATAAACTTTTTCTGGCAATATTAACATTTTTAAAAACCCAGAAAAAAAAGCCTATGTTATGAGAAGACACCAATCAACTTCGTGATGTATAAACTTTTTCTGGCAATATTAACATTTTTAAAAACCCAGAAAAAAAAGCCTATGTTATGAGAAGACACCAATCAACTTCTTGATGTATAAACTTTTTCTGGCAATATTAACATTTTTAAAAACCCAGAAAAAAAAGCCTGTGTTATGAGAAGACACCAATCAACTTCTTGATGTATAAACTTTTTCTGGCAATATTAACATTTTTAAAAACCCAGAAAAAAAAAGCCTAAGTTATGAGAAGACACCAGGACAGATTTTGACCTCCAGCCTCACGATACTTCCCCAAACGCTCCAATTTGATGTTCGTGTATCAAGTATCATGCTTGTAGTTGAAGTTATCCCAAGGACACACATTCATTGCATCCAAAGGATTAGATTTCCACAATGATAAACTTAGACTATAATATCATATTATATTATTATTTATTATCACCGAATCTCATCTTCCTTTCTTTCAAAATTCTACACAGTGCTAGGTAGAATTGTATCTGCTTTATCGTATTTTTTAATACTAAACGACGGACCGATAATTATCAAGGAATGAATGGGTCCCCCCCCCCCCCCCCCCCCCCCCTGCCCACCCCTTCATTTTTCATTAATGTACTGACGGAACTCTTGTGCATTTTGAAAATAAAAATAATAAAACAAACAAACAAAGGGGCAGCGTGGCTCAGTGGTACGGTCTTTGCTTCCTACCCGAGAGGTACCGAGTTCAACCACCCGCCGCTGCGTTGTGTAGCCTCGAGCAAGTCACCTCGCCCTAACTCAAACTCACTTAGCGGTTCTGCTCTGCGGCTGACGCCTGGGTTATTCCAGTCTTCCCTTGGAATAGACCTTAAAGACAAATTTCCCCTTTGGGATGAATAAAGGGAATTTTATTTATTTATTTATTTATTTAAAAACAAAACGAAACTGTAGATTTAACCGATTGAGCACATCTCTGGAATGTTTGCCTTAAACACTGTTAATTAATATAGCATTTTATTAATACATACTAAATACAAGAACGCGATTATTCCAAAAAAAAAAAAAATCTTACCAAGAGAGAGAGAGAGAGAGAGAGAGAGAGAGAGAGAGAGAGAGAGAGAGAGAGAGAGAGAGAGAGAGAGAGAGAGAGAGAGAGAGTAAAGAGAAAGAAAGAGGGAAGAGAGAGATGAAAAGAGATAGAGTGTACGTGTTTGTATGTGTGTGTGTGTGTGTGTGTGTGTATGTGTGTGTATGTGTGCTTCTGAGATGTATACAACTATTAAAGAAATAATAAAATATAATCAGGGGGATTTCAAAGGAATGCCCGTTATTAATGTTTACTCAAGACAGATTATATCTATCTAAGCATTTACGGAGGTCGTTTACATACATTTATATTATGTGCAATATTTGTCCGCCGCTTGAATAAATGAATGAATGAATGAGTGAATGAATGAATGAATGAATGAATGAATGAATGAATGAAAGTTAGGCCCGGTATTTTTTACGGATGGATAAATGAAGTCGCATAGTTGAGTCCTCGGAAAAGGCTCTTTACTCACATTCTCTCACCGTACTCAGGTGTAAAATGAGTACCTGGCAGTTAACAGCGTTGTTTTTGTCCGAAAAATTTTAATATCGCCTAACAGGCGTCATGTCCCGTTCCACGTGTTAAATGTTGCTGTTGACCAGGGACCCCTTGTAAAGCGCTTTGAGCACATTTAGTGGATATTGCGCTATATAAAACTCATTTTTTAAATTTTTTTTATAAGTCAAAAACGATATGAGATATGTGATTCAATTTCTAAACTGCATCCCCAAAGTTTTCGCCCAATTGCCCATTAAGCCTCATTGATTAGGCTATGATTGGTCCTAATTTTGTTGTGTTATGTTCCACACTCAATCAATATCTCTTAAAATTGTGAACTTAATTAATAAATATTACCCATTCACTCCTAAGTCGGAAGAGTTATAGAAATGACCTGAGTTTGATACGAATATTTTTGTATTCGTGGATAGCTCATACGGTAGAGTCACGCTCTCACCGGCCAGGCGGAGGTAGTACCAATAAGGTCGCAGGTTCAAACCCCACCACCGCCGCGAAAACTTTTTATTCTCTATTGTCTTCTGGCACTTTTCTACTCCCTTCATCTCTTGTTGTTATTGTCATGTTTGCCTCCTGAAACATAAAATTCAGGCATTGCGTTCATTGTGGGGAACACATTTATAATATTAATTTGCTATTTCAGATATTATTATAAGAGAGTTGTCAGTGTTGTCAGATAGAGGCATGGAATATCAATATAATCTAAAATTATAATTACATATCATAAGATAACGACAGACTCCATCCAAGCGGCGTTCCACACCCCCCCCCCCCCCCCTTCCCTCTTTTCCCCCATCCTCTAAACTATTCCCCCCCATGACCTCCTCCGCCCCCCTATCACCACCCTCCCTATTCCACGAACCACTATTTTACCGTTGTCGCCCCTGGACCCAAATCAAATTACCGTATCAACGATATGCAGTCGAGTCAAGTCCAGGGTTGCCAATTTGGCAGATTTTCTGCCAAATATCCTTTTTTTTTATTTTGGCAGAATTTGAAGTCGTCTCGCAGAAAAAACAAACGGTTTGGCAGTTTGGCAGATATTTGGCAGATTTTATTTTCCACGTTTTCCATGGTAATTTTTATGTATTAGTGATTTTTTAAAACTTGAGAAATGAAAAAAAAAATTATGACATCGGCCTTTCGAATTTTTTGTTTAACAAAACTGATGAGTTTTCAAATAAATAGTACGATTTGGCAGATTTTCGTGACATTTGGCAGATTTTTTAAAATTCCACTTGGCAGAATGCCTGAAAATAATCTGGTCGAGTCCCCGTGCTGCTCTGTGAGACAGGCCCTCCCAATCACAATGACTACGCTACGCCTTTGGACGGGCCAGACTTATGGCTGGGAGGGAGTGAATGAGGGAGGGAATAAATTGATTGTGAACTCCGGTACTTTATAATTTACTACGAAACTCCAAAACTACAAGCAAGCACATCAACAACAGCCGGTGGCTATAACTATAATTTGAGGATATAGAATAATAATAAATAACACGGTGCACTAACTTTTAAAGGAAATCAAGTATAAATTTAGTTGTTAGTAATGTTAGAATATTGGACTTCTATATCAGTGATTAGTAGTTATACTTACCTAGAATAATATATATATATAGTTTGTGTGAAATTCTGGTCAAAGTTGATTTTGGATTAAAATTAAAAAAAAAAAACAGTGTTCGGGATTATCTATATAAAGTTTGTGTGCTTTCAGTGTCAATATGATGGGTTGTTGTTGTCTTCAGTTAGAGTTAGATCAAATTATTGTTATTATTATTATTATTATTATTATTATTATTATTATTATTATTATTTATTATTATTATTATTATTATTATTATTATTATTAAGTTATTATTACTATTATTATTATTATTATTATTATTATTATATTATATTATTATTATTATTATTATTATTAGCAGTAGTAGTAGTAGTAGTAGTAGTAGTAGTAGTAGTAGTAGTAGCAGTAATAGTCGTAGTTGTAGTAGTAGTAGTAGTAGTAGTAGTAGTAGTAGTAGTAGTAGTAGTAGTAGTAGTAGTAGTAGTAGTAGTAGTCAGCAGCAGCAGCAACTTGTGTTCATGTTTTCTTTGGTAGATGATCAAGGCCTTTTAAATATTTATTTGATTCGCATTCAGTGTGTTTTTCACGATTGGATACACATTGAATTGGAGCTTGTTTGAAAGGTGTCTATCTATCCACACTTTAGTTTGGATTACTCGACGTGTTTATATCTTGTGCTTGTTATGCTCACTGTTTACGTAATGGTATTGGATTCTATCTGGAGTTATTTATGGCAAATTGGTGATATAATTAGCTTGTTAACTATAAACCTTGATCTAAAATAATGAAATACAGTGGTTTTAATTGTCTGGGAGGCCTTCGGAAAGCTCCCACATCCCCAGTATTCTTGTTCTAGTATGGGGTTTGGGAGGGGGGAACTTTTTTATAATGTTCTAGTAGGGGGTTTGGGAGGGGGAAAACTTTTTTCATAATGTTCTAGAAGGGTGTTTGGGAGGGGGAGACTTTTGAAAAAAAAAAGTTTCCTCCCTCCCAAACCCCCTATTAGAACATTATAAAAAAACAAGAATACTGGTGATGTAGGAGCTTTTGGAAGGCCTCCCAATTGTCTTTCAGTCTTGCTGATGCGTGGGTCACTGTTTTTGTTTTTTCTTCCTCTTGTTATTTGGTTTGTTTGTGTGTGTGTGTGTGTGTGTGTGTGTGTGTGTGTGTATGTGTGTGTGTGTTTGTTTTGTTTTGTTCTTTTTTGACAGCGACTCGACTTAATTTTGGGTGGACAGATGGGTCAATAAATAAAATATTTAAAAAAAAAGAAAAAGAAAGAAAAACTGTCGGATTCGAAAACACTCATTTTTATTTATGAATCGAGTACTCTGCCAATTAGTACTGTAATTACTGTAAATATATCGATTACCATGGATTATTTATACCTGCCCGAGTTATAATAATTTGGAATCTTTTCCTCCAGTGAGCAATTTTCCATGGTTTGATTTCATTTCAGGCTTACCCGTGAGACTTTCACGTTACATTATTGCAACAGGTTGTGACGATTACTAATTAAAGTTCATGTCTGCGGTTGTGAGTTTCCTTAATGATATGTATACTGGGTGGGGTTCCTGATCTCCCATAGTGGGCAGGGAGGTACATACTGTGTCTTCTATCCCCCTATGTCTGTTTTCCAACATGCTTTCTGTCTTTGTCTTGGAATGAGATAACTTGGTTTTGTCATGGCTCTAGCCGGATACCCTGGCTGGGAGGGAAACAGTCAAATGTATAGTTAGTTTTGGGAAATGAATTTTTTTCCCTTGTAAATCATCTCTCTTGTTATGCACTGTATTCTGAATTATATATATATATATTTTATTTGTAAACATTTGAGTGTATTCCTCTTAGTGGGGACCTGTGCCTGTGTCTGGATGAAACTTTTAGGTGATCTCAGACTAAGTACTTTGATAGTGTGCTCTTGGAATCTACATCTGTTCCCTATTTGAACCAATTCCCCTTTGTCTTACCTTTTTTTTTTTTGGGTGCTTTAATTGTAATTCTAGAACATTTTACTATCCCATTTTCTTCCTTTTTACTGGCGCTGATATGACCTTAATGTGTTGCAAGCGCCGTAAAACTCTTAAAAACAAAAACATAATAATAAGTATTAATTTCCATAATGAAAACGTGTATTATTCTATCAAGGAACACAAGATTAGACACCCATATAGAGGCGTGCATATTCACACACATACACACACACACGCACACACGCACACACACACACACACACACACACATACACACGTACCTCTTCCCTTTCAATCAGTCTCCCTTTTCTTATATTATTATTTACTCCAGGGCGCTTTAAAAGGTGAAATCTAGACATTTCTGAGTATCCCGTTTTCTTCCATTTTAGTGGTGCTTAAGATGACTTTAAAGTGTCGCAGGCGCCGAAAACCCCCTTAAAACTCAAACAAACACACACACACACACACACACACACACACACACACACAAAAGAACAAACACCCTTTTGAGGCGATATTATACGATTAGATAAAAGTTTTCTCACTAAAGGAATATAAAAAGCTTTTTAAGCTTGTAATGTGTAATGTTTCCGGTACTTTGTTCATTATTCATCGACACCATTCTTATTCACATTTTGATTTGCCTTTCCTATTCACATTTTGCCTTTCATATTCATATTAATCTTTGTAACTGATATTTTCTTCTTCCTTCCTTTCCTCTTCTACTCAAACTCAACACAATGGTTTCCTCGTGTTGTTCGATTGGTCGTAGCATTTATTTATTGTTAGCATAATCTCAATTTGGTATTATTATTATTATTATTATTATTATTATTATTATTATTATTATTATTATTATTATTATTATTATTATATATTATATATATTATTATTCCTCTTCTACTCAAACTCAACACTATGGTTTCTCGTTGTTCTATTGATCGTAACATTTATTATTGTTACATAATCTCAATTTGTATTATTATTATTATTATTATTATTATTATTATTATTATTATTAATTTATTTTATTATTATTATTATTATTATTATTATTATTATTATTATTATTATTATTATTATTATTATTATTATTATTATTATTATTATTATTATTATTATTATTATTATTATTATTATTATTATTATTATTATTATTATTATTATTATTATTTGAATCGAGAATCTATAATATGGCGCAGTATCAATTTTGATCTGGTTCTAAGCTCTTCATTGGGGGTCTCAAGCCAGCAACAGCAACACTTGAACTTGAACTTGAACACTTAACCTTGTGGGCAATCGTGCGAATTCATACGATTATGGGTCTAGTCCAGGGCATATGTGACCCTTCGCCTCAAAACGGTATCAAGTCGGGATGGCTAAGATATTGAAAATTCAATTTATAGCCAGAAATATCAGACTTGTGTTGAGTTTGTATGTTTTATTGAGGAGAATGGATACCACATTTTAGGGTGCTAATGCTAACAATTTATATTTTTTACCATTTTACCATTTAATTCGGCTTTTAAGCATATTGGTCGTTCCGACATAATACCGTTTTGAGACGATGGGTCACATATACAGTTGTTAGCCTTGGTCTAGTCCACAGGCCTGTATTCTCTATGGTCGAGTCTGTCCCGTCAGTTGGTTGTCATCCTATTGGCGACACAGTCAACTTCAAATCATAAAAGCATTTCTTACTACAAAGAAGAAAGGACAATAACCAGGAATTAACACACATAATATATTGAACATTTCCCATAACCTAGGCGATCTATGCTTTGTATATATGAATGGGGACTTTTACCAATAGCGTGTTAAATTATGATCTACGGGCTTAACGTAAGCATCATGGCGGGCGCGTCTTATTCAAGTGGGGGACTTCGACTGGACATTAGCATAGTTTGACCCTCTTGACTGACCAGTGGTCAAGACTTCAGAATGAGAGAATGAATGGAAGGTCCACAATAACCATGTCATCTGTAAAACGACTGGCACTAATAGCCCTTTTAAGAATGTTCTCTATTGAATCTGGGCGATTTTTTTTTTTTTTTGTTTTTTTTGTTGTTGTTCTCAAAACATTTGATTTTATTCTAATCATTATCATCACAAAGCGAAACAACTTAGTATCATATATATTTTCATCCTCGAACTAAAGCTCAAATCTCAATTATCATGATGATGATGACGATGATGATGCTGCTGATGATGATGATGATGATGATGATGATGATGATGATGATCATCATCATCATCATCATCATCAACATCATCATCATCATCATCAACAGCAGCAGCATCACCGTCATCATCATCATCATCATCATCATCATCATCATCATCATCATCATCATCATTAACGTTATAACAAAGACCAGTTAAGTTCTTACCAGTGCTATTATAATCAGTTCAATGCATCAACTAAGAGGTGCCACTTAGTCCGTTGCTAGTACAATAACGCCATTATGGAAACTAGGACAATAATATTATAATAGTTTACTTAGAAATTGCTCCCCTTCAACCCACTTAAACAGTTTAGTAAGCAAAATATGCGTGACCTTTCGTTACATTCAATTATATATTCCAATTTCGGAAATAAATATGAATTTGATACTATCAGCGTATAGATAGTATGCGCTTGGCTAAGAAGCTCATAACATTGCCATCCGGAAGTATAACGGACCAACACACAAAACTGTGTGTATCCATGAACGTTTATAGTCGGGTTAATACAGTTTAGTGAGCATTACTCCTAAACGCGGATGGCAAAAAACAATAACAAAGACCTGAATGACGTCAACTAAGAACTATCTATAAACATGATACACACTCTAATATTGAAGCCTCTTACTTACGTATCCGAACCAGCGACCACCTGAGCTCTAGCCTTTCGGTCTTGTGCCATGACGTAGAAGTTAGACGTCTTTTGTAATTGTTTCAGGTGACTATAAAGTCTGTTACTGATGCTTGGATTTGGTGGGAATATTGAAGCCTCTTTGTATCAACTTTCATCTGTTGTTATCTCATGATACCTTATATATTTGTGACTCACCGTCTCTAAACGGTATTATGTCGGGATGACTTGGGTGCAAAAAAAATGAATTTATTGACAAAAACACGAAACTTGGGGTTTCTTTCGATTTGTTATATTTCAGAATGAAGACAATTTCTCACAATGCAAAAGCTCAAAAAATGGTATTTACTATCAATTTATTTCTAAAGTCACTTTTCGGGGTCCAATTCATTCCAACATAATACCGTTTCGAGACGAAGGGTCACATTTGTCCAGTTTTCTCAACGTAAAGCTTAACTCAATGAGAATCAGTTTTGTCTCTTGACTCCCCCCCCCCCCCCCCCCCCCCTCCTCAAGTATCTATACATGATTCATTAAAGCTTTAAAGAACTTATAGATTAAAATATTGGATATACCTATATCATAACAAAATTTCTTTGACTCTCTCTTGAAAATGGCGATTTATGTCGTTACCTCTAATACTCGTACATCAACAGTACTAGATCTGCAAATCCGATACCAATTCCCATCACATCTTTGAGTAGTTAATATTTTAGTAAATATATTATATTGAGCTTTATATAGCGCAATATCCACTAAATGTGCTCAAAGCGCTTTACAAGGGGTCCCTGAACAACAGCAACATTTAACGGGACATGTTGCCTATTAGGCGATATTACAATTTGTCGGAGAAAGACAACGCTGTTAACGGCCAGGTACTTATTTTACACCTGAGTACGGTGAGAGAATGTGAGTAAAGAGTCTTTTCCAAGGACTCAACTATGCGCCGAGCGCGAGGCTCGAACCCAGGACCTTCCGATCCGAAAGCGAGTGTCTTACCACAAGATCACATAGCCGCATTAAGCTCCATTGTTAGATATTTATTCACTCTGTCACTGATATATTATTTTCTTTACATTGTCTTTCAAGTACTGGATTTATTACTATGGCAAACCTCCGAAAGATATATATATATATATATATATATATATATATATATATATATATATATATATATATATATATAGAATGCAAATTTTCACTCACATTTTTTTGTGGCCGAGACGACTCGTTTCTGTGATTTTTACACTTCTTCAGTCGGCCTAATCCATTGTAATCTTACAATGGATTACGCCGACTGAATAGGTGTAAAAAACACAGAAACGAGTCGTCTCGGCCACAAAAAACATGTGAGTGAAAATTTGCATTCTATATTAGCTCTAACCACCATTATCGATCACTTTCGTACCTACAAGTACCCACCAACACTCATAAAATATATATATATATATATATATATATATATATATATATTATATATATATATAAAAGACAGGGCTACTTCTCATACTTCATTCTGTCAGTTGAATAGAAATCTTGATGTATTATCGGTTCAATTGTTAAAAAAAGAAAACCGAACAAACACATTATATTTACTTTCTTGATGGCATTCATGATTGAACCATTATAGTATGAATGAAGTACTACTTAATAGTAATTTTGCTTTACGTTTAACCATTCTTCACTGAATGTAAAGGTGTGAAACTGTTTTAATAATGATGAATGAGAAATATATAATATGCAGATTGCGCTTTGTAGCACAGCCTTTGAATATCGAATGTCGGCGGACCAAACCTCTGAAGTCTACATACGAGCTTTGCGCACCCTGAATGTTAAGATGTGAAACTGTCTTAATAACGATGAATAAGAAATATTGCGCTTTGTAGCACAGTCTTTGAATATCGGTGGTCGGCGGACCAAACCTCTGAAGTCTACATACGATACGAGCTTTGCGCGCCATGTTTTATTTAATTTTGGGCGGATCGGACATCAGAGGTCCGTCCTATCATGAAAAAGATTGAGCTTTTTCTTTTTTTTATATAGCGCAATATCCACTAAACGTGCTCAAAGCGCTTCACAAGGGGTCAACAGCAACATTTAACATGTAGGACGGGACATAACGCCTGTTAGGCGATATTACATTTTTTTCGGACAAAGACAATGCTGTTAACGGCCAGGTACTCATTTTACTCCTGAGAACGGTGAGAGATTGTGAGTAAAGAGCCTTTTCCAAGGACTCAACTATGCGCCGAGCGCGAGGTTCGAACCCAGGACCTTCCGATTAGAAAGCGAGTGTCATACCACTAGACCACATAGCCACAAAACCGGGACTTCAGAGGTTTGATCCGCAGACCATCGATATTGTAAGGTGAATTTGGCTCGAAATAGGTAGATGCTTTAAAGCTCGAAATTGTAGACGATTCTAAGTGGTTCAAGAAGGCAATCATGAATTTCATTAACTATGGCGCTGGTTAAGGATTAGCCTGAAAATGCATTACCCCCCCCCCCCCTCCCGAAATTTAAGTCCTGTTACTTTCATTTGATGCCAAAAAACGCCACCTCACAAGAGCAGGATTGCCTATGGTACATTAACTATCAACCTTGTGAGATTTACGAGAGGATGTCCATGAATGAATTTCTATGCTTTTTAAATAGGAACTAATTGGCAATATGCTGGTGACTCTTAGACTATTATACTTGTTCAAAAAGAAGTCGAATATAATATAACAAAAAGCAAGCACTTATGATGTTCCATTAATACATTTAACCTATGTGTATATTCTGTAGTATTCTGGCCAATGATTAAAGCAAGCACTTATGATGTTCCATTAATACATTTAACCTATGTGTATATTCTGTAGTATTCTGGCCAATGATTAAAATTTGCTATGCTGAATTTGCTTCGCAATACCTAATTTTGGTGAAAATGCATTTTCATAATAATATTACAATCCAATATGAATTATCTACTTGAACTCTCTCGAGTTCATATGCATGGAAAATCGACAAATGTGTTCGATTTTCAACGAGGGTGAACTCGGGAGAGTTTGATTGAATCAAAATTATACCACATCTAGCTACACGTTTAAAACAATATTTGTTCATTTATGTGTTGCCATTGTGAGTGTCAGTGGAGTGTTGGTGTCCCCTTAATTGGATTCAGTAGTCTGATGTCACGCCGCCCGGCAACGGCGGCCATCTTGGTTCTAAACAAAGAAAGTCATTACTTTTTATTCTTCATGCTGGCTAGAACTTTTCATAAGTCTTATGATCAGAATGTGTAAAAGTCAAAACCTGATCAAATTTATGCGCTTTTTTCCTCTGGATACGCTTTTATGCTTGCCGGAGAAATATTTCATACGGGCGCCCGCCATTGTTCCGATAGTTTAGAGCCAGTGTTACTAAGTCATTAACAAGGAAGGGACGTTACGACTGTTGAAGAGTATTGGAGAGAGAGAGAGAGAGAAACAAACAAACAAACAATTATACAAGGGCCAGACAACGACGATAGCTATCTTACACATGCGAAATGCAATGCAGGCAATGATTGATCAAATTACACCAGCTCTCCCCTTTCTGCCACGTTCTGACAAAATGCCGTTTATAACAGTTTAGCCAGACACATTTTACGCAGTAGATCGATCAATTAATTAAACTTAACCCAACTTATCAAAAAAAATTCTTAAATTTGAGAATTCTGTTAATATTGGAGAGTCTGTTAGACATTTAGAGATACACTAGTATTAAAATTAAAAAATGAGCTTTATATAGCGCAATATCCACTAAATGTGCTCAAAGCGCATTACAAGGGGTCCCTGGTCAACAGCAACATTTAACATGTCGGACGGGACATGCCGCCTGTTAGGCGATATTACAATTGTTATTATTA
>NC_088362.1:10905510-10938010 GCF_034508935.2 Berghia stephanieae
CCATACAGTTTAGTGAGAAGTATTCATAAACGTGGATGGCAAAAAACAGTAACAAAGACTTGAGTGACGTCATCTTCGTTCTAATGAGTCTTCTCAGCCCATATATTTATGACACACCAAACCAATAATATATTATTATCTCCCAGCCGCCATGTCGCATGTGTTAGGTCATCATAGCATACTCTTCTTATGCAAGATACACTTAATAATCATACTCATAAACCACCACAACCACCTGCCGGCTATAATGCTTGAGGAGCCGGTTCTTTCCTGTGTCGTTATAACCGTGGTATTTTTATTGTCACCACTTGAGACGCAAATATAACTGTTATTACGGCACTTAAACTCTCAGCTTTCTTACACCATACCCTCCCCCCCCCCCCCCCCCATCTCCCATCCCCCTCCTTCCCACTCGCCAGCCCGCCCTAAGCCCTAAACACTTTAACACACGCAACTTTCTCCCCTTCCCCACCTGTGTTATACCTTTTTCTGGTACATAGATTGTGTCTTCGACTTGTGTTACAACTAGTGCCGCGCTGAGGACCGGTCCAGGACCGGTCCTTTGGACCGGTCCCACGGTCTTTTAGCTGTGAACCGGGGATCGGTCCCATAGTGAAGACCGGCGGCGGTCCTCACTTCTTATCACCTTTCAACTAGTGCCGCGCTGAAGACCGGTCTGATCACCTTCGGTCTCGCGCCATAGCCTACTACTTCCCCAGCGATTCGTTGCCTTCGGTTGCCTATCTTCCACCAATCACCACCCATCCCACTTAATTAATCGCACCCACCCCCCTTTGCCATACACTAAACGACACAGACGACCATACAGGCAGACGACCACCAACCTTCACTCCGCAAACCGCCCTTTCGTGTGTGAGATGGGGGGAACAGGAGGCGCACGCCTTGGACGATTCCATTATAAGGGGTAAATTTCAAAATTTACTACACCATAATGATCGCAATGACAATGATCTATGGTGAAGGCATGACCCCTCTTCTCTAATGGGTTATTGTTTGAAATGTATGTGACTACTAAAGATGTGTGTGTTTGTGTGTGTGTGTGTGTGTGTGTGTGTGTGTGTCGAACCTAGCAAGTAGCAAATCCGATTCTTTGTTTTCTTTTGTCCATCTCTTGTCACCACTCCTTTCTATCGCAGTGTTGTCATTTAAAATAATACAATTATATTAAAATTTCGTTTGGTGTTTTTACTAATCAAATAATATGAGTTTCATTAGTTTCTTCCTTCCAAAAAAACCAGTTATAACGTCTGAATTTTAAAAAAGTCCAATAGAATATTTGGGGACCCCGATAGCTCAGTTGATAGAGCACTCTCTTTATACGCAAAGGGCCAGAGATCGATCCCGGGTGCAGTCGAGTTTTTTCTAAATCCCTGTCTACTCAGCAATGAATGGGTAGCTGAGTTTGTTAGATCTGGCGAAAAGTCACCATCGACCCCTCTTATTACCTCATCCACCCCCTCTTATTATAACTTCACGTCTCTCTCTTACTCTTCAATGCTCGCTGCCCTCTAATGTGTGTGTGTGTGGGGGGGGGGGAGGGGGGGGGGGTAGGAGTTGCGTGTGTGTATCAACGCCACGAACAACTCGATCAACGCCTTGGGCGATGCCATTATCTCCGTTAATGGGGATAAATTTCAAATTTTATTAAATTATCGAAGTAACAATGAAGTACGGTGAGCAAATAAAGAAGGCATCACCCCTCTTCTCTAATTAGGTTACAATTTGAAATGAGTGTGACTACTCCGTGTGTTTTACTCCTGTAGACCACGGTTTTCATCGTGTAGCGGTCTTTAACAGTTCAAGAATGAACGATCCCACGGTCTCAAAGGTCAAACGGTTCGAATTTCCAACAGTCTCTCAGGAATGTTCAATGTCGAAAAGGACCGGTCCTAGGACCGGTCCTTGCGGTCTTCATTTCCCAAGGACCGTAGGACCGTGGTCCTTAAGCTTGCCAAGGACCGCCCCGCACTAGTTACAACCGTGTCCTTGAGATCTTACGACTCAAATAAATCTTGCTGTTATAGCCGATGGCGTAGTGAATAAAAAGTGAAAGGGAAATTGAACGGATGGTGGTGGGTTCGAAACTGGACGGTCACTACAAGGTTTCCCCAATTATTATTATTATTATTATTATTATTATTATTATTATTATTATTATTATTATTATTATTATTATTGTTGTTGTTGTTGTTGTTGTTCTTGTTCTTGTTCTTGTTGTTGTTGTTGTTGTTGTTGTTGTTGTTGTTGTTCTTCTTCTTCTTCTTCTTCTTCTTCTTCTTCTTCTTCTTCTTCTTCTTCTTCTTCTTCTTCTTCTTCTTCTTCTTCTTCTTCTTCTTCTTCTTCTTATTATTATTATTATTGTTGTTGTTCTTGTTCTTGTTCTTCTTCTTCTTCTTCTTCTTGTTCTTCTTCTTCTTCTTCTTCTTCTTCTTATTATTATTATTATTATTATTATTATTATTATTATTATTATTATTATTATTATTATTATTATTATTATTATATTATTATTATATTATTATTATTTATATTATCATCATCATCATCACCACCACTTCGGGTCAATCTCTTTCTGTATTCAGTGTTAATGAAAATCTGTGTTTTAAACCAATCTTCATTGAATCAATTTCAGGCAAATCCTAAACATAAATTAAATAAACAACCCTTTAAGTATAATACGTTAGCCTCTTATCATCCATATTATGTTAAACAGGACCTATTATTGTTGTCTGTATTAGGCACGCTCTGCGATATACGGAGTGTGTTTGAATAGATAACGTGTTAAGCCTTTAATACCCTAATCATTCGTGTTGATAACTTTGCTGATTCCATTCATTTTGTATGAGAGACTATATTCTGCCCTCTCTAGGTATCGCGAAATGTCTGACAAAACTCTTTATTTTCAAGATTTTGTTTTTAGTGACAACACGACTGATACCTACACACATCCTATCACGAATTAAACATCGTACTTCCTATATTAGCTAGCACAATATAGCCTTACCATAGTTTAAATCCAACATGAGAGGCAGATATTCAATACTATTACAGATGTGAAGTAGTTTTCAGGTTTCCCATAAAATGTTGAAATATTATGTCGGTTTTTTCCTCTGAACAGCAGTTTTCACTCTGGCCACTTTAAGATTTCAGATTAAAATTGACCATTCCTACCGCAGTCAGATGTTTCACAATCAGTAATAGCACGTAACAATGATAGCTTCAAAAAATGTTATAAAAAGCCATGAGTGACGGTATACCCCTCTCCTTATCAACCATAGGAAAATCGTCACATTTGTTACGATACAACCAACATTTTTCTTATTCAAATTTCTCTTATACATTTTAAAATTTAAAGAAAATTAACAGTGTGTTATAGAGCATGTTTTGCTAAAGAAATTATGTATCGCAAGAACTGACTGCTATTGTGTTTGAGCGATAAAAAATATATTTTTGTGATAGTTGGGTGTGAAGTTTTGGGGGAAATCCTGAAAATGGCTGGTAAGGAGAGAGTTAAACACTTGTGATGATATCTTCTGTGTCGAGCTGTGAGCAATACGATTGGACTATCACAATATACATTTCCTCCATACCCGGAGACGCGTAAATTATACATTTTTACCACAATGATATTAAGTCTTGATGTCACGTCCGTCAAGCAACGAGTAGCTTGGTTCTAAACAAAGAAAATCGGTACTTTATATTATTCATGCTGGCTAGAACTTTTTCATATGTCATGTGATCAGAATTTATAAAAGTCAAAACATGATTTGATTTATAATGTCTTTCTCGTCTGTGGATACACTTTTATGCTCGTCAGAGAAGTAATTCATAAGGGCGTCCGCCATTCTTCCGATAGTTTAAAACCAGTTGCTGAGTTACTATGCGTCATTACGAGGGAAGTGACGTCACGACTGTTGAAGCCTATTCTTAAAGTCAAATATTTAGATTTCAGTTAAATCTTGTAGAGAAATAACATGGTTATCGGAGGGGTATAATAAAAGTATTCTTGTTTGAAAATTCGAACTCGTCCCCAATGCATGCTCCCAAGGTCGTGCAGCGTTATTTAAACGTAGTGTTTTTATGCACCTCCGTTGCTGGTGTATCTTAACGGATCGCTTTTATACACCTCCGTCACGCATGCGTATCCCACCCAATTTCATCAGCGGTATTGTGTTTCTGTATTTGGAAATGGCGAAAGTTATATTGTGACATCTGTAGGATGTTTTTGATAATAAACTTATATTTAAAAAAATAATAATTTAAAAAATAGAAATATAAAACCATAAAATAGAAGTTGCATTGAAGGTAAAATAATGTTTTAGAAAGACCTTATTAAATGTGATGAACAGTCAGGTTGCTCCGTAGCGCAGTGGTTCGATTCCCATTGTAGACATATTTTTTTTTTTTATTGAGAAAGACATCATTTTTTTTTTGTTTCTTTCTTTTTCTTTTTTTTTTCAAAAGCTTTTTATCATGTTTTAAAAAAAACTTCGGTTTTAAATTTCTAAAATTATTTATTTATTTGAGATCAGTATTTGTGTGCCATTTTATTTTTTAAATTATTGTTATTATTCTTTAATTTATTATCATTGTATAAACGTATATCGGTAATCCTTAAGCAGCGTGCTGAACTACAATCTAAAACTATTTAAATCTCATGGACGTATGCAGAAACATTTTCATTAATTTACCATCACCGCCAACGGAGGTGCATAAAAACGGTGCGTTTTTGTACACCTCCAACGGAGGTGCATAAAAACGGTGTACACCTCCAACGGAGGTGCATAAAAACGCCACCTTATTTAAAACTCGTTCGAAACTCGAAACGTAAGAGTTCAAGAATCTTTTGTTATGTCGACCGAAAAAACAACCAAAAAACATTGACTTGAAACAATCCTGTCTATTTAGGTCTGGTCTCGCCTATTCCTGACTGTTGTCCATTTTCAGTTTATTATCTTGACCAACACAGACCTTATCGTAGTAAAAGATAAGTGCGTATGAGTGGGATGAAGTGGTGGGGAGGAGGGGTTCCTTTTTCTGTACATCTTGCCCGGTATAGACATCATTATCGTTAAAGATAAGTGTTGAGGGGCAGGGGGTAAAGGAGGAGGAGGAGGAGGAGGAGGAGGAGGAGGAGGAAGAGGAGGAGGAAGAGGAGGAGGAGGAGGGAGGGAGGAGGAGGAGGAGGAAGAGTAAAAAGATCGAAGCAGGTAAAGTGGATTAAAACATAAAAAGGGAAGAGATGAACAGTGAGATGAGGCCTGACCCCAAATTGATAGAACTGACCGTCAGCATCGGCTGATAATAAGATACAAACCGATATATATATATATATATATATATATATTATATATATATATATATATATATGTATTATATATATATATATATATATATATATATATATAAATATATATATATATATATATATATATATATATATATATATATATATATATACACTCAACGATCAAAACGTCAGCATTATTTGACATGACTTACTTGACTTATTAACCCTCTCCGTACCAAATACGAAGTTCGAAGATGACGTCACTCAGGTCTTTGTTATTGTTTTTTGCCATCCGCGTTTATGAGTAATACTCACTGAACTGTATTAACCAGACTATAAACGTTCATGGATACACACAGTTTTGTGTGTTGGTCCATTATACTTCCGGATGGCAATGTTATGAGCTTCTTAGCCAAGCGCATACTATCTATAGATCATGCCCATTGAAGCCAGAGAGCTGAGACATCAAAATCTTAACAGTCCATCGAGGCGACGCTCTGATTCGATCTGCTGCTCTGTACTCGGGTATAATATATTTGTAACGCACGACCCTACTATCATGTGTTTATTTACAACTGAGAGCAATGATGCGTGCAAATTGAAGTGTCATTGACTTTTCCGCTTACACCCGAGAGCAATATGATGAGTGGAGTGGGTCATAAAATCCAATTCCTGTTATTCTGGCTATAATAATCTATTATATCGCACAGATAATGTTACTTCTATAGACAAACCCCTGACAGATTGACTTACGATTATCCTGATTTGCTGTCTCAATCCAGAATTTGTCTCTACGTCAAATGTCCATGTCTGTCAATGTCCAATGTATCACCGATGTCAACAATGAAAGAAAACATTTGTAGTATGGACTGCAGTGCCAGAAATACATATACATAATATATAGATAGAAAGAAGTTGACGTCACTCGGGTCTTTGTTTTTGCTTTTTGCCATCCGCGTTTTTTTTTAGTAATTCTCACTAAACTGTGTTAACCAGACCATAAACGTTCAAGTGTGTTGGTCCGTTATACTTCCGGATGGCAATGTTGTGAGCTTCTTAGCCAAGAGCATATTATCTATAGAACGATATAACATATCTCAGTGGAAGTCTTTTGACTTGGATTCAAGTCTTATTATATATTTGTCAAATTGGATTTTTTTGGGTTACACTGCGGCGATGTTTATGCGGCTATGAGGTTTTGTGGTATGCCACTCGCTTTCGGATCGGAAAGTCCTGGGTTCGAGCCTAGCTCGACGCATAGTTGAGTCCTTGGAACAGACTCTTTACATACATTCTCTCACCGTACTCAGGTGTAAAATGAGTACCTGGTCGTCAACAGCGTTGTTTCTGTCGGAATAAAATTGTAATATCGCTTAACAGGCGTCATGTCTCGTTCTACATGTTACGTGTTGCTGTTTGTCAGAGATCCTTTGTAAAGCGCTTTGAGCAGAACATTTCAGTGGAAATTGCGCTATGTAAAAGGTCTAGATTTGATTTATAATTGACATGAAGATGGTTTGATTGTATAATGACATTGATTAACCGCGCGATGATTTTATGGAAGGATGATCACGTCAATTGAACTGGCACCGTTCCTAGAACGGACAGCTATGCTTGATACAGAATTTATCTCTTTTTTTTTGCCTAGCTTACCGTAACCCCCCACGCCCCCGTCTCTTCTCATTTTTAAAGCTCAGGAGTAGTTTTTTTTTGCCTGAATAATTTTTTTTTCGCTGCGCTAGAATTCTCAGATTCAAAGCTTTTCAAGCCTGTTGGGTTGGGAAATTATCTTAGTCGATCAACTTTTTATATGCGGTATGACACTCGCTTTCGGATTGGAAGGTCCTGTGTTCGAGCTTCGCTCGGCGCATAGTTGAGTACTTGGAGAAGGCTCTTTACTCACATTCTCTCACCTTACTCAGATGTAAAATGAATATCTGATCGTTAACATCGTTGTCTCTGTCCGAAAAAATTATAACATCACCTAACAGGCGTCACGTCCCGTCCTAAATGTAGAATGTTACTGTTGACCAGGGATCCCTTGTATGGCGCTTTGAGCACATTTAATGGATATTGCCCTATATAAAAGCTCAATGTTTATATTTTTAAACAAAAAATTATTGAAGTTTTATGGCCAAATAAAAGTATCAAAATGACAAATAAGGGACCAGTCACTGGTTTTAGATGAAGATCTGAAAATGTGTGTATGAAACAAAAAGATCATTACAAGAAAAAAGAAATATCCCGATAGTCAGCCCGGTTTTTTGTTGGCTTGTTTGTTTGTTTGTGTTTTGTTTGTTGTGTTTTTTCTTTCTGCTTTCTCTATCACTGTTTCATATATTATACACACTCTTAAAGGCAAAATGAAGGACGTGTTTTGCCATTATGTTGTACTATTTTAGACAATCTAATATTCACTTCAGCAACTATGCATTTCTTTACTTCCCAAAATAATATATCTTATATCTTGAGCTCAGTCGGGACCTGACGCCCGAGATTCGTATAAAATCTTAGCTTCGCTCTTCTCCTCATTCGGTTACCTTGCTGTGAGAAATAATTAGATATGTCGTGATAAATCCCACTTATCAGTAATTGGTCATTAATGTCAGCCCTCTCTACGAGTTGCACGCCTCAGCGTGAGCACATGAACAGTAGAGAATGCACTACACAGTGATGTGCCTCACTGAGTCAATGCCTTTCGTCTGTGAGGTCTTCACACATCGCAGCCTCGATTTGTTTTATCTAATATTGCGATGGAAGCGATGTTGTCAGCAGGTGGTATGACAATCGCTTTCGGATCGGAAGGTCTTGGGTTCGAGCCTCGCTCGGCGCATGGTAGTGTCATTGAAAAAGGCTCTTTACTCACATTCTCTCACCGAACTCAGGTGTTAAACCAGTATCTGGTCGTTAAGAGCGTTGTCTCAGTCGGTAAAAAAAATAATTTCGCCTAACAACAGGCGTCATGTGTCTTGTTCTACATGTTACGTGTCGTTGTTGATCAGTGACACTTTGTAAATCTCTTTGAGAACGTTTAGTGGATTATGCGCTATATAAAAGTTCGAGTTTTTTTTTCTCCCTCATTTATGACCCGCGGCCTCAAACGGGTATTATGTAAAAGGAAACCAGGTAATAGAAAGTGATTATGATATCTTTAAAATGACCACAATTAACTATACCCGTTGTCATGAATAAAATATTTATTCAGTAGTCCTTCGGAGCCATTAGATTATGCGCATGGAGCCGGAGTTTATCCCGCTCTCTCTAGCGTGAAATGGACAATAGCAATTGCTTGCTACCCTTTGAATAGGACCGCAAGTCTATCACAAAGTACTTTCCAAGAAACCAAACAGACCCAGCTACCCAATTTACTGCAAGGAAGACAGGGGTGGGGGAGAAATCAGAAGAAAAAAATCTCGACTACACACTGAATCGATTTAAGTCCCTTTGCAATGTGAAGCGAGTGCTTTACCAACTGACCTATCAGCAATCCCTATAAGATGATAGGTCACCATTTTTTTTTTAATACTTTGGATTACTAGCTAAGTTCTTGCACGCACCTCCAGTTTCCACTTATTTATTACTCACAGAAAGTGTTAAACTGTGTTACTCATTTGGCTCCGAAATCGCTCTTGGCCTTTACGAGATCAGATTCAGATGCCGTTGAGTTGCATGAAATGTCACAAGCACCGTTTTAACTTCTAAAAAACAAACAAACAAAACAAAACAAACAAACAAAAAAATCACTGAACTAGGACTCAGTGTTATGTGCTATATTCATAGACATTCTCTTAGCGTGAAGCTAACAAATTTAGTTAAAGAATAGTAATAACTAGAGTATTAACATTTTTTAGAGCAATATCCACTGAACATGCTCAAAGCGCTTTACAAGAGGTCCCCGACCAGCAGCAACACGTAACATGTAAAACGAGACATGACGCCTGTTAGGCGATAATACATTTTTTGTGTGACAGAGACAACGCTGTTAACGGCCAGGTACTCATTTTACACCTGAGTAGGATGAGAGAATGTGAATAAAGAGATTTTCCAAGGATTCACCTATGCACCGATCGAGGCTCGAACCCAGGGCCTTCCGATCCGAAAGTTAGCCAAAAATAATAACCAAGAGCTTCGTTCCTTCTGTTATGTAATATGTTTCTATTGGTTTGAGCACATTAAGTGGATATTGTATAATTTTAAAGCTCGATAATAGAACAATTTTAGAACATTGTAGAGATTATTAGTGATGCTAGTCGTTTAGGTTTCGCCTATAGATAGAACGAAGATGACGTCACTCAGGCTTTTGTTATTGTTTTTTGGCATCCGCGTTTATGAGTAATGCTCACTGAACTGTATTAACCCGACTATAAACGTTCATGGATACACACAGTTTTGTGTGTTGGTCCGTTATACTTCCGGATGGCAATGTTATGAGCTTATTAGCCAAGCGCATACTATCTATAACATTTATTGATTCCATGCGTTTGGTAAAGATACTCACACATCCGCCAGTCGGATATAACGTACCTTTAATATTTGTTGTCTGAGTAGTGACAACTGTACTCATAAAAATAGCTGGCTAAAAACAATAACAAAGAGCTGGTGTCAAGTTCGTTCCTTCTATCAAGACTAGCATGCATTGACGGTTTAAACAAATTTTCTTTTTTTTTTTTACCTTATGTTTCTAACTTTAGACATGCATTGAGGATTTTAACCAATTTTCTATATATTTTTTTTTCACGTTGAGTTTCTCACTTTTAACGCAGTTGTTATTATTTGGTCCGTGATTTGTAGCCAAAGTAATTAAGTTTATAAAGAAGTTTCTGTTTCCACGCCATTTAATTAGATATAACCAATGCCAAGTTAAAGCGTGAGTTAAAACTATTTTTAATGCTGTTTTTAAAAATTTATATTTAACAATCTTGGCCCATTTTCTTGCAAAATAAATAAATAGATAGATAAATAAATAAATGAATAAATAGATAAATAGATAAATAATTAAAAATAATGATGATAATGATAACGATGATAATGATGATGATGATGATGATGATGATGATGATGATGACAATAATGATAAATAATAATAATAATAATAATAATAATAATAATAATAATAATAATAATAATGTAATAATAATAATAATAATAATGAATAATAAGTAAAATAATAATAATAACATAATAATAATAATAATAATAATAATAATAATAATAATAATAATAATAATAATAATAAAATAATAATAATAATAATAATAATAATAATAATAATAATAATAATAATAATAATAATAATAATGATAATAATAATAATAATAACAATAATAATAATAAAATAATAATAATAATAATAATAATAATAATAATAATAATAATAATAATAATAATAATAATAATAATAATAATAATAATAAATGATCAATCATTAGATCACTCCAGCATAAATCCGTTTAAAAAACAAACAAACAGTTAATCACCTGGTTGGGAAAACCCTAAAATTACACACAGTGATTGTCTTCCGCAAGAATTCTTTTATTTTTTAATTATCATTTTTTTTTTTTGGCTCCATTTAAATGTCATTGTTCATTTAAAGTCGAGGTGAGGTTAAATTCCGGTTCGAATTCCTGAGAAGTGAAACATCGTTTGATCATCCCAGAAATAATTAATGGGAGTGGCCAAAGAGGAATCGATTTTAAAGGCTTTAGTATAGATATAATGAAGTTGACGTCACTCTGGTCTTTGTTATTGTTTTTTGCCATCCTCGTTTATGAGTAATACTCACTGAACTGTATTATCCAGACTATAAAAGTTCATGGTTGCACAGAGTTTTGTGTGTTGGTCCGTTATACTTCCGGATGGCAATGTTATGAACTTCTTAGCCAAGCGCATACTATCTATAGGACACTCAAATTAAATTGATGTTTAACCTGTTAACTGCCGTACCCTGGAAAAAAAAACAAAACAAAACATGAATTTAAAAATTTGCCCAGAAAACTCGTCCTTCAAATAATATCGTTCTAGTTAAGTGTCCTTCATCTTGGCTAAAAACTCTCTAACCTGGGACTTCGCGTTATTGTTGTTTTTTTTTTGACAGCCATTTTAATGACTAGTTCTCACTAAATTCTATCAATCAGAACTATACACGTTTATGGTTACACGTCATATTTTTGTTCGTTTGTATGTTATACCCCGTCGGATGTTGTGAGTATTATATCTAAACGGGTAACATCAATAAAAACCAACTGAATATACATACTACCATTTTGATACGATGGGTCACAAATTATAGAATATTGAATCTTGTGAAATTTACCTGCCATTTTAATAGATCACGATATTTTTATGCCTTAGAAAAAAAAAAAACCAAAAAAAAAACCAAAAAAAACCCAAACAAACAAACAAAAAAAAAAAAAAAACAAGAAAAAAAAACCGAAAAAAAGCAAAGAACAACAACAACAATAAAAAAAGAAGAAACGAACAAACAAAACACGTGGTCCAAGATGATATTTTTAGGATAGATCTTTTCACCTGGGAAATCAAAATTTCGAATTACACGAAGTATTTATGGCATGCGGAACGTTTTTTTTTTTTAAAAAATGGTTTTATTTTGCAGCTACATTTAAAAACTTTGAAATTAATTAGTTGAACGCTTCCGATCACAGTTTGTTTGTGTTAACCTTTTACAGACAGACAGAAGGGGTTTGTTTGGTTTTTGTTGTCTCGTGATATTATTATGACTATGATACTCGGTTTGTGACCTTTGGTTCCGGTTTCGAGTCTCATTAGTCTCATTGTAGTATGTCGTGTAAAGTTGAGACTTTGGGAAAGACTCTTTATCTATCGTCACGTGTTGTCTGTCTTCTCACGTGTAAAATGATTAGTTTGACCTGTAACAACATTGTGTCTATAGAAAAAAAAACAAACTAACAAACAACAGCAACA
The DNA here is from genome assembly GCF_034508935.2 of Berghia stephanieae. Lineage (NCBI taxonomy): Eukaryota > Metazoa > Mollusca > Gastropoda > Nudibranchia > Aeolidiidae > Berghia > Berghia stephanieae. Next base: position 10,917,764 of record NC_088362.1, read on the forward strand.
ACAACAAAACCCACGAAAAAAAAAAACAAAACAAAACAAAAAGCAATCAAACAACCCCGAACCCCCCCCCCCCCCCCCCCCCCCCCCCCCCGAAAAAAAAGCAACAAAAAAAAAAAACAAAAAACAAAATAAAACATTAAAAAAAAAAAAAAACCACACACACACACACACACTCACTCACTCACTCACCCACTCTCTCTCTCTCTCTCTCTCTCTCTCTCTCTCTCTCTCTCTCTCTCTCACACACACACACACACACAAATATAAAAACAAAACAAAAAAAACACCCAAAAAAAAAAAAATCAACGAAGAGCCGACAGCAAACAATTGTAAGTCATACATACTACTCTCTATTGCCGTTGACGTGGGGGCTCCTTGTTAAGAGCCTACTTAGAGCACACATAAATGAATGGATATTGCTCTACATTTTAACAGTTGCTCATGTTTTTTTCTTTTTAAAGGACATCATAATGAAACCTAAATTGCATAAATCTGTTTCTGTAGCTGTTACTGAGAGAAACAGATAAATTAGGATTTGAATGAAAGTCTGTCTGATCCTCCGGGCTATTTCACCTAAGTAGAACCAGTTTAAAAAAATAAGTGAATAAATAAATAAATAAAAATCAGCAACTATCCCTGTGTGGACAATTTTGGTTATTATCACTTCCATGTAGGTCTAATATATATATATATATATATATATATATATATATATATATATATATATATATATATATATATATATATATATATAGTTATTATCCTATGAGTAATTTTATAGTAGTTTTTATCATATTATAATAATTTGGTGGTGACATTATAAACATCGGGGGAAGATATAGATAGTGAGTGAGTCAGCAACAAAATGGAAGAGATATTGTTTCAAATGAAATGATGTACTCGTATGTGTCATTGGATATAAAATATTACAGATGTCCGATTTGTCATGGGTGACATGTTTAATGAAATGATTATCACGGATACTTATTTATGTGATAGTGATATGTGTGATAGGTTCTTTTTGATTATGGTTGGTAAGGTGATATGATATAATATTTATGGGGAAGGTGGTTGTTATGGGTTGTTTGGGTATCGATGAAAGCGGTTAGACATCTCTGCAGACGTCATCAGACTCTCTCTCTCTCTCTCTCTCTCTCTCTCTCTCTCTCTGTGTGTGTGTCTCTCTGCCTCCCTTTCTCTCTCTAATATATATGTCTATCCATCCCTTATCTATCTGTCTATCAGTCTCTGTTTCTCTAGGTCTCCTTTTTCTTCTTTTTTCTTTCCCTTTATTACTCTCTAATATCATACCTATTATCTATCTTTCCTATAATTTCATCTATTTTTTTACTATCTATCTATCACTATCTCTATCTATCTATCTATCTATCTATCTACTCTATCTATCTATCTATCTATCTAATCTATCTATCTATCTACTATCTTCTATCTATCTATCTATCTATTGATCTAATTAATTGAAACAACCATTGGACTCTCAACCTCCTCTCCTCTCTCTCTCTCTCTCTCTCTCTCTCTCTCTCTCTCTCTCTCTTCCCAACACATTCCCTTCACTCTTTCATGCCCTCATAATTGAGATTGGCGGAAAATGACAGTGACATTTTCGTGCGAGCGGTACACAGGGGTCATCGCCTCTTTGGGTCAAAGGTGATTAAAGGGTTAGGATTGTTTCTTTCTTATATTTATCATGAACTGTATGCCAAATCTCTCAGCCACATTTTTTTTATTACTTTAGAGCTTGTTTCTTTTTCTTTATTTTGTTTGTTGTTGTTTTTTGTTTTTTTTTTGTGTGTTTTTTTTTGGTAATTTGTTTTGCTTTGATTTTATTGCAATTTGATTTTAAGTGTCTGTGTGTGTGTGTGTGTGTGTGTGTGTGTGTGTGTGTGTGTGCGTGTTTGTTTGTTTGTTATTGTTTGTTTGTTTGATTGATTGTTTGTTTGTTTGTGTGCGTGTGTGTTTGTTATTGTATGTTTGTTTGTTTGCTTGATTGTTTGTTTGTGTGCGTGTGTGTTTGTTTGTTATTGTTTGTTTGTTTGCTTGCTTGATTGTTTGTTTGTGTGCGTGTGTGTTTGTTTGTTATTGTTTGTTTGTTTGCTTGCTTGATTGTTTGTTTGTGTGCGTGTATGTTTGTTTGTTATTGTTTGTTTGTTTGCTTGCTTGACTGTTTGTTTGTGTGCGTGTGTGTTTGTTTGTTATTGTTTGTTTGTTTGCTTGCTTGATTGTTTGTTTGTGTACGTGTGTGTTTGTTTGTTATTGTTTGTTTGTTTGCTTGATTGATTGTTTGTTTGTGTGCGTGTGTGTTTGTTTGTTATTGTTTGTTTGTTTGCTTGATTGATTGTTTGTTTGTGTGCGTGTGTGTTTGTTTGTTATTGTTTGTTTGTTTGCTTGATTGATTGTTTGTTTGTTTGCGTGTGTGTTTGTTTGTTATTGTTTGTTTGTTTGCTTGATTGATTGTTTGTTTGTGTGCGTGTGTGTTTGTTTGTTATTGTTTGTTTGTTTGCTTGATTGATTGTTTGTTTGTGTGCGTGTGTGTTTGTTTGTTATTGTTTGTTTGTTTGCTTGATTGTTTATTTGTTTGTGTGTGCATGTGTTTGCTTCATTGATTGTTTGCTTGTGTGCAAATTTCCATTTATATTAAAAACTGTTATATTCAGATATTCAAATGGAAACATTTACAAAGCAGATCTAGTTTAGAATCGTTCAAAGTTAAAAAGTGGATTGTACTTGTGTTGTTTTACAGACGTGGCGTCTCACTCACACAGCCACTGCTTCCTGTATCTTGTCGTTTGGGGTAGTTTGTTTTGGTTTTGCAGCCTGAGGAAGGGTTTTGAACCCGAAACATAATTTATTTTTCCATTGATCCTATTTTGAATGTGCTTTGCTGTTCTAATTTAATATTGAAAAAAATAATCCATTGGTTCATTATGTAATATACCAGTAACAAGTTATGAACATAAGTATAATAATTATTGAATATAAAACGGAGTAATGTGAAAGTGAGAAAATTTGGTGAGGATGTGATCTTCAACTCACTCAAGCGTCGTAAGTCCTTTAACTCACTCAACCCTAACACCGACTGTATCCGTAATATACTGTGGCCTTCGTAAAGTTATGGCCTGATACTGACCAAAAAATTGACGTCGAAATGTCAGTCTTTTGCTACAAAAAGAAAACAAATCGTGAGTTGTATTCAATAGATTCAACCAATGAAATGACTTGTTTCCATGAGCTCTACTAACGGAATAGTAGTATGCCAAATTATAACTAAAATCAATATAGTTTATGAACAATATTCAATCGTCTCATTCTGAAGTCATGGAGATAACACACGGATCTTTGGACCCGACAACTGTCAAGTTTTATAAAGGAAAAGGTAGGATTTGATCTAGATTCATATGCGCAGACTACGTAAAAATTGAGCATTTATATAGCGCAGTATCCACTAAATGTGCTCAAAGCGCTTTACAAGGGACCCCTGGTCAACAGCAACATTTAACATGTAGGACGGGACATGACGCATGTTAGGCGATATTACAATTTCTTTTTGACAAAGACAACGCTGTTAACGGCCCGGTACTCATTTTACACCTGGGTACGGTGAGAGAATGTGAGTAAAGAGCCTTTTCCAAGGACTCAACTATGCGCCAAGCGCGAGGCTCGAACCCAGGACCTTCCGATCCGAAAGCGAGTGTCATACCACTAGACCACATAGCCGTACGTATCTCTTGGATGGTCCTTTGAATATGAACATTCAAATTTTGAACAAAAAATACTCAAATAACTTATTTTTAAACGCATGCAGTGCTTTTACACACAAAATTGCAAGTCATATGTGACCCCTCGTCTCAATACCGTATTGTCGGGATGATTAGGATGCTGAAAATGGAATTTGTAGCCAGAAGTATCATCCCTAAGTTGAGTTTATATGCTTTATAGAGGAGAAGGAATATCATATGTTACTGTGCTAAATACCAATAATTCATATTTTTGACCAGTTTAACTATAACTTGACTTTTCGGCATCTGGTCCATCCCGACATACTACCGTTTTGAAACGTTGGGTCACATATGATTACTTCAAAAGCAGTGGAAGCAGCATCAGCAACACGAACAAGAACAATAACAACAACAACAACAACAAAACCACCACCACCACCAACAACAACAACCACAAAATCATGAACAACAGCAGCGCCATAACTCAAATTATTATAATACTTCGTAGCCTTTTGAAAACGAAAAACAATAATATCTATAAAAATAAATACCACCGCTACGGTACTATAAATTCAACAACAATTATAATAAGAACAATAAATGCAAACAAACTAACACATGGATGATACTCATGATTCGAGAGAGAAAAATACCCACCGATTTAGCTAATCACAAATAATAATGACAATAGCATTCAATAGTCTGATGTCACGTCGGCCCAGCAACGAGTAGCTTGGTTCTAAACAAAGAAAATCGGTACTTTTTATTCTTCATGCTGGCTAGAACGTTTTCACATGTCATGTGATAAAAATGTATAAAAGTCAAAACATGATCAGAGTTATAATGTCTTTCTCCTCTCGATACACTGTTATGCTCATCAGAGAAGTATTTCATAAGGGCGTCCGCCATTATTCCGATAGTTTAGAAACAGTTGCTAAGTTACTATGCGTCACTACGAGGGAAGTGACGTCACGACTGTTGAAGCCTATTACTACAAAATTTTGTAAATTATTCTAATTTCCTTTTCTCTTCGTTTTGGTGGAAAAAAAAGATTTAAATAATAGAATAGATAGAGTCTATCTAGGTGTTTTACTTTTTATCACGAATGTTGAAAAGATGCATGCCAAGATTTGAGTGTCCAAAGGGTGAATTTAACCCCGATTGATTTTCTCTTATGATTAAGAAGGCATCTATGACTGTGCATAACACATTTTCTAATCAAATCCCTATCACTAATTGCATTCCATCATCATCATCATCATCATCATCATCATCATCATCATCATCATCATCATCATCATCATCATCATCATCATCATCATCATCATCATCATCATCATCATCATCATCATCATCATCATCATCATCATCATCATCATCCTCATCATCATCGTCGTCATCATCGTCGTCGTCGTTGTCGTTGTTGTTGTTGTTGTCATCATCATGATTAGTTGTAGTCGAATCCGGGACTTAATTTGTTTATGGGGGATGACTATGATCACACTTCTTCTTCTTGTTCTTCTTCTTCTTCTTCTTCTTCTTCTTCTTCTTTCTTCTCTTCTCTCTTCTTCTTCTTCTTCTTCTTCTTCTTCTTCTTCTTCTTCTTCTTCTTCTTCTTCTCTTCTTCTTCTTCTTCTTCTTCTTCTTCTTCTTCTTCTCTTCTTCTTCTCCTTTATTTTCTCTTCTTCTTCATCTTCTTCTTCTTCCCCACCATTTTTCTCATTGTTCTTTCCCTGCCAGCATTTGACTTCCTCTTTGTACAATTTCTTTTATTTTCTCTTTTTTTTTTTTTTTTTTTTTTTTTTTTTTGTGGGGTGGGGGGGGGGGGGGGGGGGGGTTCTCTACGCTCTTTATATCTTATCTTACCATCATCGGTTAACACCCAGTGGCTGCTCCAATTAATTTATTAATTTTTGATATTCCAAACTAACAATGATTTCTCTTCTTCTTTACAGATGAGAGAGAGGACATTCAGAAGAAAACCTTTACGAAATGGATCAACAGTCAATTATCCAAGGTTGGTCTTTACTTCTAATCTTCCTGAACCAAAACTACTGTGAAGAAGTACACACCAGCAACATTAACAACAACAACAACAACAACAACAACAACAACAATAACAACAACAACAACAATAATATCAACAACAACAAACAACAACGTAAAACAAAAACAAAAACTCCCAGACAAATAAGAAAACAAAAAGATAGATAAAAAATCCAGAATACAACAAAAAGTAGTCCTTCAGAGTCAATAGGCCCAAGAAGCCGGGGATTACCCGGTTTCTATAGCGTGAAACTGACAACAGGAATTCTTGTTTTCTACTCTTTGGATAGGATGAAAGTCTTTCGCTAAGTACTTTCCGCCAAAACTAACAGATCCAGCGACTCAATCACTGCTTGATGGACAAGTCTATATTATGCTCTTTTTTATTTTCTTTTTCTTTTCTTTCTTTCATTATTCAAATATCTTAATAATTATTCCACTACTCGCGCTGAAATGACCTAAAAGTGTCGCAATCGTAGTAAAAAAACCCACTTAAACAAGCAAACCGAAGCCTGCTGTAAAGGGTTAAGTAAGTACCAGCGTCCACCAGTTGTGTATAGCTTTAATTAGACCAATGGCATTTGTGTACCCCTATTTATAATTGGATGCGACACCAGGACGCTGGCTTTATCACAGATTATTATTATCCCCCCTGCTTCGTTTATCGTGTTATTATCTAGCTCCATGTCAAGCTGTTATCAATTATTTCAATTATATATTCTCAATGACGAGCAATTTAAGTGTAGTAGACACATAGAGGTCTATATAATATTTATTAACTAAAAAAAATAATAAAATCAATATAGCCGTTAGATTGTGTTATAATTTTGGGTGATGAATGGTGGTGCTTTGGGGGGGGGGGGGTGTCGGAGAGATTGTTTGTTTATTCTCTGATATATCGTCAAGCCCAAAGTCTGGCAAATCCAGTTTGTAAACATTTATAACATCATAAAGCATTGATTTACCATGAAGTAGTGAACAATGCCATGCGTTTTAATCCTCTCCTTACCACCTATAGGAAAATTATCAAATTTGTTACGATACAAATACAATGAACATTTTTCGTATTCAGATAATATGTTTTGTTGTACATCATAAAATTTGAAGAAAAATCTTTGTATTTACTTCTAATGACTTAATGCTGTGTTGTAAATACAGTTTTGTTGCAGACGATTATGTAAAGAGTCTGGTATGGACTCGTTGCTTTTAGTTTGAGTGAAGTTTTGTATTGGATAAGTTTGACATTTCGGGGAAAATCCTGAAATTGGTCGGTAAGGAGAAAATTTATCCTGTAATTCAGATGATTGTGGGCAATGCTTAGGAAAATTTATCCTGTAATTCAGATGATTGTGGCAATGCTTAGGAAAATTTATCCTGTAATTCAGATGATTGTGGGCAATGCTTAGGAAAATTTATCCTGTAATTCAGATGATTGTGGGCAATGCTTAGTGCTTGGAAAGCCGGTTATCTTAGCTAACAACAATTTAAATTACGCCCTTTCGCTACGGTATCATTGGATATCGTCGCTAAGGTCATCCCATGGAGGAATATAGATATTCCATCAAAAAAGATGTCTGATGTCAACAGGAATCACCCATGTTGTCCAAGTGGTTAATAAATAGTCATGCCCAAGGGAAAAAAACGAAAGTGCCGGAAGCGGGGCTCGAACCCGGGATCTTCCGGATCACAGTGCAATGCCTAAACCACTCGGCCACTTCGCCCCCCTTAGCTGACAGCCATGTATTAAAGCTATTCTCAAGTATCCTCTTGATAGTATGCGCTTGGCTAAGAAGCTCATAACATTGCCATCCGGAAGTATAACGGACCAACACCCACAACTGTGTGTATCCATGAACGTTTATAGTCAGGTTAATACAGTTCAATGAGCATTACTCATAAACGCGGATGGCAAAAAAAAAACAATAACAAAGACCTGAGTGACGTCATCTTCGAACTATCTATATTTATTCTCCTTTCCAGGCCCAAAGAGGAACCATCACAGACTTGTACTTGGACTTGAGAGATGGTGAAAAACTCTTGTCTCTCTTGGAAGTCCTCGGTGGCCTCACACTCGTAAGTAAAATACTATCTACAAGAAGTAGTAAAAAAATTTTTTTTTTTAAATTGAGCTTTCATATAGAGAAATTTCCACTAAACGTGCTCAAAGCGCTTTACGGGACATAACGCCTGTTAGGTGATATTACAATTTTTCGGACAAAGACAACGCTGTTAACGGCCAGGTACTCATTTTACACCCAGAGTACGGTGAGAGAATGTGAGTAAAGAGCCTTTTCCAAGGACTCAACTATGCGCCGAACGCGAGGCTCGAACCCAGAACCTTCCGATCCGAAAGCGAGTGTCATACCACTCGACCTCATCCATAATGTGTTTCACAAACGATAACTCACGGCCATATTTATTTTAGGTCAATCAACTAGTTGCTCATTTATAAGTCATTCCCCCCCCCCCCCCCCCCCCCCCATTAATTACGTTTTGTCGTAGCTCTTGCTCGTAGAACACACGCAAAGGAAAACCCAATAAAGCTTTATGATAAGCGTTTATGGCCTCGTATTATTATGCCTAATACCCCGTCTTGCAGCATACTGTGTGCATTTGGTTTACAAAAATATCATATAAAGGTAGTTATATATATATATATAATATATATATATATATATATATATATATATATATATATATATATATATATATACGCATTAGTTGTCTTTAAAGAGTTTGATTTGCATATCTATAAGTCTAAATAGATAATTTCATTTACTCTACAAACTGTCCATTTTAACCCTCTCCTTACCACCCATAATAAAATCGTCACATTCGTTACGATGTAACCGACAATTTTCTCATTCTGATTTCTCTTGTACACCACAGAATTTAAAGAAATGCTTTGATTACAAATATAAATACTAATCACTATGTTGTAGAACTTACTTGTTACTTTTTTGTTTGAGTAAGAAAAGTATATTTTTGTGCTGGGTGGGTGTGAATTTTCGGGGAAAATTCTAAATCGTAAGAGAAGTTAAGTCATTGTTCAATTTTTGAAATATTCTTATTTTTATCTTATATATTTCTGCCTTGTCGATCTGGCAATGTATCAGACATAGATTTTCAGACCTCTTAAACTGGAAAACATGAAATACTATAAAACAGAACTGAATTTTGTAACATTTTTTTCAGAAACCGGAAAAGGGCCGACTTCGTGTCCATCACATCAACAACTTGAATCGTGCCATCCATATTTTGGAAAACAAATACAATGTGAGTCAAGATTTCAACATTATTTATCAACTCTTCTACGTTTTGTGTTAGAAATCTAAAATTGTATCTAATGTACTTACATTGGGACGAGTATTTATTGGTACAGTGGTACGGATCTACCATAATAGATCCTCGTCCCAATGTAAGTACAATGTACTACAATGTAAATAAATAAATAAATGAAAAAATAAGATTCCCTTTATTCATCCCATAGGGGAAATTTGTCTCTAGGGTCTATTCCAAGGGAAGACTGGAATAACAAGACGTCAGCTGCAGTGCAGCGCCGCAAATTGAGCTAGGGCGAGGTGACTTGGTCAAGGCCACACAGCGCGGCTAGCGGCGGGTGATAGAACTCGGTACCTTTCAGGTACGAAGCAAAGACCGTTCCGCTGAGCCACGCTGCCCCTTATTTATCAACTCTTCTACATTTTATTTAAGTTAGAAATCTAAAATTGTATCTAATGTACTGGCATTGGGACGAGTATTTATTGATCCAGTGGTAAGGATCTACAAGTTGTGGGTTTGGATCCCAGTGGACACACTCAAAATCTTTGTTTTGTTCTTTTTTTCAAATCAGAAGTTTCAAAGGCATGAAATGCCGTCTTACAATGACATTTTGTCTTTATTTGGTACTAGCAGGAAAATCATTTACCCAAGTGATATCGTTGAGTGCAGATGAACCTGGCAAAGTTCTAAAATATGAAAGTGTGAAGTTTTGAGAGTCTAGATTAAACCTGAATTGTATCTCACACTCGTTTTCCCCAATAGGGTTCAACAGTCGTGATGTCACTTCCCTCGTAATGACGCATTGTAACTTAGTACCTGGTTCTAAACCCTCGGAACAATGGCGGACGCCCTTATGAAATACTTCTCCAACGAGCACCCAGAGTGTATCCAGAGGAAAACAAACCATTATAAATCTGATCATGTTTTGACTTTTATACATTCTGATCACATGACATATGAAAACGATCTAGCCATCATAGAGATTAAAAAGTACCGATTTTCTTAGTTTAGAACCAAGCTGCTCATTGCTGGGCGGACGTGACATCAGACTATTGAATCCTATTGCAATTCGATTTTGGAATAAGTCGTCACAAAGTTCATTAGGAGAACATGAAGTGGAACGTTATAAAGAACTGATAAAATGAAAAAAAAGGATCAATGAATGTGAACTTGTTTGCGTTGAGCGATTATTGTAAAACCTTGATTATTAAATCATGCGATTATTGTAAAACCTTTATTATTAAATCATGCGATTATTGTAAAACCTTTATTATTAAATCATGCGATTATTGTAAAACCTTTATTATTAAATCATGCGATTATTGTAAAACCTTTATTATTAAATCATGCGATTATTGTAAAACCTTTATTATTAAATCATGCGATTATTGTAAAACCTTTATTATTAAATCATGCGATTATTGTAAAACCTTTATTATTAAATCATGCGATTATTGTAAAACCTTGATTATTAAATCATGCGATTATTACATCAGAGATACCTTTGCAGTTTAAAGGGAGAAGAAGACGAAACTTTCAGACACACACTGCATATTTTGACCTTTTGAATTTGATTTATGCGTGAGATTTGTATATCATTATAGGACTATTATATTATTTATAATAAATAAATGAATGAATAAATAAATAAATAAACAAACAAATAAATAAATAAATAAATAAATAAATAAATAAATAAATAAATAAATAAATAAACAAACAAAATTCCCTGTATTCATCCCATAGGGGAAATTTATCCCTAGGGCCTATACCAAGAGAAGACTTGAATAACATAGCCGCAGTGCAGCGCCGCAAACTGAGCTAGGGCGATGTGACTTGTTGACTTGTTCAAGGTTATGCAGCTTAGCGGATATTCGAATTCGATAGCACGCTGACCCATGCCTTATTGATATAATAGTAGTATAACATCTTTTCATCTAAAAACAATGTGTTGGTAAGAAGTATATTTTTTAGCAATATCCACTAGACGTGCTCAAAGCGCTTTACAAGGGGTCCCTAGCCAACAGCAACACTAAGAGTTAATTTTTAATGAATTGTTTCGAAATACGAAATGTTTCCTTTCCAGATTAAATTGGTGAATATCAACAGTAATGATTTGGTTGATGGAAATGTGAAGCTTACTCTGGGATTGGTGTGGAGCATCATCTTACATTGGCAGGTAAAGTGTACTAAAACTAAAATTTTGTTTTATGTAGCCTATACTACGATATTGATATGGTAATGGTGATGGTGGTAATGAAGATGATGCTTATATCATGGTTATGACTGATGTCGGTGACTATTAGAATGCTATGATGTAAAAATTTTTAAAATTGAGCTTTATATAGCGCAATATCCACAATTGTTCTTTGATTGTACAGTTAGTCGGTCCATCCATTTCTGTTTGAAACTATTAAATTGAGCTTAAATTGAGCTTTATATAGCGCAATATCCACTAAAGGTGCTCGAAGCGCTTTACAAGGGGTCCCTGGTCAACAGCAACATTTAACATGTAGGATGGGACATGACGCCTGTTAGGCGATATTACAATTTTTCGGACAAAGACAACGCTGTTAACGGCCAGGTACTCATTTTACACCCGAGTGCGGTGAGAGAATGTGAGTAAAGGGCCTTTTACAAGGGCTCAACTGTGCGCCGAGCGCGAGGCTCGAACCCAGGACCTTCGATGCGAAATCGAGTGTCATGCCACAAGACCACATAGCGGCACAATGGTAATGGTGATGATTGTAATGAAGATGATGCTTATATCATGGTTATGACTGATGTTGGCTACTATGAAGAATGATATGATGTAAAACTTTTAAAAATTGATCTTTATATAACGCAATATCTTTGATTGTTCTTTGATTGTACAGGGGGGGGGGGGGGGGGGGGGGGGGGGGGGGGGGGGGGGTTGAGGAGAAAAATGTGGCGGTTGTGGAGGAGGAGGAGTAGATGGTAGGAGGATGGAGGCCCAGAAGGAGGAGTAACATGATAAAGGTGGCGATTTTGAGGAGTAAGAGATCAAGGTTGAGGAGGAGGAAGAGGTGGAGTAGTAGTAGTAGTAGTAGTAGTAGTAGTAGTAGTAGTAGTAGTAGTAGTAGTAGTAGTAGTAGTAGTAGTAGTAGTAGTAGTAATAGTAGGAGGAGGAGGAGGAGGAGGAGGAAGAAGGAGAAAAGATGAGGTAGAGTATGAAGAAAAAAAAGGAATTTAAATTTAGATTGCTTAGAAATTCTAAATTTAACTCAAGTCTCGTATAATATAATTGACTCCGAACTCTATATTCAGCTTGTAGATCAATCCGACTTTACCCTCTCCTTACCATCCATAGGAAAATCGTCACATTCGTTACGATGATACTAACAGTTTTCTGAAATCTTTTGTAAAACGCAAATTATAAAGAAAATAGTTTGTTCTAGCGATATAAATTAGACACTGGACAATTATATGTATAGGGAATGAGATTAGCGGAAGAGTAGCGTCCCTTGATTGGACGTCACAGGGGGAGACATTATTTGTAAACAAACCAACTACAAGCCAAGCGCTCCAAATACAAAATTTATTATTCATATTTCTGTACAAAAATGCATATTATAATCAACGTTATGCATTTTTGTACAAAAATATGAATAATAAAATTTGTATTTGGAGCACTTGGCTTGTAGTTGGTTCGTTTACAAATAACTTCTCCACCGGTGAAGCCCAATCAAGGGACGCTACTCTTCCGCTAATCTCATTCCCTATAGAATGCACTTGTTCCTTTCCTGTTTGAGTCAAGGAATTTACCCAAATGGAAACCGTACGGTGCTCTTATTGGCTAACCAACCAGCGGCCTCGATGAGAAAAATATCCGCCATTTTGATGTTGGCTGGGAATCGCGTTACTATAGTAAACAAGCGCTGATCGGCCGTACATGAAAACAAGTTGCTGCTCGTTCGTTTAACTCAAAATTATTCAAAACGATCTCTCTAAAATGATATAAATGTGACTTCTTAAGGTTTTCTTCACGGTCAAAACCACATAACATTCTATTTATGATTACGTCCGAGGCAAAAAGGAATATTGACAGGTGGACCGAGAGTTGAACTCGTGAGACGACAAACATCAATGCGAAGTGTAGCGAGAGTCAAGCTATTGTTTGTCTTGTCCTATTCTATATAGAGAAAAGGATAAATAGTATAGCCTCGTGAGTGGTTGCGTGTCATAGTCTTGTCTTTAAATTGTTTCTGTTGTTTATGTGTAGTGATGACTCTCTCACACTCAATTTCAATGCCGAAAGAGGAATTCCCGCACACAAGAAAGGGGAATTGGGGTGGTATTTGGCATACATATTGTATAGTATCTAGTTCTAAATAGATAACTGATTAGAATTATATTATGATATATAAACACAATGCCAAATACAATTCCGAAGTTTCCTTATTTCAAATGAAGTAAAGCTCCAAAACCTAATGGTAGTGATTGTAGTACTGAGTGTTAGTGAGGTGATGTGGTGTTGGTGGTGGTTGTAGTTGTAGTAGTAATAGTGATGATGATGTGGTGGCGGTGATGATTGTAGTTGTAGTAGTAGTGGTAGTGATGATGATGTGGTGGTGGTTGTAGTAGTAGTGGTAATGGTAATGATATGGTGGTGGTGGTGGTTGTAGTAGTAGTGGTCGTGATGATGATGTGGTGGTAGTGTTTGTAGTAGTAGTGGTAATGATGCGGCTATGTGGTCTAGTAGTATGACACTCGCTTCCGGATCGGAAGGTCCTGGGTTCGAGCCTCGCGCTCGGCGCATAGTTGAGTCCTTGGAAAAGGCTCTTTACTCACATTCTCTCACCGTACTCAGGTGTAAAAGGAGTACCTGGCCGTTAACAGAGTTGTCTTTGTCCGAGAAATTGTAATATCGCCTAACAGTCGTCATGTCCCGTCCTACATGTTAAATGTTGACCAGGGACCCCTTGTAAAGCGCTTTGAGCACATTTAGTAGATATTGCACTATATAAAGCTCAATTAAAAAAAAAATATTTCAATGATGATGATATGGTGGTGGTGGTTGCAGTAGTAGTAGTGGTAGTGATGATAATGTGGTGGTGGTTGCTGTTGTAGTAGTAGTGATAGTGATGATAATGTGGTGGTGGTTGTAGTAGTAGTGGTAGTGATGATGATGTGGTTGTGGTGGTTGTAGTAGTAGTTGTAATGGTGATGATATGGTGGTAGTGGTGGTTGCAGTAGTAGTGGTAGTGATGACGATGTGGTTGTGGTGGTTGTAGTAGTAGTGGTAATGGTAATGATATGGTGGTAGTGGTGGTTGTAGTAGTAGTGGTAATGGTAATGATATGGTGGTGGTTGTAGTAGTAGTGGCCGTGATGACGATGTGGTTGTGGTGGTTGTAGTAGTAGTGGTAGTGATGCTATTGTGGTGGTGGTTGTAGTAGTTGAGGTAGTGATGTGGTGGTGGTTGTAGTAGTAGTGGTGGTGGTGGTTGTGGTAGTAGTGGTAATGATGATGATATGGTGGTTGTGGTTGCAGTAGTAGTGGTAGTGATGACGATGTGGTTGTGGTGATTGTAGTAGTGGTAGTGATGATGATGTGCTGGTGGTGGTGTAGTAGTAGTGGTAGTGATAATGATGTGGGGCTGGTGGTTGTAGTAGTAGTGTTAGTGATGATATTGTGGTGGTGGTAGTAGTAGTAGATGATGTGGTGGTTGGAAAACACATTAAAGGTTATTATAATACATGATTACACACATTCTCTAACTTCATTTTTTGACAGCTTCGTTGTGCCATAAATATACGCAACAGTTCTGAAACATTTTATTGTGGATTTTGATATTGTTTGTTGTTTTTCTTGTGTCGTTATGTTGACATAGATACCGAATGAATGGTAATTACTACATTCTCAGCCAACAACAAAATGGCGCTGAATGCTTTCATTGGTGGACACTTTTTAGGCTTCGTACGTATTCTCATTCGTTTAATTCTATGGTTTGAGTAGAAAAAAAAAAATATTTTTTGTGTTGGGTGGATATGACGTTTCAGAGAAAATTCTGAAAATGGCTGGCAAGGAAAGAGTTTAGAGTCGACGGTCACATTTTCTGTTCTATTCATTTTATTCCTCATAATCCAGGTTAAAGATGTCATGCGGAATGTGATGGAGGATTTGGGACAGACAAACTTAGAGAGAACACTTTTAAATTGGTGCCAGTTATCAACGCAAGGGTAAGCCGTCATTGATATTAACAATGCTCTTTTTATATTGTTTTCATTTGGTTTGACCAAGCTGGGATATACTTTCGGATGGAGAAGGGTTATACATTTTGAAGATTTTAAACATTAAAATATGAAAATACGCATTCATTTATAAACATTCAGAGTAAAGAAACAAAAAAACACATATAAAAATCATTTATTCTGTTTACTGTCCACTCTCCTGATTTCTCTCTCCCTCCCTCTCTTTCTCCCTCTCTTTCTCCCTCCCCCCCCCTCTCTCTCTCTATGTCTCTCTCTCTCTCTCTCTCTCTCTCTCTCTCTCTCTCTCTCTCTCTCTCTCTCTCTGTCTCTGATTTTTTAGAGCGAAAGGTGACTAACTCATACAACCTTATCACCAGATTTGATTTTTAAAACTTACCTCCCCTTGTACAAAGTTAAAATATCTAAATACGAAATCTAAAGTTAAAATTCAAAATTAAGATTTTTTTAACGTTTTGTCAACCAAAAAAAAATCTGTAATTATCACCCGCTCCAAAAATGTCCACTTTCATATGTTTTTTTGTTTCATTGATTGTATAAATCTCTTTTAATTTGTTTCGGTGCTTGGATAGTTTTTGAAACTTTCAAGTGAAGACAATTTATGTATTTACTCTTCGAGTTATAGATAGATGTTTTAAAAACATATTTTTAAAAACTTTACCTTTTTTTTTGTTTCTTCTATTTTTCTCCTATTATTTCTCAGTGTTTACTTTGGCGCCATGACACCGAATCAGACAAAATTATTTATTATATTTTTGGTGACATTTTCGTAGGTAATACTATAGATAGTTCGAAGTTGACGTCACTCTTTGTTATTGCTTTTTTGCCATCCGCGTTTATGAGTAATTCTCACTAAACTGCATTAGCCTGACTATAAACGATCATGGTTACACACAGTTTAGTGTGTTGGTCCGTTATTCTTCCGGATGGCAATGTTGTGAGCTCCTTAGCCAAGCGCATACTATCTATATTAAAACAAATTTGTTATTGGACACTTTATCCTTTCAGGTATGAGAAAGTCAAAGTTACCAACTTTACCACCAGCTGGAAAGATGGTCTGGCCTTTAACGCATTGTTACATCATTACAGGTAATTGTCAATACATCTTTTTTAATATTCATCATCATCATTGCCATTTTCACCCTGGGTCAGGGTATAGGCCACAGACAAACAGTTTCTATCCTTCTCTATCCTGAGCCAACTTTTTTTTCCTCTCATTCCGGGTCTTACCATTTCTCTGTATAATATTCATGAGCTTTTATTATTATTTTTTTTTCTGGGAAAGCGCACTATCCACCAACTGTGTTCAATGCGGTTTACAAACGGTCCAAAGTCAATAGCAACACATAACACTTAACACTCAGACACGAATGACGCCTGTTTTTCGACGGAGACGCTGTTACCAGCTAGGCATTCATTCATTTTACATCTGAGTGTGACGAGAGAATGCGGTTAGAGAGCCTTTTTCCAATGACTCAACTTTGTACCGCTTGCAATGAGACTCGAACCAGGGACCTACAGACAGTGTGGTGGAAAACAAAACAGTATTTGTTACCCATCAACTCAACCTGACTTCATTTATTTTTAATGTCAGGCTAAATCAGACACTCGAAATTGAAATTTAAGTCTGGGTAGTGATAAAATTGTCAAAATTATATGGTTTTGTGAAGAAGATATCTATGTGACAGAATGTTACTATATTACTAGTAGCGGTAGTAGGAGAAGTAGTAGTAGTAGTAGTAGTAGTAGTAGTAGTAGTAGTAGTAGTAATAATAATAATAATAATAATAATAATAATAAATAGTAGTAGTAGTAGTAGTAGTAGTAGTAGTAGTAGAAGTAGTAGTAGTAGTAGTAGTAGCAATGATAATGATAATAATAATAATAATAATAGTAGTAGTAGTAGTAGTAGTAGTAGTAGTAGTAGTAGTAGTAGTAGTAGTAGTAGTAGGAGTAGTAGTAGTAGATAGTAGTAGTAGTAGTAGTAGTAGTTAGTAGTTAGTAGTAGTATAGTAGTAAGTAGTGTAGTAGTAGTAGGTAGTAGTAGTAGTGAGTAGTAGTAGTAGTAGTAGTAATAGTAGTAGTAGTAGTAGTAGTAGTAGTAGTAGTAGTAGTAGTAGTAGTAGTAGTAGTAGTAGTAGTATAGTAGTAGTAGTAGTAGTAGTAGTAGTAGTAGTAGTAGTAGTAGTAGTAGTAGTTGTAGTAGTAGTAGTAGTAGTAGTAGTAGTAGTAGTTTGTTTGTAGTAGTATAGTAGTAGTAGTAGTAGTAGTAGTAGTAGTATAGTAGTAGTAGTAGTAGTAGAGTAGTAGTAGTAGTAGTAGTAGTAGTAGTAGTAGTAGTAGTAGTAGTAGTAGTAGTAGTAGTAGTAGTAGCAGCAGCAGCAGAAGCAGTGCACTCAAAACAGTTCACTCAAAATTAATGTTCTGATAAATATCACTCAAAATCAATTTTCTTTTGGCTTCATCTTTAGCGTCTACTTTGACATAAGTTGTAAATGATGTAAAACTGAAACTATTGAAAAAAAAAATTCAATTTCTAGCGCGATAAATAGAAATAGCATTTTCATCCCTATTTTTGTTTTGTTTTGTTTTGTTTTGTTTTGACGACTCCACTGCCATTTACCCCTAACCTCTTCTTTCAGTCAATAATAGCCTTTTGCCACAATTTTAAATAATGCCTTTTTAAACATTGGTGTTTCAGACCCGATCTTTTTAACTATAAAAATCTTCTAAACAAAGAGAGCGTCTACAACCTCAACCATGCCTTTCGGATCGCCAATGATAGACTTGGTATCGATAAGTTACTGGATGCTGAGGGTATGTATCTATTTTCTTTACATAATACTTTATATCACTTATAGAAGGGACACAATCCTCTTCAGGTGTCATGACGTCACTTCCCTCGTTATGACATCTGGTAACTTAGTAACTGTCTCTAAACTATCGGAACAATGGCGGACGCCCTTATGAAATATTTCTCCGACGAGCAAAAAATAGTATCCAGAGGAAAAAAAACCCACTATAAATCTGATCATGTTTTGACTTTTACACATTCTGATCACAAGACATAATATGAAAAATTCTAGCCAGCATGAAGAATAAAAAGTACCGATTTTCTTTGTTAAGAACCAACATGGCCGACGTGACATCAGACTATTGAATCCAATTGACGTCACTGATTTCTGTGTTATTGTTTTTTTTTTATTTTTATTCTTTTTTTGCTGGCCATTTTTATGAATAGTTCTCACTAAACTGTATCAATCAGACTATAAATGATAATGATTACACATAGTTTTGTGTGTTAGTACGTTATATACGGCTGGTGGATGTTGTGGGCATTTTGGATAAGCGCGGAGCATCAATATGATGTGATCGATATTCGCAAATTATCTTTTCTAGGGCCTCCTAAAAATAGTAACTCTCTATTTTTTTTGGTAATCTAGATATTTTTATAAAGTTAAATATATTTTATTCTGATGTTCAAACCCACAAACTTATAAATTGTGCGGCTATGTGGTCTTGTGGTATGACACTCGCTTTCGGATCGTAAGGTCATGGATTCGAGCCTTCCTCAGCGCATTGTTGAGTTCTTGGAAAAGACTCTTTACTCACATTCTCTCATCTTACTCATGTGTAAAATGAGTACCTGGCCGTCTACAACGTTGTCTCTGTTGGAAATAAAAAATTGTAATATTCCCATAACAGGCGTTATGTCTCGTTCTACATATTACGTCTTGCTGTTGGTCAGGGACCCTTTGCAAAGCGCTTTGAGCATATTTCGTGGATATTGCTCTATATAAAAGCTCAATTTTATATTTTTTCAATTCCTCTTTGTCCTTCTCACAGATATGATCGTTGACACACCTGACAAAAAATCGATGATGACGTTAATGAGCACATTTAGTGGATATTGCGCTATATAAAATCTCAATTTTTAAAAATTATTTTTCAATTCCTCTTTGTCCTTCTCACAGACATGATCGTCGACACACCCGACAAAAAATCGGTGATGACGTTCCATGAGCACATTTAGTGGATATTGCGCTATATAAAAGCTCAATTTTTAAACATTATTTTTCAATTCCTCTTTGTCCTTCTCACAGACATGATCGTCGACACAGCCGACAAAAAATCGGTGATGACGTTCCATGAGCACATTTAGTGGATATTGCGCTATATAAAAGCTCAATTTTTAAACATTATTTTTCAATTCCTCTTTGTCCTTCTCACAGACATGATCGTCGACACACCCGACAAAAAATCGGTGATGACGTTCCATGAGCACATTTAGTGGATATTGCGCTATATAAAAGCTCAATTTTTAAACATTATTTTTCAATTCCTCTTTGTCCTTCTCACAGACATGATCGTCGACACACCAGACAATAAATCGGTGATGACGTTCCATGAGCACATTTAGTGGATATTGCGCTATATAAAAGCTCAATTTTTAAACATTATTTTTCAATTCCTCTTTGTCCTTCTCACAGACATGATCGTCGACACACCAGACAATAAATCGGTGATGACGTTCCATGAGCACATTTAGTGGATATTGCGCTATATAAAAGCTCAATTTTTTTCTCAATTCCTCTTTGTCCTTCTCAAAGATATGATCGTCGACACAACACACCAGACAAAAAATCTGTGATGACGTACCATGAGCACATTTAGTGGATATTGCGCTATATAAAAGCTCAATTTTATATTTTAAAAATTCCTCTTTATCTTTCTCACAGATATGATCGTCGACACACCAGACAAAAAATCTGTGATGACGTATCTGATGTGTTTGTTTCAAGTCCTGCCTCACTCGGTGATTACCAACAAAAACAACAGCAATAGTAACGTAAACAACAAGACCAACAACAACAACAACCACGACATCTCTGAGACGATCATGTCTCCCTCCACCGAAAGGAAATTCTCCATGGAAGTGGATATAGGCGA
>NC_088362.1:10940510-10943010 GCF_034508935.2 Berghia stephanieae
TACTACTACTATACTACTACTATACTATACTACTACTACTACTACTACTACTACTACTACTACTACTACTACTACTACTACTACTACTACTACTACTACTATAAGCTCCATGTGTGTGTGTGTGTGTGTGTGTGTGTGTGTGTGTGTAGAGAGAGTGAGTGTATATGTTTTGTGTACTTGATTGTCTGTTTATGTGCATATGAAATTAAAAAGTAGATGCATAATTTAAATAGTGTCATATCTTGCTTGATACGATATAGATGATACAGGTCGATACAGGTGTCAGGATTAATGGGCTGATTAAAATGCGTTAGTATGTTAATTAATGCACGTAAAGAGTGAATACTGAATACGACGATATGGATTGTTAGCAGCTTGCTTTCTAAACATGTCGAATATTTTACTCAAACTCAAAGTTTGTTCATGATGCCAACAAGAATAATGCACAGAAATATCGTTAGAAATATAGATTGATTGTTATAGCATGATATTTATAATTAGGTTGATTGATATGGATAGAGAAAGAGAGAGAGAGAGAGAGAGAGAAAGAGAGAGAGAGAAAGATAGAGAGAGAGAGAGATGGAAAGGGAGAGAAAGAAATTGGTAGATAGACAGATAGGTAGATAGATAGATAGATAGATAGATAAGAGATAGATCGATAGATAAATTGATAGATAGATAGATGGATGGTATTATAGATAGATAGATAGATAGATAGATAGATAGATAGATAGATAGTCATGACAGATAGATTGATAGACAGATAGATGATAGACAGATAGATAGATAGATAGATAGATAGATAGATGATATAGAAGAAGAGAGAGAAAGAGAGAGAGAGAGAGAGAGAGAGAGAGAGAGATCGAAAGGGAGAGAAAGAAATTGGTAGATAGATAGATAGATAGATAGAGTAGGTAGATAGATAGATGGAATGGATATTATAGATAGATAGATAGATAGACAGACAGACAGATAGATTGATAGAAAGATAGATGATAGGAAGATAGATTAGATAGATAGATAGATAGAGTAGATAGATAGATTAAGATAGATAGATAGATAGATAGAAGATAGAGGAAGAGAGAGAGAAGAAGAGAGGAAGATGAGAAGAGAGAGAGAGAGAGAGAGAGGGGAGAGAGAGAGAGAGTAGCGAAAGAGAGAGAGAGAGAAGAGAGAGAGAGAGAGAGAGAGAGAGAGAGAGAGAGAGAGAGAGAGAGAGAGAGAGAGAGAGAGAGAGAGAAAACGTTGAATGATTAATAGGGTCATAAACACTTCCGTACACACTGAGATCATTATTTTGGACAAAAAGTTCTTTGAGACGACCATCTAAAAATTTCATGCATAGGAAATGAGAAATCAAGATGGTATGTCAGCAGTCCGAACAAACAAACACACACACACACACAAACACACACACACACACACACTCTCTCTCTCTCTCTCTCTCTCTCTCTCTCTCTCTCTCTCTCTTCCTTCATCTCTCACTCCGTCCTTTATTCTATCTATCTCTGTCTTTCTCTCTCTCTCCCCGTTCCTCCCTCATTAACAACATCTCCTCCCCCCTCCCCCCTATCTCTATGTTTCTCGGGGGTTGGTGTCATGTAATGGAGGGGTGAGGGGGAATTGACGTAAAAGAACAAACAAGCACTCGAGGCCACAGAACACAGGAGAGGACATAATATCTCACAAAATAATAGATAACTTCGTTGCATTTTCATTGTGGTGTTCACAAGGCCCTACTCGGCCCTCAACTTTTTATTGACCTCGTTAGTGGAAAAAGAAATGATGTCCATAACACACACACAACAAACCTCCTGTGTCAAATTCTGTTGTTTTTTTTTATTATTCCCCTCATGGAACCGCTTTGACTTCTTCACCCAAGAGCAAGGTGGAGGCTATCTATTTTCGTTTTTGTTTTTCTATCTCCTACTGTTTTGTCTCCTCCCCTCTCCTTAAAAGTACCCCCCCCCCTCCCCGCCCCCAGCTTTTTCACTCTCTTATTTATGCAGATATTTTCACAACCCTCCTCCGCCCCTTTCCCTACCTCGCCTCACGACCAGTTCAAAAGTCAGGGATTAACAACATTGCAAGCGTCGGGACTGGGAACTGGGAACAAACTGGCTGGCGGCGGGCACGAGCTGTTGTACTGTTGTTAGTCTCACTACTTTCGCTTTTGGATTTTTGCCGCTGTTGTCTTCTTGTTCGTTTCGTTCTTTCATTCATCTTGTTCAAGTGTTTTAAATTTTGTTACTTTTCTGATCTGACGAAAAGTTGAAGCTAGCTACGTGTGTTGGTGAATAGTGAATAGTTCTATTTATTCTTTTAGTGATTTAACAAATAGTGCGTTTGTTCCCCATATGGATTATCTTCTGGATGGATTCACTGATACAACACGCATGGATTATCGTTAGTATAGGATTAATAATAACAACGGGCCCCTTGATTTTCGATCTCCAACGTACCTAGCCTATGCTATGAGGTGTGTTGTTGATTTTACAGG
>NC_088362.1:10948010-10958010 GCF_034508935.2 Berghia stephanieae
GACTCTTCCATCTGACTCGGTTTTTTGGAGGTCTTCTTTATCCGGGCCCAGGTTTGTCCGGCTGCCTTCAACTTCACCCGTAGCCATCGTTACGTTATAGCCTGACACTGAAACCAAAAAAGACTGGCATTTTGACGTCATTATTTGGTTTTTGCACCGCCTATTGAGTCGTTAGTAATGCTCATGGAAACAAGTGGTTCCATTGGTTGAACTATTGAATACAACTCACGATTTGTTTTCTTTTGTGGCAAAAGACTGCATTTTCACGTCATTTTTTGGTCAGTATCAGGCCATAACTTTACGAAGGCCACGCTTCAACTCGGTCTCAAAGCTTCGTCGCCATGTTTGCTTTGGTCGACCAACCCTGCCTCCTCTTTCCTCGCGTGTTCAAAATACAAGCAGTGTTTAAATACATTATCATAAATCCTACTGATAATCTGCAAAATCCATTATTATTTTTTTACCATAATATAAAGGAAACCTCAAATAAAGCACACACGATTTTATTTACCTTTATTTCACGACGTCCATGTAGCCAACTGGAGTTATCTCATCAGTTGTAGGAAAGAGTTATTGTTCCTAGCAGGTCTAAATTTGGCCCAAGTAACTAAATAATGAAGAAAAATGTCGAAACAAACCCTGAACTATGTGCATACAATCATCGGCATTTTTATTCCACTTCACCATATCGCTGGCTCATTGGTATGATGTCTCATCTGTGACAAAACTCAAGCAATGTTGAGCGTGGCCAGTGACATGAAGAGTGACAATAATTGAAATAAATAAATCGGTTTCCGGCTTTCTGTCCTTGGCTAAAGCATTATATTATTCACATTAATTCAACTCGACTCAGGTGTGAATGAGTACGTAGCCCTAGGCCGTGACAGATGTCAGAATGTTACTAAAGCAAGGTCTTCATCCTTAGCCCCTTATGTCTTCATCTTCAATTATCCGTAAATTAAGAAAAAATCGTGTAGCCAGACTGAAAGAATAAAGAATAATTTGATATAAAGGTCCTGGGCTCGAGCCTCGCTCGGCGCATGGTTGAGTCCTTGGAGAAGGCTCTTTACTCACATGCTCTCACCGTACTCCGTTGTAAAATGAGTACCTCGCCGTTAACAGCATTGGCTTTGTCCGAAAAATTTGTAACATCGCCTAACAGACGTCATATCCCGTCCTAAATGTTAAATATTGCTGTTGGCCAGGGACCCTTTGTAAAGCGCTTTGAGCACATTTAGTGGATATTGCTCTATATAAAAGCTCTTTAAAAAAAAAGAAGAATAAAAAAAAAAGTGTTTCGACATTGCGCAGCATATACTACGTTTGCCTGTTGTCTTAAAACCCCTATAGCAAATCTATTTCCTCTACATCTCCAACATGCATCATCGTATTTCTGACACTAGAACACTATTACACAGTGTTATAAGACACCGTTATGTTTATGCTGCTGCTGGATGCACCTGTTGTGGTACAACAGAGCAGGTATCGGCCAGTCTGGTCTGGTGTCGAGTTCCACCGGTTTTTCCCCCCTTACGAATGTTGTATGTATGCGATGGATGCCGCCGATCAGCAGCTGACTGACTGACGACCACTACTGACTGAATGAATGAATGATTGATTACCTACGTAGAAAGGAGGGTTAGCTACCTTGTTAATTTGCTGGTCCTTAATTTATTTGGCATCGGTTTTTGTTTTGACCTCTGCTGGAATAATGAACGAATGAGCTCATTTCCTTCTTTTCTGGTTCCATCTAAAAATTTATTAATCGATATGTCTATCTATCCATCCATTCATCCATTTATCCATCTATCCATCCATCCATATATCCATCCATCCATCCATCTATTCATCCATCCATCCATCCATCAATATCCATTCATCCATCCATCCATCCCATCCCATCCATCCACCCATCCAAATCAAAATCTAAATATAAATCTAATTATCTAATCTAATCTGTCGGTCTGTCTGTCTGTCTGTCTGTCTGTCTGTCTGTCTGTCTGTCTGTCTATCTATCGATTTATCTATCTATCTATCTATCTATCTATCTATCTATCTATCTATCTATCTATCTATCTATCTATCTATCTATCTATATATCATCTATATCTATCCATCTTTTTATTTATTTAATTTTCATTCCCATAGGGAAGTATTCCGTTTTAGGGAAATATATTTTTGAACCTTCAATGGAAGACTGAAACGACCTACCCAATGTGATCATCAAGAAGTTGAATATCATCATTCCCCAAGTCACTATATCGGGACTCGAACCCAAATCATCCGGGTGTTAGGGCAATATATAATTTCCACTCAGTCATCTCGCCTACTTTACTGTTGTTCATCTGTCAAAAGTTACGCATGGAATCCCAACTAGATAACAGTATTATGTAAATCATTCGTAAGCAGTTCTTTTATTCATTGCAAGTACCGTGTTGCTTACAAGAAGTAGTCTGAACCGAGCGTCATGTGCATTCCCTCCTCAACCGGCGTTGTCTTTTCAATCTTTGTTATCTACCTGACTGTCCATCTATCTAACTTACTAAGCCCCATCTATCTCTACAGTAGATAGCAATATTACCTAGCTAGATCTATGTAGGTACTTTGATGGCGGTGACCCTTTGGTACATTACTTCTATTTGTACCTCTTCAGTGTCGCGATGAACTGGCATTGTAACCTTCACCTACCGTGAAATGTGAAAGGGAGGGGAGGGGAAGATACATACCGGTCAACGAGGTGATGAATGAGTAATTACATAGCACTGGACATTGGGCATTGGGCTTTTTCTGACTGAATTATTTAGGTGTATTGTCTTTTGATCCGTGTGATATCCGCTGGTGTAGAAGAGGCAATTTGGGAGTCGATTCTATGGCCCTTGGCGTTGCGGTGATCTGATGGTGAAAGTAGTCGTCATACAGAGCGATAAGACCGATTGCTATATAGCTTTAAATGGACAATAACAATTGGATTCAATAGTCTGATGTCACATCGCCCAGCAACGGCGGCCATAGTGCTTCTAAACAAAGAAAATCGGTCCTTTTTATTCTTCATGCTGGCTAGAACTTTACATATGTCATGTGATCAGAATGTGTAAAAGTCAAAACATGATCAGATTTATAATGTTTTTTTCCCTCTGGATACGCTTTTATGCTCGTCGGAGAAATATTTAATAAGCGCGTCCGCCATTGTTCCGATAGTTTAGAGCCAGTTACTAAGTTACCATGCGTCTTACGAGAGAAGTGATGTTACGACTTTTGAAGCGTATTACTTGTTATTCTTTGGATAGGACAATATAATAGTCTTTCGCAAAGAACTCGCCGTCAGATTGAACAATACAGCTCCTTGGTGGTTAGAAGAAATCACCACCCGATAATTTTATAAGGAAATTTATCTTTGTCAAATTAATCCGTGTCAAATTAGTAGTAGTAGTAGTAGTAGTAGTAGTAGTAGTAGTAGTAGTAGTAGTAGTAGTAGTAGTAGTAGTAGTATAGTAGTAGTAGTAGTTAGTAGTAGTAGTAGTAGTAGTAGTAGTAGTAGTATAGTAGTAGTAGTAGTAGTAGTAGTAGTAGTAGTAGTAGTAGTAGTAGTATAGTAGTAGTAGTAGTAGTAGTATATATAGTAGTAGTAGTAGTAGTAGTAGTAGTAGTAGCGTATGGCTACACCTCCAAATGTATTTCGTCAACCCAGCATCTAAAGTCTTCCTCCGCCCTAAGGATGGTTTCGTAGCCACCTTCTAGTTTCGTGTCAAATTATACTCACTTTACTCGTAGTTCAGGTTGGTCAGTTTGGTCAACGATACCTGTTTATTTATTTACAATCTTGATAAACAAATCTATGTGTTAATCTGTCCTTATAACGATCCAGTAGCTGAACAGCCCTGTACCTCAATGTGAAATATGAGCAGGATGAAAGAGAAATTGCTTATAAATCGCCTCCATTCTGTCAACACCAATCATCTTTCAGTTGTTGTAACCTCTGGATCTCTGCCATACAACTTCATCTGGGATATTTTCTCATTCTTACCTGTTCAATCCATTTTTTAAAATTAATTTTTATTTTTGGGTTTGCTTTTAAAAAAAAAATCTCTCTCTCTCACTCTCTCTCTCTCTCTCTCTCTCTCTCTCTCTCTCTCTCTCTCTCTCTCTCTATATATATATATATATATATATATATATATATATATATATATATATATATATATATTCTTTTTTTTTCCCTTTTTTTCTCTCTCACGCTTCCCCCCCCCCCCCCTCCCCCCTCTCCTTTTTTTCTTGTTGGGAGAGGAATATAAAAAAAATACACTCAGCGTCTCAAAAACACATCCTTAACCCCCTTCCTTTTTTTAACGTATTTTTTTTTTTCGTCGTATTTAGCTGTGCACTAGCCTTAAATTTTCAATTTACATTTTCATTTATTTCATCTCCTTTTCTCTCTCTCAGCTTCTCTCTCTCTCTCTCTCTCTCTCTCTCTCTCTCTCTCTCACACACACACACACTTCTTCCCTTGGACACACTCACACACACACACACACACACACACACACACACACACATTGACTTACTTTTGACTTATGTCTCTCGGCTGCTCGCGAAGCATCTCTGATTTGCTATGATCGGGCCTCAATAGCACTGTTCCATCCTCTTATGTCACCTTTCTCTTTTTCAGTCTCTCCCCTCCTCCCATCATCCCTTTCCCCTTCACTGCATCCCCCCCCCCACACACACACACACATACACACACCTTTCTCTCTTCATAATTTAATTTAATTTTATAAAAGTATTAAAAATATTATTTTTTTTGGTTAATTTTGTCGCCGAAACGTTTTGTGTTGTGTCAGTATATGATTTAAATTTACTCCTTATAATATTGTCGTTATATATTATTTTATTTTAATCAATGGCCCCAGCATACGACATTGAATAAACCGTTTTATGCTTTCCGCTATTCTATTGGCTTAGCTATGATATTTAAATTTCCTATATCCATATTTTTGCTAATGTCAATATACATAATCTGAGTACAACTAGAATAAATAAAGGCTTTTCATTGACGTGATCTCTCTCGTCATAGGTGTGTGTGTGTGTGTGTGTGTGTGTGTGTGTGTGTGTGTGTGTGTGTGTGCGTTATCTTCTTGCAGTGATATAGACAGTGTCGTTTTCCGTCTATGTGTAGTTTCCTTATGTAGCTGTGTTGTTGGTTGATGTTATTATGGTTTGCAACCGAGTCGGGTTTCTTCATTGGTTATATTATGGCTACTTGGCACACATGTGTTGTACAAATAAAATAGGAATTTAGGTATATCTCGACCTTGTAGGGTTTCGTCATTATTTGCAGCAGGACTTGCTTAACGGACGGTTCTAGCGACTCTTGCCTTCACTCACTGTTTAGAATGTCTCGTCCTACATGTTAAATGTTGCTGTTGACCAGGGACCCTTTGTAAAGCGCTTTGAGTACATTTAGTGGATGTTGCGCTATATAAAGCTCAATTATTATTATAAAGCTCAATTATTAGAAGATCAAATTATACATGTCATGACAGGAATAGAATGACATGTAGAGTAAAGTATTAGTAATATTATAACTTATTTTATTTTCTACCGGTTTTTATGATGGTGACAGATGTAATGATGTTGACAGATTTAATGATGGCGGTGATGGTGGTGATGACGTTGTTGATGATGATGGCGGTAATGATGATTATGATTATTATGATGATAGTTGAGTCCTTGGAAAAGGCTCTTTACTCTCATTCGGTCACGGCACAAAGGTGTAAAATTAGTACCTAGCTGGCGTCTGTCGAAAAATAAAAATAAAGTAAAATCGCCTTCTAACAGGTCTTATATTATGTTAATATTGTTGCTGTTGGCTTGGGACTCCTAGCATGGTTAGTGGATAATGCGCTATATAAATGCTCTAGTTTTGGATTTTGACAATGGTGGTGAATACGATGATGATGATGATGATGATGATGATGATGATGACGATGATGATGATGATGATGATGATGATGATCATGATGATGATCATGATGATGATCATGATGATGATGATGATGATGATGATGATGATGATGATGATGATGATGATGATGATGATGACAAAAACAAAAACAAAAAAAACAAAACAACAACAACAAAAAAAAAAAAAAACAAAACAAAAAAAAACAACAATTCACCCTCCCCCCCCAAAAAACCCCCAAAAAATAAACAAATAAACAAATAAACTTGTTCTTTGTTGGATTTTGGACACAATAATAATATAGAAGAACGAGTAATTATTTATTTTATCTTGCTCAAGCGTCTGAAGACATTCACCCCTATACTATATATGATTTGTAACACGCAATTCTTTGATTACAAATAGACTATATCTACATAAATATCCTCAGGTGTGTGAGTGATGAGTGATGTAAACAAGACGTTAATATTCCTATCTCTACGTATTCAGGTGTAATTAACCTATTAAATAGCAGTATAGAAGTATGCGCTTGGCTAAGAAGCTCATAACATTGCCATCCGGAAGTATAACGGACCAACACACAAAACTGTGTGTATCCATGAACGTTTATAGTCGTGTTAATACAGTTCAGTGAGCATTACTCATAAACGCGGATGGCAAAATACAATAACAAAGACCTGAGTGACGTCATCTTCGAACTATCTATTAAATAGCAGTATTGATTCCATGTAATTTTATCCGTGTCGAGTGCTATGCGATAAGTGTCATTATGGTTCGGCTATGTGGTCTTGTGGTATGACACTCGCTTTTGGATCGGAAGGTCCTGGGTTCGAGCCTCGCTCGGCGCATAGTTCATTGAGTCCTTGGAAAAGGCTCTTTGCTCACATTCTCTCACCGTACTCAGGTGTAAAATGAGTACCTGGCCGTCAACAGCGTTGTTTGTCTCTGTCCGAAAAAAATATAATATCGCCTTACAGGCGTCATGTCTTGTCCTAAATGTTAAATGTTGCTGTTGGCCAGGGACCCCTTGTTAAGCGCTTTGAGCACGTTTAGTGGATATTGCGCTATAAAAAAGCTCAAAAAACAAACTCAAATTATGGTGCTCCACTTTGAGATATAGGATTGAAGTAGACGTATATACTATAATGATACTATGATTTACAATTTGGAAATTATTTAGAAGGTCTGTTATTCTGAAAGTTCCTATTGTCTATTTCTTTCTCTTTGTTCTTTCAGTTCCAGAATGCCTGCTTATCCTTTTTATCTTGTATGAGCCTTTTTAGCTCATCCTTAACTCTCTCCTTACCAGTCATTTTCAGGATTTTCCCCAAAACTTCACACCCAACTAACACAAAAATATATTATTTAATAACACAAACACAATAGCAATAAGTTCTTGCGATAAATAATTTTCTTCAGCAAAACATGCTCTACAACACACTGTTCATTTTCCTTTAATTTTATGATGAACAAAAGAAATTTGAATCAGAAAAATGTTGGTTGTATCGTAACGAATGTGACGATTTTCCTATAGTTGGTGAGGTGAGGGTTAAGACAAAACGAAAACCACACAAATAGCCTACTCGGTTTTTATCACCGTTAGCTAGAGCTTATAGCTGTAACAATGGAAGATAAGATGGAGATTGTATTCTGTGTTCGCATCCCTGTGCCCTGCTCTTTGTCATAATAATTAACCTTGATGAGTTTCTGGAAGGTCCCGATAGCTCAGTTGGTAGAGCACTTGCTTCACACGCAAAGTAGTCCGTTCCCTTAATGGAAAAATTGTGCAAATCGTGTAACCAGCATGAAATTTTCACACAAAATGCAGAATTTTATGAGGATTTCGAAAATAGGTGGCTCCAAGTTGAAAAATAGCCGGAACCAAGAGTTATTGCCCTTTAAAGGTGACAAAATGCATTTTAAAAAAAAAATGATTTTTTTCCTCAAAAATTTACAGTTTTATAAATATTTTATAACAATGTGGATATTTTGTTATTCTGTTGCGTACTCTGGACTCACAAATTATTTTTCCATTTGAATTTTATTGAAATATATAAGAAAATACGAAATTCAAATGGGATTTTTCAGGAAAGTAAAAAAAAAATATATCTCCTTCCTAGAAACTGTTTAAATAGTTTAGAATCTGACATATATTTGAAATGCCATGCATTTCAAAAACATTTTTAAATCTTCACATCCTCTAAAACAAGCAATATTAATTTGATTTTAAAAAAAGAAAAACAATAATAGACAATTCAACTGCCAAAGCAAGTACCCCTTCTCCTCCCGACACACACGTACAATCACTCTCAAACATAAGAGTACAATGTATTTCTATCATATAGCAAATAACACGTTTAAATCAATATTGTACAATACATATTTATTCAATGAAGAATTGAACCATTTAAAACATTTTTTCTGTGTACATATTTAACAGCAGCATTATTTTTGATTTACATCCCTTTTTAATTACATAGTTTGTTGAAAACATACAATTGAAAAACGTGTTTAAAGTCAATCATTGTCTCGAGAACATTGACCATTGCAGGCACATAACAGAGTACATGGAAGAGATGCCTTGACACAATTGCATCTTTTGGAGCATCCCTTTGATGAACAGTTACATTTAATCAGATTTTGTGAGGCATGTGTAAGGTCAGTCAAAGTGGACCACTTTGGCATCCCATCTTCTTTCCAACCAAAATCTGATTTGGAAGGAAGACTAGGGTCTTTAGCAAGACAGCGTTTCCATACATAACCAGCTTGGTAAACTGCTCGATTTAAATGCTGTTTGAGAGCTTCATGAGTTAGTGGCATATTGTCTGGAAGGCGTGACTTTTTTGTAAAAAGTTCACGACGGCATTCATTGACAGCAGATAAGTTGGTTGCTCTGTCAAACAACAAACAGACAAATCTCTGGATGATGTTGAAATGGCTGGCTATATCTTCCTTAGAGGGTTGATTAGCAAGAGCTTTAAATGATTCTGTAACATCATCAAATGCAGCCCAAACTGACCATGCTATTTTCTTTCCCTTCCCTGCAAATGAGCTGACACTGTCACACCCCGTAAAGGCATGGAAGAAGGATATAGCTAGAGATTTTTCAGGACCCAGGGATTCAACAATTGAGTGGATAGGTATCAGACTTCTATGTTTTCCTGTACCGTAGTTGACAAACAACTTTTCCATTCCCAATGCAGCAAACTGTGATATCAGAATGATAACCACAACTGTTCGTGTAACCCCAGAATTGAAGTGACACTCGCTTCCATTTCTAAAAAATGCCATTCACAATTTTCACTAATTTGTGTGGTACACTATTGACAATGCTATCATGATCTATATTGAGGAGTGATATGAATGTATGATTTCTTATTTCTGCTCTTATAATATCAACTGCTTTTTGTATTGCAAGATCATCATTTGAATCTAAATCGGCAATAGCTGCTTGTGAAATAACATTCCCCTCTTTGAAAGTAAGCAAGACTTACCGCCCATCCCTGTATTCCATTAAAGAAGGAACTCTCGATAGTAAAATTTCTTTGAATCTAGTTTTATGTACATATACATCCGACAAATTTATGGCATTTAATTTTGACAAAAGTAAATTGTAGACATCATTCAGCTTAAACACAACATTTGAGTCTGTGCGAGCTTGTTGTTGATCAATAAAATTGACAATATCCTGTGTGCATTCTGCAATATGTGTTTTGTATTTGTTGTCTGAAGTATTTTTACATCTAAAAT
The DNA here is from genome assembly GCF_034508935.2 of Berghia stephanieae. NCBI lineage: Eukaryota > Metazoa > Mollusca > Gastropoda > Nudibranchia > Aeolidiidae > Berghia > Berghia stephanieae. The sequence goes on from NC_088362.1 coordinate 10,957,720, forward strand.
CGTCTGCTCTTCTGTGGAACAGTATAAGGCAAGGCTTATGATACTTTGCTTCCACCGCAATAAGATCACCCTCCGCAAATACTCTAAGAATACTTGTATCTGAAAGAAGGACAGCTTCCTCGTAGACTTTTTGTGAGAGAGCAAGAGTCGGACCTCAGTCAATTCCCCTTCACAACCCTTACAAAACAAGCAGTGTTTGCTTACATGTGATGTGTTTAATGTGCCTCTTGTATCAGGACTTGCAACGGCTTCACTATTACATTGATTTATCTTCTTTGCAAGCCTTTTGAG
>NC_088362.1:10963010-10970510 GCF_034508935.2 Berghia stephanieae
TGTAAAATATATTATGAAGTAAACCACATTAAAAAAAAAAATCGACATTTTATGTAAATGCAGTTCGCACGGCTATTATGTGGCCTAGTGGTATGACAACACATCTTCGGTCAGGAAGATCCAGGGTTTGAGTCCGATTCTGAGTGAGGAAAAGTTGTTTTGAAAAAGACTCTTATATTTTCTCACCATACTCAGTTGCAAAATAAGGAAGTACTCTGCTAAGTTAGTAATCTTGTCTCAGAGAAGAAAAAAAATTACTGTCGCCTAATAGGCGTCATATCTCCTCCTACGTGGTGATTTTTGCTGTTGGCTGGTTTGTAAAGCTCTTTGTTTGTTTGTTTTTTGGTTTTAAGGGTTTTACGGCGCCTGCAACACATTTAGGTCATATCAGCGCCATTAAAGCTCTTTGGTCACATTTCTAGGGATATTGCGCTACATAAATGCTCAAGTCTTTTTGTTTTTCTCTCTCTAGTCTTGTCTCTGATTTAACCAACCAATCACAGAATGCTAAAAATACAGCACAGCTTACAACTAGTGTATAAATAAAGATCATATCTGTGACTGCTCTGACTGTATGTAATAATAACATTATATAATCCAAGGCTTCCCAAGGCGTAGCCTACATCGACAAAACGCTCTTATTCAAATCGGTCAGAAAACTGTTTCTTCAAATAAGGTCATTATATTGAAATTAAATGGCCTTTACTGTGGCCAAAAATCTTACACTCAACACTTCAAGAAATGCGTGCGGCTATGTGGTCTTGTGGTATGACACTCGCTTTCGGATCGGAAGGTCCTGGGTTCGACCCTCGATCGGCGCATAGTTGAGTTGGGAAAAAAAAAACTCTCTACTCGCATTCTCTCATCGTACTCGGGTGTAAAATGAGTACCTGGTCGTTAATAGCGTTGTCTCTGTCTAACAGGTGTCATGTCTCGTTATCATGTTACGTGTTGTTGTTGGTCAGGGATCCTTTGTAAAGCGTCTTGAGCACGTATTGTGGATATTGCGCTATATACAAACTCAAGTTAAACGTTAATTCTCAGATTCAAGACATTTCAATACGCTAGTAGGCGGAATTATTTTGAATCATAACATGACGTGAACGTTTTATTATATAGATATCCGAAATGGAGAAAATGGCTTTTTGTTATTGCATCGCACAAAAGTGGTGGAATACGGCCGGCCCCCTATCCTATACACAATTGGAAATAAGTGGAAGTAATGGGAAAGAAAAACAAAACGTATTTGAGACCCCCGCGAAAGAGATGGCATGGCTTCGCTTTGCTATTGATAGACGGACGGACAGACGGACAGGACAGAACGAAAGGAGGGAAGGGGGGGGGGGGGGGGGGGGGGGGGGGATAAAATAAAAAAGGACGACCTGGAATGAAAACAAGATCCCGAGACCAATTTATTTTGACACCGACGTCCAGGCTATGCTGACTCGTATGTCCTGACTGCTGACTGTACATAATGGAATGTAAATGGTTTACAAATTTATTTATATTATAAAACGAAACAAAATAACAAACAAACCCCCCCCCCCCTTTTAAACAAACAAGGAAACAAAATAACAACAACAAAAACATTACAAAGAAAGAAAAACCAAGAAAAATAAAAAAAACCCCCAAACAAACCAACACCCCCACCCCCCAAAAAAAAACAAAAAAAAAAAAAAAAAAAAAAAACACAAAACAAACAAAAAACAAACCCCCCCCCCCCCCCAAAAAAAAAAACAAAACAAAACTTAACAAAAACAAAAACAAAAATAAAAAGCAAAAAAAAAAAACAACAAAAAACAAAGGAAAAAAAAGAAACAACAACACAAAAACAAACAAACAAAAACAAAGCCCAACAACCCAATATAAACAACGAAACAAAAACAACACAAACAAAAACAAAACACAAAGAAAAAAAAAAACCCCAAAACAATAACGATTGAAGTTGAATGTAAACAAGTCAGTGCCAGATTCATCAGTGCCTTTGTTTATCAAGCTGGAACTTTTTTTTGTTTCGTTTTTTTTTTCTCTTTTATTTCATTTTCTTATCTCCTTTTTGTTTTATTATTAATTGAAAGTAGCGACATTGGAACAAATTAGAATAAAGAAATCAAAGACGCCTCCTCCGAGCTCAGTAATTTTAGGAAACGTTTGAAAACATTCCTATTGAGACAGACTTTTGAGTAAATAAACGTCCCTTTATTCATCCCCATGGGGAACTTACTTTGTCTTTAAGGTCTATTACAAGGGAAGACTGGAATAACCCAGGCGTCAGCCGCAGCGCAGCGCCGCAAAGTGAGCTAGGGTGATGTGCCTTGCTTAAGGCCGAACTAACAGCGCGGCGGGTGATCGAACTCGGTACCTTTTGAGTACGAAGCAAAGTACGTACCGCCGAGCCAAGCTGTACCATGTGGCGCTTTATAGTACATACTGTGTGGATTCTGTGCGCTGTATAGATTAATTATTAATTTTACGTTGCATTGATTACAATAGGATTCAATAGTCTGACGTCACGTCCGCCCAGCAACAAGCAGCTTGGTTCTAAACAAAGTAAATCGGCACTTTTTATTCTTCATGCTGGCTAGAACTTTTCGCATGTCATGTGATCAGAATGTATAAAAGTCAAAACATGATCAGATTTATAATGTTTTTCTCCTATGGATAGACTTATATGCTCGTCGGAGAAGTATTTCTTAAGGGCGTCCGCCATTGTTCCGATAGTTTAGAACCAGTTACTAAGTTACTATGCGTCATTACGAGGACTGTTGAAGCCTGTTGTTGTTAAAGAAAAGTACTTGAATGTGCAAATTTAGAAGAAAAAAAAGTGGACTTAGTATTGAACAAACACGAAAATATCATAACAATTTTATGAAATCTGACCACTGAGCGTTTCGGGCTTAAAACCATTCTTCAGTCAGTAACAAGAACAACAAAAAAAAAAAAAAAAAACAACCCCGGCAATATGTATTTTACATTGAATCCAAACAGACAGGAATAATGGTCTCACTCAAAACGTCTTTTAACCCACTCAATCCTAGATATTTTTGCTACTTTTCAATATTAGACAAAAATGTATTAAAATGAGCATGTACATAGATAGTTCTATACAACTATCATTAACAATGTACAAATTAAGAACATTAGCTTTGATACTACGCATATGATTTGTCTCTGAAAAAGGTAATAAATAGGCATGGGGTAAAAGCAACCCGGGTAAACTACGGATATAGTCGGTGTTAGGGTTGAGTGAGTTAAATAAAGAATGAGAATGAATGCATGTAACGAATAGAATAATTAATTTGAGTGAGGAAAAAAAAATAAGTCGTCCTAACCATTCTATTCGTCAACAGGTAAAGTGAAGTTCGTGATCTAATGATAACACATGCCAGTCTGGAATCACAATGTCTGAATTCCTGCCCCCCCCCCCCCCCCCACGTTTTTTTTGGGGGGCAGGGGGGGGGGGGGATTCAAATGATGATTCTACTTTTAAGAATGATTTATTTATTTATTTATTTGGTTATTTGTTTATTGGCTTATTTTTTCATTTATTTATTCATTTGATTATTTCTTAATTAATTAATTAATTTGTTTTTTTCTTCTTTAAAAAATATTTATTTCTTTATTTCTTTCTTACTTTCTTTCTTTCTTTCGTTCTTTTTTTCTTTCTTTCTTTCTTTCTTTATTTTTTTACTTATTTATTTATTCATTCAGTCGCTTATTTATTTTATTTATTATTATGTTTTTATTTATTTATTTATTCGTTCATTCACTTATTTATTTATCTATCTATCTATTTATTTATATACTTGTATTTTTCTTTCTCCGCCTCTTTACTTCAGATTTTGTTAACAATTGTATATATACCGTGGAACGGGCGTTTCTTGTTTGATTAGCACACGACGTAAGGAAACGATACCTTTTGTATTTAAACATTCGGATCTTTTTAAAGAGCAAGATGGGATAAAAGGAACGAAACAAAATCCCAGAACAAAACACGAGTGAGATTCTTCCACAATTTGGCAAGTGATCAAACTGTTTGTCTTACGCTATGGCATGGTACTCACGCGACCTCACTAAATAAATGTTGATTTTAACTCACTCAATCGTATTGATAGTATGCGCTTGGCTTAGGAGTTCACAACATTGCCATCCGGAAGTATAACGGACCCACACACAAAACTATGTGTAACCTTAAACGTTTAAGTCTGGTTAATACAGTTTAGTGAGAAGTATTCACAAACGCGGATGGCAAAAAACAATAACAAAGGCCTGAATGTGACGTCATCTACGTTCTATCTATAGATTTTTGCTTCTTTTCAAATTGGTCATAAAATGTATTAAAAAATGAGCATGTACATAGATAGTTTTATTCAACTACCATTAACATGCAAAAACTAAAAACATTAACTTTGATACTACGTCTATAATTTGTATAAGAAAAATACAATGAATAGGCACGGGGTAAAAGTAACTGGGGTAAACTACGGATATAGTCGGTGTTAGGGTTGAGTGAGTTAAATAAAGCATCGTTCACCATATTGAGCCTTTGATGGCGAGACCGGTTTTCTTTTACTTCATATTAATTTTCTCACATTGTTTGCATCACTTTTTTTTCTCCATTTTTTTTCTTAAAAAGAGCTTTTATATAGAGCAATATCCACTAAACTTGCTCAAAGCGCTGTACAAGGAGTCCCTGGCTAATAGCAACACTTAACATGACGCCTGTTAGGCAATATTCCATTTTTTTCGGACTGGGACACAACGCTGTTAACGGCAAGGTACTAATTTTACACTTGAGTACGGTTAGAGAATGTGAGTAAAGAGCCTTTTCCAAGGACTCAACTATGTGCCGAGCGAGGCTCGAACCCAGGACCTTCGGATCCGAAAGCGAGCGAGTGTCATACCACAAGACCACATAATAGCCGCACCTCATATTATTGCATTGCAACTCAGAACGGGTAGGTACGCCAAACTGGTCAAAACACAAGAGACTATAAAACCAAGGACACGCACACCAGCGCGACAGTCTAATAATGACCTTGCAGGGGGAAAATGCTTATTATAATGCTTATCTATAGATAGTATGCGCTTGGCTAAGAAGCTCATAACATTGCCATCCGGAAGTATAACGACCAACACACAAAACTGTGTGTATCCATGAACGTTTATAGTCAGGTTAATGCTGTTCAGTAAGCATTACTCATAAACGCGGATGGCAAAAAACAATAACAAAGGCCTGAGTGACGCCATCTACAAACTAAATATAGCCGACACCGTAGCAGAACGGTTACGTCAAACTGGTCAAAACACAAGATAAAAAAACCAAGCACACACACACACACCAGCGCGACAGTCTAATAATGACCTTGCAAGGGAATGAATGCTTATTATAATGCTTATATATAAGGACAGGAATGGGTCTGTCTAGAATGATGACCTGACAAGATCATTGAGTTAGCGTTAAGTAATATTGAAAAGGCCGCAGCGCATAGCTTATTGATTGCTTCTTGACCTCTTTTCTCCCAACTACCCGCAACCCACAGTCGGATCCTCCACATTCGTTTTATAAGTTGCATACAAAGTAGTTATAGATAGAATGCGCTTGGCCAAGGAGTTCACAACATTGCCATCCGGAAGTATAACGGACAAACACACAAACTCTGTGTAACCATGAACTTTTATAGTCTTATTAATACAGTTTAGTGAGAACAACTCACAAAAGCGGATGGCAAAAACAATAACAAAGGCCTGAGTGACGTCATCTGCATACTATCTATACGTAATTATTGGTCTCGGTGTAAAGATAATCGTTTAGGGTCCGTGGAACTGTATTTTCTTTTCTTTTTTTTTTGAGGGGGGGGGGGGGGGGGGTTCTGTAACGTAGAAAAGGACCTTATAACAGCGTTAAATCAATTTCGATAGAGCGTAGATCCATCATAAATTAATTCATTATATCAAACGTCTATATCAAATTATCAATTTATTTGTGGACATAGTAGGGACGCCGATATATTTTTGGGGTTGAACTCTATTAAATCGCATGCTATATTATTGATGCTCTACATGTCGAGTCCCTGAACCTGAGTATTTTAAAAATAATAATTTTATTATTATTATTATTATTATTATATTATTATTATTATTATTATTATTATTATTATTATTATTATTATTATTATTATTATTATTATTATTGTCGTCGTCGGTCGTCGTCGTCTCGTCTCATCATCTTCTCTTCTCTCTTCTTTCTCTTCTTCTTCTTCTTCTTCTTTCTTCTTCTCTTCTTCTTCTCTTTTCTTCTTCTTCTTCTTCTTCTTCTTCTTCTTCTTCTTCTCTTCTTCTTCTTCTTCTTCTTCTTCTTCTTCTTCTTCTTCTCTTCTTCTTCTTCTCTCTTCTTTCTTCTCTCTTCTTCTTCTTCTTCTTCTTCTTCTTCTTCTTCTTCTTCTTCTTCTTCTTCTTCTTCTTCTTCTTCTTCTTCTTCTTCTTCTTCTTCTTCTTTTTGTTTTGTATACTTTTCCATTATCTAATGTCATCACTGGTCATGGGCTGCGCTATCATCTCTATACAGATGATACGCAACTTTATGCTACTGATAAAACTAAAAATCTCGAAAATATTGTGAAACGTGTGGAAGAATGTATGACGGATGTAAAAGAGTGGATGGATGCAAACAAGTTGAAAATGAATGAGTCAAAAACAGAAGTGATGATTGTGGGAAATAGAGGGCAGTTGAAGGTGAATGATGGTCTTGAGGTGTTGATTGGGGGTGAAAAGATCAAAGTTTGAAAGACTATGAAAAATGTGGGTGTCTTTTTTGATTCAGAAATGAGAATGTCAGCTCACATTTCTGCTCTCTGTAAATCTTTATACTTTCAATTGAAGAAAATCAGTTCGATCCGTCAGTATATTGCAATTGGAACATGTAAAACATTGGTTGTTTCCCTCATTTTTTCGAAACTAGATTATTGTAACTCCCTGCTTATCAACCTGCCTCAGGCTTCTATTAAACAATTACAACTACTGCAAAACAGTGCAGCAAGATTAGTTTTTGGTAAAAAAAAATTTGATCATGCAACCCCTTTGTTGGCCTCTCTCCACTTCTTCTTAATTTGAGGGGGTGGAGTGCTGAAATATTAATGGCGTCGATTGTAGAGCGTCATTCTCGCGGCCAAGCGGAATTGTTGTAACAGTACGGCCGTGGGTTCGAACCCTCATCGCATCGATGGCAATGTTGTGAGCTTCTTAGCCAAGCGAATACTATCTATATAAAAACTCATAAAAAAAGCAATTCCATCTGACTTTCTCCACCACGAGAACAGTAAACCATAGCTCCTTATTCGCGCGTTTTTGTTTATTTTACCGAAATAAAAATATTGAAAATTATCTCTTCTTTTTCTTCTCTGACGAATGTGTCAGCGTCATATTCCATACGCATCAGTTCTCTCTATCCGTTCTGGGGTTTTTTTTTCCACCTTTCTGTAATAACCACCAGTTTCACAA
>NC_088362.1:10975510-10978010 GCF_034508935.2 Berghia stephanieae
TGAGGAGGCTCGATCCGAAAGAGAGTGTCATACCACTAGACCACATAGCCGCACTTCTATCTAGAATTTTTAATTAAAACAAAAAATAAATGAGCTTTTATATAGCGCAATATCCACTAAATGTGCTCAAAGCGCTTTACAAGGGGTCCCTGACCAAACAGCAACACTTAACACGTAGGACGACACATGACACCTGTTAGGCGATATTACACTTATTTCGGACGGAAACAACGCTGTTAACGACCAGGTACTCATTTTACACCCGAGTACGGCTATCTAGAATTTTTAATTCCAAGTGAGCACCCTTATTATCGGAAGTAACTTTATCCATTGTTCAAGAATTATTTTTCACTTATTCGTCTTATTATTTTAATTACAGTTATTTGCAGGCGGTTCAAACAGTTTCATTAATTGTGCGACAATGCGGTCTAATGGTATAACACTCTTCCTTTGGACCGGAAGGTCCTGGGTTCGAGTCCCGCTCTGTGCGGCGCATAGTGAGTCCTTGGAAAAGGTTCTTTACTTGCATTCTCTTCCGTACTAAGGTGTAAAATGAGTACCAGACCGTTGACAGTATTGTCTCTATCGATAACCCCCCCCCCCCCCCCCCCCCTGTAATATCGCCTAACGGGCGTCATGTCATGCCTCGTTCTACTTGTTAAGTGCTTGTTTAGTGTTGCTGTTGGCTAGAGACCCCTTTGTAAAGCGATTTGATACGCTATATAAATGATCATTTTTTTTTTAAATGTGGATATTAGTGGATATTACGCTATATAAATGATCATGTTTTTTTTAAAAACGTATGCCAAGTTCCATCCCATATTATCCCTAATAAAAAAAATGATCCGATGACCTTAATGTATTGACTCAAAACAGGCGTTTCTTGTCATGAAAACAGTCCTCTGCATAAAGTAAACATGCAATGTCGTCGAGATTGTGGATGGAAATAGATTGGACGGGTTTTGAGACATGCCTTAATTTGATTTTCACAAAGCCACCACCACCGAAATCTGATTTCAAATTTTCAAATACTCCCATAGTGGACGGGGAGGCACATACTGTGTCTTCTATCCCACTATATCTGTTTTCCAACTGTCTTTCTGTTTTTGCCTTGGAATGAGATTATTTGGTTTTGTCCTGGCCCTGGCCTGATCCCCTGACTAAGAGGGAAACAGTCAAATGTATAGTTAGTTTTGGAGATGATATTTTTTTTTTACTTGTAAATCATCTCTCTGTTATGCGCTGTATTATGTTTCGTTTATGTATTATATTTGATTTGTAAACATTTGAGTGTATTCCTCTTAGTGGGAACCTGTGCTTGTGTCTGAATGAGACTTTTATGTGCACTCAAACTAAGTGCTTTGATAGTGTGCTCTTAGAATCTACATCTGTTCCCTATTTGAACCAATTCCCCTTTGTCTGCCTTATTCTTAGATGCTTTAATTGTAATTCTACAACTTTTAACTATCCCATTTTTTTCCTTTTCACTGGCGCTGATATGACCTAAATGTGTTGCAAGCGCCGTAAAACCCTTAAAAACAAAAACAAAACAGAGCATCAAATAAATGAATTTTATATTGGACCTCAGTGATCTTAGTTTTAGATCTTTCATTTAATGTGTATTTTAATTGCTGAGTGTTCTAACGTAAATGTGATAGTTCTCTCTCTCTCTCTCTCTCTCTCTCTCTCTCTCTCTCTCTCTCCTTCTCTCTCTCTCTCCCTCTCTCTCCTTCTCTCTCTCCCTCTCTCTCTCTATCCATCTCTCTCTCTGTCCATCTCTCTCTCTCTCTCTCTCTCTCTCTCTCTCTCTCCAGCTCTCCATCCACCGTCTTCATGTTTTTACCTGTCCACATTTAATCTGATCTATAAATGATCAAGTTTTAAAAACAAAACGTATGCCAAGTTCCATCCCATATTATCCCTAATAAAAAAATGATCCGATGACCTTAATGTATTGACTCAAAACAGGCGTTTCTTGTCATGAAAACAGCCCTCTGCATAAAGTAAACATGCAATGTCGTCGAGATTGTGGATGGAAATAGATTGGACGGGTTTTTATTTGATACATGCCTTAATTTGATTTCGCGAAATAGGCTTCAACAGTCAAAGACTTGACTTCCCTCGTAATGACGCATAGTTACTAAGCAACTGGTTCTAAACTATCCGAACAATGGCGGACGCCCTTATGAAATGAAATTGAATTGAGCTTTTATATAGCGCAATATCCACTAAATGTGCTCAAAGCGCTTTACAAGGGGTCCCTGGCCAACAGCAACATTTAACATTTAGGACGGGACATGACGCCTGTTAGGCGATGTTATAATTTTTTTAGGACAGAGACAACGCTGTTAACGGCCAGGTACTCATAGACAACGCTGTTAACGGCCAGGTACTCATTTTATACCTGAGTGCGGTGAGAGAATGTGAGTAAAGAGCCTTCTCCAAGGACTCAACTATGCGCCGAGCGAGGCTCGAACCCAGGACCTTCCGATCCGAAAGC
>NC_088362.1:10980510-10985510 GCF_034508935.2 Berghia stephanieae
TGCAGGTATTTGGTTCAATGAGAAAACTCTGAACAAGAAACAATACTTAATGAGGTGAATATGATCCTAATCTTTCACCAGTGATGTGCTATATGCAGTCTATATGGCACACAAATTAAAAGAGGTGCAAGTCAAGTACATAAAAAAGTAATGGGCATGGATATCTCAAAAATAAGGTTATGAAAATTATAAGAACTCTTTAGGATTTTCTTAGTGGTTTTGATTTTCTTTAAATGAGTGTCCTTATAGGGTATAACAATTTTTAATGGAATTCTTATAATTCGTTGATTCTGGATAAATATAAATGAATCACATTTGACTGTGTTGCTGGTTTATTAAAAAATGTCTATTAAGACAATGCTGTGATTGGATTTCAGTTTTACCTTACTCAAAATCCTTACTTTTACGTACAGGTGAACTGATATCTCAAAAACGCCTCAATCTACTGGAAAAAAATTTATATGTCTACATTATACAGATATTCAACATCATTTCCATTACTTTTGTTTTAAAATCTTAAGTGTTGAACATGTTAAAATATTCTCTTAAAAATTTCAATTCACTTAAATTTATGTATCAACTTCATGGGTTATCCCTCTTGCTTTTTAACAACATCATAATAATGATTAAATAATCAATGAAAACTCTGTTAATAAACTGTTTGGTAGTATAAAAATATTTTTGCTACACTTAATAACGGCAATATTACATTAGTTTGAAATTCAGAAAAAAATCGATCAAAACGGCGAAAAAATTGTCTCCCTCTCTCAGTGTAAAGCTATGACTCATCATCACTAGACTGGCTAGATTTACCTGGCGAACTAAACTGAAAGCAATAAACGCCCGTGTAAACGGAATAAACAAGTTTAAAAAACCTCACAGATGCTAACACGAGATATTTTGTAAATTTACATATTTGTGTTTGTATTTTTTGTCTCCTGACGAAGGCCAAGGGCCGAAACGTTGTTTGTTTTGTGTTGTTCCCTTATATATGAGTCATATCTACTCACTTTATTTTTCACTCCATTTTACTGGCTCATTTAGGCACCTTTAGCTTTAGAGTAAACATGAGTTACAGAACGAATAAAGGTGAAGAATAAAGGCTGTAGATAGAAGATCCCACCCAGACTTTTTGAGCTTTTATCTAGCGCAATATCCACTAAACGTGTTCAAAGCGGGTCCCTGGTCAACAGCAACATTTAACATGTAGGACGGGACATAACGCCTGTTAGGCGATATTACAATTTTTCGTACAAAGACAAGGCTGTTAACGGCCATGTACACATTTTACACCGGAGTACGGTGAGAGAATGTGAGTAAAGAGCCTTTTCCAAGGACTCAACTATGGGCCGAGCGCAAGGCTCGAACCCATGACCTTCCGATCCAAAAGCGAGTGTCATACCACTAGACCACATAGACTTCTTATTCTTAGCATCCCAATTGGTTGTGCTGGGGTTTATTGTTGTGTAGGATATTATACATCATATTAATATTGTTCCTTTGGGACGAGCAATAATAATGATATTATTGCTTTTTTCTTGTTTGGTTGTCTTGTAGGATCATCAAATGCGTTTCTCCGGAAAAAGAAACACAAAAAAAAAGGTTAAACAAACAAACCCCCCCCCCCCCCCCCCATAAAACACTCATTCACACACACACACACACACACACACACACACACACACACACACACATAACTTTGGCCAGAAAACTCGTCCTTCAAATTAAATCGATCGATTAAGATGACTGTCATTGATGGTATGCGTTAAGCTAAAATACTCACCAACTCTATCCGCCATCAATCGTACAAACACACAAAACTATGTATAAATCGACGTTTATAGTCTCATTGAGAGAATTCATTGATTAGGTACAGGTACCCATCACTCAACTAGCGGTGTGTAAAACCAATAAGAAAGCTCATGACGTCATTATTTTCATTCATACTATACACACTGTAAGTTGTGTAGTAGAATAATAAGGTGTGAGAATTCCACACAACCCTAAAAACCTTATTTTTGGTTATCTACATCCAGCATTTTTCGTATCAACCATCACCCTACTTCCCCCCCCCCCCCCCCCCCCCCCCCATCAACCCTTCCATCTCTTTACCCTCCCTCCTCCCCACCCGCCGTCCGTCCCCGTCCCGTCCTTTCTGTTTCTCTCGATGCTTCGTGTTTACATTCTGATATGGAATATCTGATAAAACAAAACTATTTTCCTATTATCACCCACGTGAGATGTAGAGTGTAGAGGAAAACTTTCATCGCATAATGTGTGCTTATTTCATATGTTTTGATGTGTTGGGCATTCTGTTTATTCAATTATGTATAGGATGGATGGTTAATTCTACACATACAACGCTTTCCTGTGAAGAAGGTAAGCAAGGTGGCCGAATGCCGAATCGGACGTTTATAAATAGATAGCACTTGATGCCCCAATGATATATATATATATATATATATATATGTATATATATATATATATATGTTGTGTGTGTGTGTGTGTGCTACAAACAAGCACAAACACACACACACACACACTCACAAACACTATATATATATATATATATATATGTATATATATATATATATATATATATATATATATATATATATATATATTATATATAATATATTTATGAGTGTTGGTGGGTACTTGTAGGTGCGAGAGTGCTCGATAATGTTGGTTAGAGCTAATGTTAAATATAAATAAATTCACTCACATATTTTTTGCCGATACACGTGTTTCGATTATCTCCATGGCGTCAGTCGGTATATTGTCCGGACATTATGCCGACTGACGACATGGAGATCATCGAAACACGTGTATCGGCCAAAAATATGTGCATGACTGTATTTATATATATATATATATATATATATATATATATATATATATATATATATATATATATATATGTGTGTGTGTGTGTGTGTGTATTTGTGTGTGTGTGCGTGTGTGTGTGTGCATCATTGCCAGCTAGAAGGGTGTCAACTCCAACAGCGGCTCACATTGCTCATACATTTGTATATGCAAATAAAGATTGATAACTTACTACAGATATAATAATATGCGATATATACCTACCTATTTGTTGCCAGAACGATTACCGACTTCAATGTAATATCATAGGTATAAACTTTACTATGGCCTTTTATTTTAAGACGCTGTCGTCAAGAGATTATTAGAAGGAATATACTATAATATAAGTATTTCACAAACAAACATTGGGTGTTAAAAGGAATAACTAATATTATGAAATTGAATGTAAGCTTCAATTTTAAAAAAAACAGATTAAATGAACGTTTCGGGTTTCCCTTTTATCAACAAAACAGGATGGAGGAGAAACCCGAAACGTGCATTTGATATGTTTTTGTAATTAAATTGAAGCTTACATTCAATTTCACGGTGTTAAAAGGAAAACATTGGAATCCTAATAGAGTCAATACAACTGATGGACCAGAAAGATTGGTTGATTTTAAGCAACGTTCATCATCATCATCATTATTGCCTTTTTTCACCCTGGGATAGGGTATAGGCTACAGACAAACAGTCACATCCTTCTCAATCCTGAGCTAACTTTTTAAAATCTCGTTCCATGTCTTATCACTACTCTGTATATCAGCTTCTTTTATTCTTCTCCGTGTTCCTCGTGGCCTTCCCCTTGATCTTCTGCCCTGAGGGTTCCAGTCCAATACTTTCTTTGTTATAATGGAGCTTTATCAATGGAACACACTTAGATAAAGAACAGACAATTTGGGACAAACAAGAGGTGTTGAAGGTATCTGGATTCCACTGTATCCCATGACCTCCTATTGGACACAATAGGGGGGTTAGTTATCTTGGCCAAGAATAAAAAAACAAACAAACAAAAAAACTAAAATGCCAGAGTTGATGTGTGTGGCTCGAATATGATATTTCAGTCTTTTGTGCAATGCCGTATCTACTATTGGAGAGGGGGGAAGGGGAGGGGGGGGGGGGGTCCCGATAGCTCAGTTGGTAGAGCACTTTCTTCACAAGTAAAATGACCGAGATCGATCTCGGGTGCAGTCAAGATTTTTTTCTGACCCACCTCCTGCCCCCCCCCCCCCCCCCACACACACACACAGAAGGGAGGAAAAAATATAAAAAAGGTGGGTTTGATTTAGTTATTATTATTATTATTATTATTATTATTATTATTATTATTATTATTATTATTATTATTATTATTATTATTATTATTATTTTATTATTATTATTATTATTATTATTATTATTATTATTATTATTATTATTATTTATTATTATTATTATTATTATTATTATTATTATTATTATTATTATTTATTTATTTATTTATTTTTTTTTTTTTATCTAAGTCTTCCGCATTAGTCAGTCGAACCAAAATTGTGGAATATTGAAGATAATACCTTCATGCCTTACCTTAATTACTTTACTTTGTTTTTTTTCACGCTCAGCTTAGTGATAATTATTTTGAAGCACATCATTTGAGCATTCCTCTACTTCTGGTTTTGATGATGATCTCACGCGTGCCTATTTTTTATTGAGCCATAATAGCTGAATTATCACCTACACAAAACAACATAATTCATCCCCCCCCCCCACCCCCCAACTTCCTCTTTTTTTTCCTCTGAGAAATTATTGTGTATGAAACATCGCCAGACAGATCAGAGAGAAAAATACGTGAAAAAAAAACCAACAAAAAAAACAAAACAAAAAACAACGACATCATCATCAACAACAACAACAACAACAACAACAACAACAACACACACACAACAACAACAACACACACACACACAACAAACAACGACAAAAAAAAAAAAAACGAACCAAAAACAACAACAAAAGACACGTCATCCCTCCAAATTTTGTCCTCTTTTCCCTCTTGATATTTCGAAGATGACGTCACTCGGGTCTTTGTTATTGTTTTTTGTCATCCGCGTTTCTGAGTAATTCTCACTAAACTGTATTGACCAGACTATATACGATCA
>NC_088362.1:10990510-11000510 GCF_034508935.2 Berghia stephanieae
CGCTGGACTCGAACCCTGGACCGTGCGGGTCCAAAGGTGGCGAGTGTCATACCACTAAACCACAAAGCCGCACTTAAAAACGTAGATCCAAAAAAAAAAAACCCCAAAAAAACAAAAAAACCTTGCAGCGTGGCTCAGTGGTACGGTCTTTGCTTTCTACCCGAAAGGTACCGAGTTCGATCACCCGCCGCTGCGTTGTGTGGCCTTGAACAAGTCCTCTCGCCCTAGCTCACTTTGCGGCGCTGCTCTGCGGCTGACGCATGGGTTATTCCAGTCTTCCCTTGGAATAGACCCTTAAAGACAAATTTCCCCTTGGGGATGAATAAAGGGAATTTTATTTTTTATTTATTTTATTTCTGATTTTTACTTCTTTTTCTCTTCCTTTGACAGGAATTCATGGTGGAGCTGACAAGACATCAAGACAGTATAGGCGGCGTTCTCAAGGAAGGGAATGATCTCCTGGCCGACGGGAAGGTCACTCAGGAAGAAGACAAGGAGATCCGTATGCAAATGAGTTTACTCAATAATCGATGGGAAGAACTCAGAGTCAAGGCATTGGATCGACAGTCAAGGTTGACTTTTTTCCCCTTTTTTTTCTTTCTCTTTTCACCTAATTTACAAGGTTACAAAATTAGGGTTTTTATTTATTTTTTTTTATATATTTTTTTAAATCATAGGGATGCGGAATAACTCTAGATGCACACATATTAATTGAGCTTTTTTATATAGCGCAATATCCACTAAACGTGCTCAAAGCGCTTTACAAGAGGTCCCTGGTTAACAGCAACATTTAACATGTAGGACGGGACATAACGCCTGTTATGCGATATTACAGTTTTTCGGACAAAGACAACGCTGTTAACGCCAGGTACTCATTTTACACCTGAGCACAGTGAGAGAATCTGAGTAAAGAGTCTTTTCCAAGGACTCAACTATGCGCCGAGCGCGAGGCTCGAACCCAGGACCTTCCGATCCGAAAGCGAGTGTCATACCACTAGACCACATAGCCGCACAGGTCTGATAACTCGAGTGAAAATGATACTAGACAAAGCTGCTAGAAGCTGTGGACTGTAGAAAAAAAACAAAACAAAAACAAAAATGAATATAACAGCTTCAAAAAACAATAAATCACAAATAACAGATAGACGGCTGGGAAGCGGGCCGGGGGGGGGGGGGGGGGGGGGGGGGGGGGGGGGGGGGGGGGGTATATTGTGACCCACCCGTGTTTATAGGTCAGTTTTTACTTTTGGTTCTTGTTTTTCTTGGTATTGTTTTTTTTTTTTTTTTAAGCGGGAAGGGAATCCATATTTGCGGGCAACATGTGAATCGTAGACAGCATTCTTATCCTTTGGAGTCCTTGTGGAGCATACATATGGCTTCTTAAGTGGCTTTTCAATGCTCTCTGTCCATGACTGTTCACCAGCTTGTACGTCCTTAAGAGGCGAACCACCCCCAATCAAAGTGAATGGATTTATGATTCCCACCCGATTTACTTTGGATTTTTATGGGTTTCCAATTCGGCATTGCAAATTCAACGTATAAGTTGTATCCGTTTGGTTAACCCATACATGATAGTGCTTGTTAGTTAGTGTTGAATGTCGTAAAATTAAGAAACTCCTTTTTTGAATGTCTTGGGCTATCGGGTTTTTTGTTGTTGTTGTTGTTCTTACGTTACATGTCAATAGATAACTACTGATAACAAAATGTGGATTTTTTTTCTTCTTAAGAATACGCTTCAACAGTCGTAATATCACTTCCCTCGTAATGACTCATGGTAACTAGCTCTAAACTATCGGAACAATGGCGGACGACCTTATGAAATATTTCTCCGACGAGCATAAAAGCGTATCCGGAGGAAAAAAGAACATTATACATCTGATCATGTTTTGACTTTCACACATTCTGATCACAAGACATATGAAAAGTTCTAGCCAGCATGAAGAATAAAAACTACCTATTTTCTTTGTTTTGAACCATGATGGCCACCGTTGCTGGGCGACGTGACATCAGACTATTGAATCCAATTAAGAAGTCACTCAATTTTACGACATTCAGAACACTATTGAGCACGAGTGAGTGGATTAACGAAGTGTAAATTTTACCCAATTAATATGTTATAGAGATTGCAGTACCAATAGACAGCTACTAATAACAAAATATTTTTGTTTTTACTAAGAGATAAGAAGTCACTCAATTTTACGACATTCAGAATACTAATGGGCACGAGTGTGAAGGTTAGCCAAATGTTAATTTATTTATCCATTGAATATTGAATAAAGATTGTAGTAAATATATCTAGATAAAAATGTGTATATGAAAGTGAGCAAGATAATAATCTGAAAAAAAAAAGATGAATGAAATATACAGTGCTAGATAAAGCAGAAAGAAAATTACGTTAAAAAAATAAAATAATCATTCAACTATTTCGCCTTACTATCTTGTGGAAAGAACACCAAAACTGTTTATCACACACACATTTTTTTACATTACATTATTATGACCCTCACTGTCTCCAAGCGGTATTATGTCGGGATGGACAAAATATTAAAAAAAAAATATATATATAAAAAAAAAAATAAATAATAATAATAAAAAAAAAAAATTCCCTTTATCTAATTTGGGGAAATGTGTCTCTAGGGTTATTCCAATGGAAGACTGGAATAACCCAGGCGTAATCCGGCGCAGTGCATGGCCACAAATCGAGCTGGGGCGAGGTGACTCGCTCAGGCCACACAGCGCAGCGGTGGATGATCGAACTCGGTACCTTTCGGGTACGAAGCAAAGACCGTACCGCTGAGCCACTCTGTCCCTTAGTTGCTGGAAACTGAATTTATAGTCACAAAAACAAACCGTGAGCAATATCCACTAAACGTGCTCAAAGCGCTTTACAAGGGGTCCCTGGCTAACAGCAACGCTTAACATGTAGGACCTGACGTGACGCCTGTTAGGCAAAGACATAGACAACGTTGTTAACGGTCAGGTACTCATTTTACACCTGAGTACGGTGAGAGAATGTGAGTAAATAGCCTTTTTCCAAGGACCCAACTATGCGCCGAGCGAGGTTCGAACCCAGTACCATCCGATCCGAAAGAGAGTGTCATACCACAAGACCACAGAGCCGCGCGTTGAATGACGTCATTACAAATCACACCCTAACCTTCCCGATTCTCTCCCGCTTTTCTGAATCCGATTCATCCTGATATAATACCGTTTTAAAACGAAGGTCACATATAATATAGAATTAGTTTTACACCAATGGAATAAGAAAGTTGACTCGAAGAAATGTTTGCTTTAAATGGAAAGTTTCGGGGTTAGCTTTCTTTATATTACAATATATTTATCATAATATGTAAATACATAATATTAAATCGTTATGTATAATAATCTATAATGCCTTTGGATGTGCCTTTGAAAGCACGCATCGTGTGTGTTAATTAAATGTGTACCATAGCAAATTAATGCTTGGATGGTAGTTGTTGACAGAACAGGGAAGTGAGGGTTTAATCAATTAGCTGCCCTTACTCTGTAAAGAGACGTATTAAATTAAAACAAATTTGGCCAGAAAACTCGTTCTTCAATACGCTTCAACAGTCGTAACGTCACTTCCCTCGTAATGACGCATCGTGACTTAGTAACTGGCTCTAAACTATCGGAACAATGGCGGCCGCCCTTATGAAATATTTCTCCGACGAGCATAAAAGCGTATCCAGAGGAAAAATAAAACATAAATTTTATCATGTTTTGACTTTTACACATTGCCAGCATGAAGAATAAAAAGAACCGATTTTTTTTGGTTTAGATCCACGATGGCCGCCGTTGTTGGGCGACGTGACATCAGACTACTGAATCCAATTAGCTGCCCGTTCTCTGAAAAGACACGTATTAAATTAAAACAAATTTGGCCAGAAAACTCGTTCTTCAATTAATTATCGATCGATTTAAATGACCCTCGTCTTTGCAAATACTTTCAAACGAGGGAACCTCTCGAGGTCTCCCCTTAAGTCCCAGGCTCGAGAGTCTTTACCAAGATGAGGGTCATTTAAATCGATCGATATTTGAAAGACAAGTTTTCTAGCTAAATTTTAAAAAAAAAATACTTGCGGCTATATGGTCTAGTGGTATGACACTCGCTTTCGGATCGGAAGGTCCCGGGTTCGAGCCTCGCGTTCGGCGCATAGTTGAGTCCTTGGAAAAGGCCTCTTTACTCACATTCTCTCACCGTACTCAGGTGTAAAATGACGTTAACAGCGTTGTCTTTGTCCGAAAAAATTGTAATATCGCCTAACAGGCGTCATGTCCGGTCCTACATGTTAAATGTTACTGTTGACCAGGGACCCCTTGAAATTAGTGGATATTGCGCTATATAAAGCTCAATTTTTTTTCTTCTCCAGAATATTATGGCAGTTAACGTTCTATTTTAAGTTCTTAGGAATGTGTAGACAAAAACGTGTTCAACACTCCAACCATATCAATCGCTTGGTTTGTTTTGACAACCATTCCGAGCACAAACACAAGGTCCTGGTTTGGGCGCCCTTCACCTGTTCTTTGGATGCTTCACGTCCGTCAGTCAGCCCAATGTTTAGGAATCGTTTATTATGTTCATTCCATCTGCTGTCCTTCCTTCCATTCAACTTCTCTATCCTATCTCTCTGCCTTTAAATGTGTGTTTGTGTGTGTGTGTGTGTGTGTGTGAGAGAGAGAGAGAGAGAGAGAGAGAGAGAGAGAGAGAGAGAGAGAGAGAGATTGTGTGTATGTGTCTGTGTGTAAGTGCTTAATTGTTCTCGCGCGCGTGTGTGTGCGTGTGTGTTTATATTTATGCTGTGCGAGTAGCCAAAAAGCTCACAGCAATCCGCCAGCCGAATATAGATAGAATGCGCTTGGCCAAGGAGTTCACAACATTGCCATCCGGAAGTATAACGGACGAACACACAAAACTATGTGTAACCATGAAGTTTTATAGTCTGGTTAATACAGTTCAGTGAGACTAACTCACAAACGCGGATGGCAAAATATAACAACAAAGGCTTGAGTGACGTCATCTTCGAACTATCTATAAATCAAAACTGAATCTATGAAGAAATAAATATGACCCACAACGACACATTATGAACTGAGCCTACAACTAAGTACAACAACACTGCATTTATCACGGGGCAGTAAAATGAATAAAGGACAAAAATAAAATTATAAATTAGAACATGGAACTTCTCTCACTCTTCAAGTAATAACAAATACAATACTACGTAGACAAATGGGATATTGTGATACGTGCTCTATTACTGTTTGATGCTGTTTTATTTTGGCCAAAACCACCTTCATTACATGCCTACCAGCCGGTTCGGAGTCCTTCCGCTTGTGAGCACCAATATATTAACCCTCTCCTTAACAGCAATAGGAAAATCGTCACATTCGTTAAGATTCAGTCAACAATTTTCTTATTCTGATTTTTATCTTGTTATAGTTATAGCCATAAAAACTCGACATTGTGTTGCAGAGCTAATTTTTCTGAACAAAATACAGAATATACTCGTTGCTAATCTGTTTGAAACATTTATTTTTGTGTTGGGTGAGTATGAAGTTTTGGGGTAAAACTCTGAAAATAGCTGGTAAGGAGAGAGTTAACACAGTAATGCATGGCATAGCGCAATAACACCGTACGATGGCATGCGTATTTAATTTAACTCTATTGTGTCGAAAATATATGAAACATGTTCAGAATCTGAAAGGCAACAATTTCGTCTGTTCGGCAGCAGCTTCTTATGGTTCACACTATTATGTTATGACGATCGACCCAATCAGCAAAGTCCGGTCCGCATTCGTGCACCGTCGCGAACCCGCCCGGTAGCATCGTCACAACACACCTTTCGACTAGATGCTCTGCCGTTTCGGGTTCTTGCCCACAGCGTGGACATAAAGGACAGGAAGTTAGACCCCACTGATGTAACGCACCGGCCGTTAGGCAGCTCCTCGACCGAAGCCGATTCGCAGCTACCCAGTGTCTCCTCTTACTGGTATCAAAGCCTGGCAACTTCTCACCAAGCTTAGAGGAGTGTAGGTCCCCGCCCCCACGAGGGATTGAATTCGTCCAAACCGACTTCCATCTCGTATGTGCAGCTCTGTCCGTAGTCAGGGATTCTGCGTACAAGGGTTGCCGGGACTTATTTCGGCTCGAAACGGGGGCACCGTTCATTATGCGCATGAGAGGGGTATCCCCATTCCCTCTCTCTTTGATCTTACTCAGCCAGTTTCCCGTAATGGTCTCCCTCCGGACATCGGGGGGCTGGATCGCTGCCATTACCGGGCCCCATTCTCTAGGGGTTGTTGCTAGCGTTCCCGACACTATGTGCATCGACTTGCGAAGTTTTACATCCACCTTCTCAACGTTTCTGCTTCTACCCCACACTGGAGCGCAATACTCCGCGGTGGAATAGCATAGTGCCAGGGCGGATGTTCTCAGGAGCGCTTGGCTAGCGCCCCAAGTCGATCCCGCCAGCTTCCTCAGAAGACTATTCCGCTTCTCTATCTTCCGGGCAACCCCTTCGAGATGAACCCGATAGGTAAGGCTGCGATCCAGCGTCACCCCTAAATATTTTGGACGCGGCTCATATGGGAGTGGCTGGTCCCCGACTAGGACATTCAGTTTACGGGTGTGCCAGCCACTGCATAAGTGAAATGCAGTGGCCACGGTTTTTGAAGTGTTCATCTTCAGGTACCACTTGTCAAAGTAGGATTTGA
Organism: Berghia stephanieae; assembly: GCF_034508935.2. NCBI lineage: Eukaryota > Metazoa > Mollusca > Gastropoda > Nudibranchia > Aeolidiidae > Berghia > Berghia stephanieae. The sequence continues at coordinate 10,997,246 of NC_088362.1, forward strand.
GTCTGGTGACGTCCTCGCTGAGTACGCTCTCGAGACGGGTCCACACTTTACTCTGAGTAACGAGTGCCCAGTCGTCTGCGTATCCCAGCCTCAGGGAGGAAGTGTTCGGCATATCGCTAATGTAAACGTTAAACAACATTGGCGCAAGTACCGACCCTTGAGGGACCCCATTCTTCAATTTCCTAACTTTGCTCGTGGCGTCTCCCAGCGCGACGTGGAATTGCCTTTCCCCTAAGATCGAAGAAACAACTTCAAGGTCTTTTTGCACCTTATGATTTTTGCAAGTTTGAGCATTAACCCATCGCACCAGACCGTATCGTACGCCGCTGATAGGTCTATAAACACAGCACCTGTTTGCTGTTTTCTCTCGAACCCGTGCTCAATATGCTCTGTAAGGGCAATGACCTGCTCCGTGGTGCACCTCCCTTCCCTGAAGCCTGCCTGCTCAGGTGGCAGGGCAGCGTCTAGGAACGGCCCCCATCGGTTTAATAGAACACGCTCCAACAATTTGTAAAGACAGCTCAGCAGCGATATGGGTCTGTAACTGTCTGTCTCCTTCGCCGGCTTCCCTGGCTTCAGGATGGCAACTATCTTCGCATGCTTCCACACTTGTGGAAGCTTTCCGTTTGCAAGGATGTCAGACATTGCCTCTGCTAGCCAGGCCCGTGCCCTGGGGCCCAGATGCGTCACCATATCGGGATATACACCATCTATCCCAGCTGCTTTGCCGTTCTTCACTTCGCTAATGGCTGCACCCACTTCTCGGGGACTGAACGGGGCCGTCCAGTCCGACTCCTCCGCAGGTAGCGAGTCCAGAATCGTACGGTACGCCTTGCGGACACCGCGCTCAAAAGCCTGATTAGGGATCCGCTTGCTACGGTTCTTAATATTCTTGGCAATTGTGTCTGCCTCGCATTCCGGTGCAGCCTTCGCGAAATTCCGATCTGGGTCCAATTTCTTTATCAAACGCCAAGCGTGGCGGCTGGAGTGTGTAAAGTCGAGACTTTCCACTGTCTCCTGCCACCGTTGCTTCCTTCCCCCTGCCAGAGACTGAAGTAGTCTATCGGCTGTGTCCTGGGACTGGGTCTGCTGGTACTCTCGGTACAGCTCTTCCGACTCTGCTGTCCAGCAAGGGGTGTAGAATTTCCGTTTGCCCCGTGGAATAGAGCGTTGAGCGCTCTTAACCAGTAGCCTACTAAATCTGGTTATATTCTTGGACTTGGGAGGAATGGCAGGGCAGACCTGCTCGATATAGGAACTGAATTCCTCCCAGTCAGCCTTCCTGAAATTCCATCTGCAAAGTGGGAGAGACTGCACCCTCGGTATTGTCACCCCAGCTGTGACAAGAACCGGCCTGTGCTGGCTATGCGGAAAGTCCCCGAGGACTGTCCGCTTCACCTGCAGTGGTTCACCGTTCGCGCCTTTCGTTACGAGGGTGAGGTCTGGAGTATACTCCTTCTTATGGCGGGTACCCCGGAAGGTACCCTTGGCTGTAGGATCGTACACTAGGTGTAGATCATTACAGTCCATCCATGAGCGGAGTTGTCTTCCTGCCTCGTTGCAGTCTCGGTAGCCCCATTCGTGATGGTGGCTATTAAAGTCTCCCAGACAGATGGAAGGATGGCTGACCACCGGTACCGGTGGTGTAGTCCAAGTCGCTCTAGGTGGTTTGTAAATATTATGCAAACACAGTCCACCTACTTCCACGGAAATTCGGTTCACCCCATTGCTGTCCGTTACGCTCTCAATGACCCTTACCTTCGATGGCTCTTTAGCGTAAACGCTAACCCCTCCTTTGAGCCTCGAAGTGTCCTCGCGTTGGACCACCGTATAGCCTGGGATCTGGAATCGGGAAGATTGCGCGCCTGAATAAAGGTGGGTCTCCTGTAAAAGGAGGATATCAACGCAATGAACGGCCAGTAGCTTTGATAAAAGCTCATTTTTTGCCATACTCTGGCTCTCGACGTTCAGGGACAATATACGCGTCAGTTCGCCATCCCCGCCGTCGCATTTTCCAATCGGCAGGCCGCGAATCGATTGATGCATGGGACGTTTGCTTTTTTCTCGGACGTGCCGACGACCCGGGCGACACGAACGCGGTATTATTTGGCTAGGCGGCAGACCGCTTCGCCATTGACGGGACTGATTTGGACTCGACATAAGGACAATAGTGTGGCGCCCGGGATAGGGCTGCTATTCGGGCACCGGGTTTGGATCAAATTTAGTCACACAGCGGGGCGAGCAGCTCATGTGGCTCGTTGGCTCGATACCCGGGATGGTCTCGTGACGGTCGACCGGGATTTACACCTTTGCCCTCCCGTGTGCCTCAAGCCCCCTCACCAACTGCAAGGTAAAGATCCACGAGGGGGGTCTGTTCGGCATATCCTATTTTAGATAGCAATGGTTTAGGCTGAAAATAAGTTTTGTGTTCCAACCTAACGTTCCTTTGGGCTGTCATCCTAACTTTTTATGATCATGATTTAATTTACTGATAATGTTCATTTAAATTTGCTGTTTCATAGTCTTCGACATGTTTTCTCCTAATCAGACTTCAGAAAGTGCTGATGGATCTCCAACAGAACCAGCTTGACGAACTCAGTGATTGGTTGACTGCCATGGAAGAACGAATCGAAAAGCAGCAGGTCGTAGGGGCTGATCTGGACGCCATCAAGGCTCAAGTGGAGGAACACAAGAACATTCAGAAAAGCCTGGAAGAACAACAAAAGAGGGTTGATAGTCTTCAGAATATGGTGGTAGTTGTAGATGACACCAATACAGAATCTGGTAGGTATTGCACTTTTTCGCCACCAACGATATGGCCTATTTGAAAACACAAAAACAAAACAAGGCAAACCGTTCTTAAACAAGAGTTAATTGTCAATAGAAATATCCCCCCCCCCATCATTCATTTGTAGGGAAATGCCTTGGATTCAAGAATATATGCAAATGTTATGGTTCATCTTATAATTGTAAATTATTTTTAAGCGCTTAGTGTCTGGTGTCTCGGAGTTATAGCGCTATATAAGTTTTCAGCATTATTATTATTATTAATTGTTTCCTTTTACGTGATTGTTTTGTCTCAGCCCCCACCCCCTTCCCCTTTTCCTCCACCCAACAGTATAGGACAGACATGTTTATTTTTTCTCAGGCTGTGACGCAGATTAAATAATATAACGAAATTGCATTCTCACGATATGTTACACATTTGTGTCTATTTAGCTTGTGCTGCCATGGAAACACAGCTAGAGTCCCTCGGCAAGCGTTG
>NC_088362.1:11005510-11030510 GCF_034508935.2 Berghia stephanieae
TGGGTTACTTTTACCCCATGCAAATTTATTACATTTTTCTGAGTCAAATTACAGGTGTAGTATCAAAGCTTATGTTTTTAGTTTTTACATGTTAATGACAGTTGAATAAAACTATCTATGTACATGCTCATTTTAAATACATTTTTTTCCAATTTTGAAAAGTAGAAAAAATCTCTAGGATTGAGTGAGTTAAATTATTCTTATCATATGCCGTGCTTGTTTATATACTTAATATGAATCACTTATATATGCTTGCACACCTACCTCTTGATACATTTATTTCTACTTTACCATTAGCATACTGTAATGAGTTATACCTCATCAGGTTTGTAGATGCATGCAGAGCACAATTTTGATGTAATTTTTTACCTAATTTATGATTTCAGATCGCTAATTCTGGTGTAGAGTTATCCAAAGTGTCTTCAGACGGGGAAGAAGAGGAAATGTTTGTGGCCGAGGCAGTCCAGACCACGGCCGCTTCTCCGTCTGCTTCCACCAAGAAGAGAAGAGTAGAATCTACTTCCAGGTCGGAGTTTGACCTTGAAATGAAGAACCTGTTAGATTGGATGGATCGCACAGAATCCACACTTCGGCTACTTGTGTCTGAAAACCCCTCAGAACCTTTCACAGTCGATGAACAGAGAGTTTTGATACAGGTATTTAATGATTTTATTAATGAATTTGAAGAAATTTAATCATTTTGTTTGAGGTAGGGAATATATATATTCCAAGCATTCTGTGCGGCTATGTGGTCTTGTGGTATGACACTCGCTTTTGGATCGGAAGGTCCTGGGTTTGAGCCTCGCGAGTTGAGTCCTTGGAATTTTACTCTTTAATCACATTCTCTCACCGTACTCAGGTGTAAAATGAGTACCTGGCCGTTAACAGCGTTGTCTAGTCCGAAAATTTGTAATATCACCTAACAGGCGTCATGTCCCGTCCTACATGTTAAATGTTGCTGTTGACCATGGACCCCTTGTAAAGTGTTTTGAGCACATTTAGTGGATATTGCGCTATATAAAGCTCATTTAATAAAAAAAATAATTCTAAAATAAGTAGGCTACCTGTTGAGACTTCCCATATGGCCAAACTATTAGTTTGATAAAGTAACATCATAAATATCACAAGCTCTTTGTTTTAAAATCTAAACACCCAAGAGCAAACTTTTTTTAAAGATTAAAGCTTCAGAGAAATAATCAATATGAATTGTTTTTGTTATGAATTATTTGTTTGAATAAATTTATTAAACAGATAATTTTAAATTGTATTTGCCATTTTACACAATTCAATATTTCACTGTCGATACAGGATACAGAGAATTCCATCAGAGCTCATCAGATTGACGTTCAGAGACTTCTTACACTGGGACAAACTATCCTCACTGAAATGAAGATTGGTAATTATGTTATATACTCTCATTTAAATCGCCCCCCTCACCCTTTTTTTTTTTCTTTAGTCATGGCCTCTCTCTCTCTCTCTCTCTCTCTCTCTCTCTCTCTCTCTCTCTCTCTCTCTCTCTCTCTCTCACTATCTCTCTATTTTTTCTCTCAGTCCCCGCCTCTATATCACTCTCTTTCTATTATATCTATCCCTTCTTTCACTTTACTTTTCTTTTATTGTTTATAAATTTACCTTTATTATTTATTTTTAGATATCGTTTTAAAAAATTGCTATTGTCGTGTCATGTCATGATTTCTATACTGAAGTAACAAATGTGATTTATTTACTTTAAATAATTATGAAATAACTATACTATGAAGTTTATTCAATATTTATTCAATATTCTATAATTAACAGTTTCCTATATTATAAATAGTCTGTAATAATTTGTGTTGACTTTACATTATCATATGGATTTAATTGTTTTCATTAGTTTTTATAATTTGTAAAATAGTGTTTGATAAAGTTGCATACCATGCTATATGAGATTACATTGGAGCATCGTTTCCTCAAACACTTTGAAACATGCAAAAAAGTTCGAGGGAAAAGTTTACTAAGAATAACAAGGATATATTTCAGGATATTAAGAGAAAACCGTGTTTGAGGAAATCGTACTCAAGTGTATGTGGCTATGACTACCGTATAATGCATTTAAAAGATAAGTTATATATATATATATATATATATATATATATATATATATATATATATATATATATATATATATATATATATATATATTCATCCTTAAAGATTAATATTGTTTATGAGATATGAATTTCAATTGATCATTTTAAATATTTTATTTACATGATAAATTTTTCCCATTGTCCTCAATAGCTATCGCATTAAATCACAGTATTGACCGCCCATTGCCCTCCCCTCTTAATTTTTCTCTAAAGCTAGAGGTGCCTAAATGAGCCAGTAAAATGGAGAGAAAAATAAAGTGAGCAGATATGACTCATATATAAGGGAACAACACTCCCTTGTTCCCTTATATATGAGTCATATCTGCTCACTTTATTTTTTCACTCCATAAATTTTTCTCTCTTTCTTTTTCAAAAAAAAATATTTTCTAAAGCTGGAGAGCCTCAAGAGTCTATGAGCATTTTGATTCAAGGAGTGGAAGATAGATGGCAACGAATCCACGACAAATTGTTGGAGACACAAACAAAGGTAGATACTCGTAAATGAATTTCTGTAAAAACCATTATCTTGATCTTTTTTTTTATTTCATCAGAACAGATCATTTTGCCTTAACCCTCTCCTTACCAACCACCTATTGGAAAATCATCACATTTGTTACGATGTAACCGTCGCTTTTCTCATCCAGATTTCATTTTTACTTTGCTACAGCTATAAAAACTTGACATTATGAAATAGGGTTCATATTCTCAAACAATAGTAGGTATAGAATGTGCTTGTTGCTTTTCTGTTTGAGTTAGAAATGTCTGTTTTTGTGTTGGGTGGGTGTGAAGTTTTAGGGGAAAATTCTGAAAATGGCTGGTAAGGAAGGGGTTAAACCTCCTATTAGGTTTCTCCCAAGGACTGTCCTGATATCAATGCGTACTGGAAATTTTTGTTTTTAAAAAAAATGATTCAACAGTTTGTGTAATTATCTTACTTCTTCTCCTCACTGAAACTATTGATTTTGGATTTTAAAGCCCTTCATGCAAGTTAGTAAGATACTAGGACTATACTATCACATGCTTTTCTGCAGTGCTAGATATTTATAACAGTACTAATAGTAAAATGGCACCGGAATGGTAATGTATAATCTGATGCACAAAAATCACAATTATTTTTAATCAAATTACGCTTTTAGTTCAATTTCTTGTTAAATGATTATGAATTTTTTTTTCTTGATATCTACTTTCAAATAATTAGTTTCCAAAAGATGAAAAAAAAAGATATTTGTCATTGCAGGAAATCAGTATAACCTTTTTGGCATGATGCAATATTTTATTGAAATTCAGACAATTGTTGATATTTATTTTTGCTCGCAATAAAATTGTTATTTATTTTTCTATTGATATTTTACATTTTATTTTATTTAAAAAAAAAAAAATCATGTATCTTCCTTTAATTCCAGGTGGATCTGAATTGTGAGATGAAAAAGTTCCAGAGTGAGTTGTCGGCCTTGCAGGATCTGAAGGACACTTATGAGAAGTGGATCAACTCTGTGGAGGATGTGGCTGAAGACCCAGCCACCATCAGCAGGCAGCTTGACCAGTGCAAGGTAAGTAGTGGAAATATTTAACCCACCGTCTGATTAAGATGCTGAAAATTGAATTTCTAGATTTTAAAAAAGTAGACAGGTTAAGTTTATTTGTCTTCTTTGAGGAGAAATGATATCGTTTTGTTGATTTGTAAAAAGCAAAATGCGTATTTTTTTTTCATTTTTATTTTTCAAGTCATTTTCTGACTCCTGTTGTGTGTGTGTATATATATATATATATATATATATATATATATATATATATATATATATATATATATATATATATAATATATATATATATATATATATATATATATACATGGAGATTTACTTGTTGTAAGACAATGGGCCACATAGTATGTATTTTTATGCCATGATGTTGAAAAAAGATGTAATACATTTCTATACAGCTTGTTATTCAAAATGTTCTGATTTAAACTGCTAGGTTGTAGAATAAAAGGCACACGTCTCATTATTCAAAAGAAATAAAAATTGTAGCAAGCCTTTACAGTTTAGTCTAAATTAATTTCATAATAGTGAATATGGAGTGAAATGGGATGTACTGAGTTTACACAAAAAATAGAATTTAATTCACATTCGTATTATGATATGAAATGTATGATTTTGTGAAATAGAATGTAGGGAAGTAAGGAATAATTTATTGTTTGTTTAGGCGGCTAGTTGGAAAAGATAGAGAGTAACAGGCATAAGTGAAATAAAGAATGAAAGAGAGAGAGAGAGAGAGAGAGAGAGAGAGAGAGAGAGAGAGAGAGAGAGAGAGAGAGAGAGAGAGACACAGATAGAGAGAGAGACAGAGATAGATATTATTCTTTATAAGATAAGATGACATTTTAAAAAATACTCCGAATCAGTTATGCTTGTTTTACACAACGATGGTTTGTCTTTCCCTTACTTATTATATTGCTGTCCTCATTATTGCTTTTGAAGGTGAAGGTGAAGGCCATGAAAGCCCATGAAGATCGCATTGATAGACTTCGCCTACAGGCAGACCAGATTGACAGACAGTACGATCAGGGAGGAAGACCAAAAACCGCTGTGGAGGAATTCACTGTCAAGTGGCAGGCAGTTTTTCTGAAATTAGGTGATTTAAATTTGCACTTCTTCTCTTGATTTCTCTCTCACCTACAATATATATATATATATATATATATATATTATATATATTATATATATATATATATATATATATATGTCAGCATCAACAACAATAGCAACAACCACAATGGCAACAACAAGAACAACAATGACATAAACAACAACGTCAACAACAACAACACAAGCACATAAAAAGGGGTGGGGGGGATGGCAGGGTAAGACTACAACAATTTTCCAAAAACAAACATCATTTAATGACTGTACTATGCACCATGGGAATGCATTGCCACAGAAATTGTAGACACAAATTCAAAATATTAGATACATTTATTATCTCTGGAGTTATTGATTTTTTTTTTTTTGAATTTATGAAATTCATGAATTAATTTGGGGGTCTCAATAGCTCAGTTGGTAGAGCAATTGTTTCACAAGCAAAGGGACTGAGATCGATCCCGGGTGCAGTCGAGATTCTTTTCTGACCCCCAAGTCCACTCAGCAGTGAATGGGTAGCTGGGTCTGTTGGATCTGGTGGAAGTACTTTGCGATAGACTTGCAGCCTATCTAAAGTGTAGCAAGCAATTTCTTTTGTCTGTTTCACGCTATAGAAACTGGGATAAACTCCGGCCTTATAGGCCTGGTGGCTCTGAAGGACTAGGGGTACTGACTTATTAATTAATTTATTTATTTGTGCATATGTGTTTGTGCGTGTGTGTATGTGTGTGTGTATGTATATGTGTGTGAATTGGAGTGGGGTAGGGGGAGGGGGGGGGGGTGGTGGTGGTCGATTCTTATTTTACAATTTCTGGTAAGTCCTACATACAGTTGTGATATTGTGATAAAGGACAAAATTATATTTTCATTGTATAAGTTATCTCACATATCCAGGTCTAAAAGCAACCTCACACAGACAGCCAAATTTTATATCTCTAACTGAATAAAGGATATTTGTTTCCACTCCCGAAGCATATCATGCCTAATTATTGAACAACATCTTTCTATATATTTGGTATTTTTTATACGTTCAAGATCATTCAGTCTAACAATCATTTTGTATCTAAAAAAGAAACAAGACAGAAGACACTTCAATCTGCCCTTGATAAGGCCCCTCCCAAAAACTTCCTTGAGGCATTGTCTGTTCTACGCAAATGGATAAAAGACATTGATACAACAGTTAAGGCTGAGAGAGTACAGGTGTCCTTTTTAGATTCTATGACGTCACAGTTGGATATGTATAAGGTTTGTTATTATGCTTGCTAAATTTGTTTAATATTATTGCCTATGATAGCATTTAATTAAATTAATTATGCCCTTCCGCCGCGACATCATAAGATATCGTCACCTAGGCATTCCACGAAGGAATATAATAGATAATTCATCAAACAAGATGTCTGATGTCAATAGGAATCACCCATGTTATCCAAGTGAGCAAATTGGGGGTTATTAATCTTGATAACATTTACTATTAATAAATGTGATCTTTTTCCTTTTTTTATCCAAGCTTCTACTGAGGCAAGCCTTACAGAAGAAACGTAGGCAAATCTGGAAGATGTAAAATTTTATGGAATTACAATGATATTTTTTTAGGATCTATAATAAATCTCTCTCTATTCCTAAATAAATACTTCATCATAACATCTCGCTGTTTAGTGGCCTTGGGCTACTCAAAAAATTTCTTTTTTTTTTTGTATGGGTTAACAATCAAATAATATGCATACCAAAAGAATTAAAATGGTTAAGAATCCTTTCTGCTTTATTTGACATGTACAATTTTACAGAATATCGATTACTATCAAAACAATATGTCTTCTCATGCTACTGACGAAAAATGGAGAAAGATGATTCTCAATTTTATATAAATGAAATTGTGAAACAAATCCTATTAATAATGATAATAATTTATTTGTGTAGTAATGCCTTTTTCTAAAGCCTCAAAAAGCTTAACAAAAGCACTTAAAAATTCCCTATCATTCAAACTCACTATTATATTATACTATACATAATATTTAGTCACTTGTAGTCAGCATATGGATATTAACAATCAAAATTTCATTTCGGTTATCCAGGATCTGAGTAAAGAAATGGCCAATCGCTCCCCGAACCTTGAACACATCAACCAGACAGGGAGAGAACTTCAGGCCAAATCCACAACAACTGAACGCCGAGAACACCTCCAATCTGACCTTGACCTTCTAAACAACCAATGGACATCTGTTTCCACTGTGCTAGAACAAAGACAAGCAAAGCTGGAGAAAGCCATATCACATCTTAAGCAATTCCAGGTTGGTAATTGATTGAGAAAATAGTATATATACATATATATATATATATATATATATATATATATATATATTAAATATATATATATATATATATATATATAATATATATATATATATATATATATATAATGTATGTATATATATGTATATTTTAAAAATGTTTTTATTTATTTATTGATTAAAAAAAAAAAAGTAAGTTCCTGCGAGCCACAAATTCCAATGAGCCCCTTATTTCTGTAGCACTTAAAGAGATGATATCAATAGTATCCTTTAATTAGAGCACAGTCTATCATGATAAACTTTCAGCCAACTTGATTCGAAATCGGTTTGTTTGCTTGTGGATTGAGTGCTCTATTGAGATATCTGGCATAACCCCCTCTCCCTCCCTCACCAACACCCTTCCCTAGCACTCTATGTTTTAAATTTATGTTTTCAACAATAATTGAGTAATTCAAGATGTCAGAAGTTGAAGAAGTTTTTGCTTAAACTGTATATTATGGTATACCATTATATATGTGTATGTTGCCTTTTATATACTAAATAGATAATAAAACATTTGTTAATTAAAACATCAAGCTTGTTTTGGATTGGGACTTAAGGTTGAAATTCTGGGTTTAAAACTTTAAGTGTTCTCTTCTTGACAGTCTGTGAAAAGCTCCTTTATGTGCATCTATAGAACATACCAAGCTGTATAATTTGCTTGTCCTCTTTTGTAAAACAGTAACAGGTTTGTCTTAGTTCAAATATATTACTACAAACCAAAACGGCTGCCTTTTCAGCATAAACATTCATATATTTATAGTCACTGTGAAGTGCTTAAAAATTAGTGTTTATGTTTAAAAGACAATTCATATTTATTTATTTAGGTGATATTATGTGAAAAATATTAGCTATAAAATAGTAAACATTAGTTGTTTTTAGAATCAGAATTTCGTAATTTAACATTCATTTTTTCACACTCTTAGACAAATTATTCGTTTGTATTGAATGGACTTTATATCTGAAATATTTGTGCGCCTATATGGTTTTGTGGTATAACAGTCGCTTTCGGATCTGAAGGTCCTGGGTTTTAGCCTTGCTCGGCGCATAGTTGAGTCCTTGGAAAAGGCTCTTTGCTCACATTCTCTCACCGTACTCAGGTGTAAAATGATTACCTGGCTGCCAACAGCGTTGTCTCTGTCTGAAAAGAACTGTAACATCACCTAACAGGCGTCATGTCCCGTCATAAATGTTAAATGTTGTTGTTGGCCGGAGACCCCCTTTTATCCCTCTTCTTACCAGCCAATTTCAGAATTTTCCCCAAAACTTCATACCCACCCAACACAAGAACAGACATTTCTAACTCAAAACAGAAAAGCAACAAGCACATTCTATACATAATACTGTTAGACAATATACTCTCTGATACATATTGTCAAGTTTTTATAGCTATAGAAAAAAGAAATGAAATCTGGATGAGAAAAGTGACGGTTGCATCGTAACAAAAGTGACGATTTTCCAATAGGTGGTAAGGAGAGGGTTAAAGTGTTTTGACCATGTTTAGTGGATATTGCGTTATCTAAAAGCTCAATTTTTATTAAAATGTAATATTTAACCATGATATTGCTTTGTGTTCTATGTACATTCAGAACCAAATGGATGGTCTGGTCCAGTGGATGGATGAGATGGATGTATTTCTACACACCCCTGACCCGGCCATGGGGGATCTGGTCGCGTTACAAGCACAGCTACATGAATCAAATGTGATTTAAGATCCATGACCCACCCATCTCTCTCTGTCTCTCTGTCTCTGTCTCTCTCTCTCTCTCGCTCTCTTTCTCTCTCTCTCTCTCTCTCTCTCTCTCTCTTTCTCTCTCTCTCTCTCTCTATTGATCTATCTCTCTGTCTCTCTATTGATCTCTCTTCCTCACTCTCTCTCTCACTCTCTCTCTCTCTCTCTCTCTCTCTCTCTCTCTCTCTGATTCATGGTTATTTAACATGTATGTCTTATGTTGTTTTGTCAGTGTCAGTCATAGTTTTGAAATAATATAAATGAGATTTTCAAGAGGCTTGTTGGCATTTATCTTTTTATTTCAGAATAATTTTCTCAGAATTAAAAAAAATCACCTTTTAAGCCATATTTCCTTTTTATTTTTGCAATGGACATTGGTTGTTGAAACGTCCTAGTCATAGTTTTAGTTACTACATAGTTCTCAATGGACATTTTGAGTTTATTTTTATTAGCCTCAAATTTATTCTACATTTCAGCTTTCAATATATAGGTTTACACATTTCTCCTCGTAAAATTTCATTTCATTTTGGGCATCTATTTGATTCGTTCTTTCACCCAAGGTTGCTTTTGTGTAAAATTTTATTTTGCCTTTCTGGGTTCAATTTTGAGGTTATAAAGTTAACATCATGGTCATATTTTCCTGAAAGTAGAGTTTGGTGTTAAGATTTGATGAAAGAAATTCTGCTTGGTCCTTGAGAGATAGTCAAATGAAATAAGCATATATTTTATGTATCCTCATTTAATCGTTTGCATTACACACATGTTTATTCTTCTCCCTCATAGGGTGTACAAGATGATATCAAGACATTACAACCAAATGTCAAGAACATTAACTCTGTATGGAAAAGTTTTCTCTCGGATTCCGTCCCTTCCTTCAAAGAAAAAACAGAAGCAGATGTTACAGAGCTCAACCAGCGATGGGAAAGTGTAATACTTCTTGCCAAGGAACAGAATGCTCGATTAGCCGATTCACTAGATCGCAGCAATGAACTGTATCAAAGAATTGAATCCCTGAATCAATGGCTGATGGAAATGAAAGAAAATTTGGCTAATAAGGATTACTCTGTAGAAAATGCCAATGATCTATTGGTGAAAAACAAACGATTTAAGGTGAGTAAATTGTAATTGATATTATGTCATTTTTTTTCAAATTTGTTTCTATACATTCTATTAATGTAATTCCATAACTCAAAGTGGAATAAATCCTGTAATATTTTATATTTTTACCCAGGGTGCTTGGAAAAGAACAATGCAGAAAACATATTTATTTTTTAGATTTGTAGAAGAATATGGAAAACTGTCTCCCAAGATAGTACTCTTTGGCAATCAATGAAAATCGTATCTTACTTTATTTATTTTTATCAAGAATCTGAAAGCTGAGATGGATGCTAAAGAGTCTGAAGTGAAAGCTACGACAGATGAAGCCAATGGTGTTCTAGATGATGCTCCAGCCGGCTGTCTTCAGGTGAGGGTTGGGATAAAAAAAAAAAAAAGAATACAAGTTATTCAGAGAAATTAGACCCATGGAGCTGGAGTTTATCCAGGTTTCTGTGTCATTAATTAAAAGGACAATAGCAACTGCTTGCTATGCTTTCTGCTAGATCTACAAACCCAGCTACCCAGTCTGATTGACATCTCAACTTCATGTGGAATCGATCTCGGTTCCTTTAATGGAGAGGCTAGTACAACCAAGTGACCTGTCAGGACAGGATTTAAACCTTAGTCATTAAAATTTTTTTTTTTTTAATTTATAGATTGTAGACTCCTTTGCCTGCTCATAAGAAAAAAATACAACATATAACAAATCAATGCTTTGTGGTTGCATTTATTTACAGATGCATTGGTGTAGTATGAAGGCTCTTAATTATGCGTTTTGTCTCGCTGAAATTTTGCAGTATGTTTTGTTCCTTTAGGCAGCATTTTTTTGCTAGTCTATCAGCTTCCCCTTTTCCTAATATGCCACAATGAGCTGGAATACACTGAAGAACCGTTCTTGCAGCGTTTATAGATAGTATGCGCTTGGCTAAGAAGCTCATAACATAGCCATCCGGAAGTATAAAGGACCAACACACAAAACTGTGTGTATCCATGAACGATTATAGTCAGGTTAATACAGTTCAGTGAGCATTACTCATAAACGCGGATGGCAAAAAACAATAACAAAGACCTGAGTGACGTCATCTTCGAACTATCTATACTCTGAAGAGTTTCTTTTAATTTGTTTAGTCCGCCAGTCTCCAACGCTTTCAAGGCTGATATAGAATCAGTGATAAATACAATTTGCTTGTTATGGTTTGTGTCTTGACTCATTGTCTTTGCTGCTATGGTGATAGCTTCCACTTCTGCTTGATAATTTGTGCATACAGCACCAGTTAGAATTGCAAAAGCAGGGGACATTTCTTTGTCTTGAATGCTAATTCTTGCTCCTCCATTTTTCACATCATCTGTGGCAGATCCATCCATGTAAATATGTAGCTATCACAAATGACCACTATTATCACCATTTTGAGTGATGGGTCATATATTAACATTGGTTAAAAAAAACTTTCACCTCTTTTTAGACATATGTGACTCATCGTCTCAAAACGGTATTATGTTGGAACAAACCAAATGCTTAAAAGCTGAATTTAATGTTAAAGTAGTAGTAAAAAATATAAGTTGTTAGCCATAGCACCCTAAAATATGGGATCCATTCTCCTCAATAAAACATACAAACTCAACACAAGACTGATATTTATGGCTATAAATTCAATTTTCAACATCTTAACCATCCCGACGTAATACAGTTTTGAGGCGAAGGGTCAAATATGATTATGGATACAGAAGTACAATTAATATATTCGTCCTCCCTTAACCATTTTTGTTTCTTTATTGTTTCTGTTAATTTAATCGTAATCTCTGTCTGTCCAGGATCTCGCTAGACTGTTGATGCGTTTAAGTGCCTTATGGGAAGACGTGAGGACAAGGGTTGATCGTTATCACAGTTTGTACAACACAGCAGATGAACAGTGGAATGAGATGAAAATGCTGTTAGAGGTGAGGAACGAAGCTTTGTCATGTTGATTTTGTCACTATAATTGCCATTCTCATCCTCTTCTTCCACTTCCTGCTCCTCTTCGTCCTCCTTGCCTCATCCTTCTCCTCTTACTCCTCATCCTCCTCCTCGTTCTGCTCCTCTTCCTTTTCTTTCTCCTCCTCCTCCTCCTCCTCCTCATTATCCTCTTCCTCTTCATCATCTCAACATCATCATCATCATCATAATCATTATCATCATCATCATTATCATCAACATCGTCATTGTCATCATCATTATCATCATCATCATCATCATCATCATCATCATCATCATCATCATCATCATCATCATCATTATCATCATCATATCATCATCATCATCATCATCATCATCATCATCATCATCATCATCATCATCATCATCATCATCATCATCATCATCATCATCATCCCCATCATCACCATCACCATCATCATCATCATCACCATCATCATCATCATCACCATCACCATCATCATCATCATCATCATCATCATCCCCATCATCATCATCATCACCATCACCATCATCATCATCATCATCATCATCATCATCATCATCATCATCATCAACCACTACTTTTTTGCATTCGAGTTAAGCACCTTACCAGTTGAGCTCTTGTGGCCTCTGGTCTGAAATATTGTGTTAAATAACAAAATGGTATTTTGAAATACTTTTATTTTCAGGTCGAGAGAGCTTATCTTCACTCACTAGAACAAAAAGTCAGAAAACCATCCACATCGAACTCTGATGCTGAAGACATTTCAGAGGAGCTCAATGTGAGTATCACCATTTCTTTCGATCCATTTTTCTCTTAAACAACGATTAAACTGATTCTGTGACTTTAAAAGTAAATGTTTAATGGTAAATTCATTTTTATATTCTTTTCTTTGAAAGTATAAAAATATCTATACTACTACTACTACTACTACTACTACTACTACTACTACTACTACTACTACTACTACTACTACTACTACTACTACTACTACTACTACTACTACTACTACTACTACTACTACTACTACTACTACTACTACTACTACTACTAATAATAATAATAATAATAATAATAATAATAATAATAATAAGTATAATAATCATGATAATAACAATAAGGATAATAATAAAGGCGATGATAGTGAGGATGAGATGATGATGATGATGATGATGATGATGATGATGATGATGATGATGATGATGATGATGATGATGATGATGATAAAAATGTTAGTGTTGATACGAATCAAAGATTAGTCTATTTATGAACAGTCTTTCAATATGGTCTAATCTCATTTGCATGATACCACCTTGCTTTATCTTTTATTTTCTTAAAAATAATGATAAAAAAAAAGTAAAAAGAAGTTAAAACACAATTGAAGTAAACAAAAATAAAAAAACCCCCCAAAAAACACACACAAAAAAACAAACAAAATGAACAAAACCAAATGAAGATTACAAAAGGAAGAAAAGGGAAAGTAAAACAATAGTCTTTAAACCCCCCTCTTCCCCCCCCTCAAAAAAATTGAGCTTCATATAGCGCAATATCCACTAAATGTGCTCAAAGGGCTTTACAAGGGGTCCCTGGTCAACAGCAACATCTAACATGTAGGACGGGACATGACGCCTGTCAGGCGATATTACAATGTTTCGTTCAAAGACAACGCTGTTCACGGCCAGGTACTCATTTTTACACCTGAGTACTGAGAGAGAATGTGAGTAAAGAGCCTTTTCCAAGGACTCAATCAACTATGCGCCGAGCGCGAGGCTCGAACCCAGGACCTTCCGATCCGAAAGTGAGTGTCATACCACTTGACCACATAGCCGCACAAGATAAACTGTAACTTCGCGTTTCTTTTCAACAGGACATGGAGACTCATTTGGCTGACTACAAGCCTGACAACAAGGAGAGAATAGAATCCTTGGCCGGTTTGTTGATTGACAATTCCATCATGGTGGACATTGTAAGGAAGGAACTCGAAGAATTTCTGAGGAAACAAGACAGCATGGAGAAGGAGGTATGGGGAGGAGAAGAACATGGGAGGTGGGGGGGGGGGTGGAAAGGGTAGATAGATAAGGAGAGAGAGAGAAGGAGAGAGAGACAGACAGACAGAAAGAGAGAGAGAGAGAGAGAGAGAGAGAGAGAGAGAGAGAGAGAGAGAGAGAGAGAGAGAGAGAGAGAGAGAGAGATTCTGCAGAAAGAATTTTAGTGTGCGAGCAATCTTGGAAAAATCTTATTAAACTGTTTATTACAGAGACCAAGAGAATTCCATGAGTATACTCGGTGTATGAGTCTGCATTATTGTGGGTTCATGCTTTATGTTTATCAAGTGTATTTATGTACCAAACTCTCTGGCCTTCCGAAAGCTCCTACATCCCCAGTATTCTTGTTTTTTAAAATAAAGTTCTAGTACTAGTAGTAGTAGGGGATTTGGGAGGGGGGAAACTTTTTTTTTTTAAAGTCTTCCCCCTCCCAAACCCACTACTAGAACAAGAATACTGGGGATGTAGGAGCTTTCAGAAGGCCTCCCATAAGATATAATATTAGACAATTAATAATCTTCATCTCAATTGCCCTCCCCTTCATTCTTCTCCCCCATTGCATTGTCAATCCCCCTCAGGCCCATAAGAAGATGCAGCGCCTAGAATCGTCCATCCAGAGAGCTCAGACTTTGGAGAGACAGATGCTGGAGATGTCTCAGTGGATGTCAGACGTTTCGCAGCTCTTACAGTCCAGGCTAGATGCTGACATGCTCAGCGCTGATGTTCCAGAGGAGAATGAGGTTGGCCTTCTTTATTCCATTTTCAGACTGTGTTCTTCAAAATTAATAAAATTCCATATACTGTAACATTTGTAACAAATACCCCTTTTTTTTAAAGGAAAAACAAAATCAAAACAACAAAAAACAAAAAGAAAAAAGAAAACCCAAACCCACAAAACAAACGAACCCCCCCCCCCCCCAAAAAAAAAAAACCCCAAAAAAACCCCAAACAAAACAAGCAAACAAACAAAACAAACCTGATTGTTTTTTTTTAATTATTTTTTTTTAAACCCACAATTCAAATGTAAATAAAATTAAATATAGTTGTTGCAAAAACTGCAAGGTAATTTCCAATTCATGTCTGTGTTTGTTCCATGCTTCATTCATATAATATTAATTAGCCTTAACATTTGATATGATTTTTTGATTAATTAGTAAAGTCTAGTCCTAATTTAGAAAAAGATCCCGTATACCATATAAAATAAACAAACAAATTACTTGTGCTTTATTCAATGATAGACCTTACAGCTGGAGTTTAAGCAACAAGAGGAATTACTGGAGGAGATGGAGAGGAACGTTCTTGAATACAAACAACAGGGCAAGCTGGAGGCATCTGCTCGGCTGGAGCAACAAACCCAGTTACTTAAGGTAATAATGCATGTCGTCATTGATTGATCTTTTCTGTACCTACATCAGAATGTTTGTATCTCCAATTTTAATTTTATATCATGGAAGTGTTTATATATCTGTTTTTAAGGGATATCGCTTATCTCAATTTTCTATGTTGAGATCTTTTTAAATTTAATTCATTAAAAATTTTCATATTTTATCCTTTGGTTGAATTATTTGTATTAAATTTTATAAATGAGATGGATTTTGATTGGTAAAGTTTATTTACGAAATTAAAAAAATGAAATTTTTCACATATAATCTTATGTATTTGTGCTCTTTCTCTCCTCCTCCTCCTCCTCCTTCTCCTCCACATCCTCTTTCTCCTTCCTACTAGTCATTACTTAAAGCAAGCTCCACTATTTTTCCTTTTCCACATCTTTCTTCTCCTCTTCTGGCACATCATCATCCTCTATTTTTGTTCTACTTATACAACTTACACGCCTCCACCGTCTCGGCCTTCTTATTCCTCTCTCCATCCTCATACTGTTCTCCATTATCTCATCATGCTTTCTCTTCTCTTTCTCTAAACATAACATTGTGCGGCTATGTGGTCTAGTGGTATGACACTCGCTTTCAGATCAGAAGGTCCTGGGTTCGAGCCTCGTTCAGCGCATAGTTGAGGCATTGGAGAAGGCTCTTTACTCACATTCTCTCACCACACTCAGGCGTAAAATGAGTACCTGGCCATTGTTATAACTTCGCCTAACAGGCGTCATGTCCCATCCTAAATGTTAAATGTTGCTGTTGGCCAGGGACCCCTTGTAATGCGCTTTGAGCACATTTAGGGGATATTGTGCTATATATATATAAGCTCCATTTAAAAAAAAAAAAAAATTTTCTTCGCTGATAGTAAATTTATTTTTTCCCGCCTCCCACTCCACAGAAACACTTTGCTGAGGTTTTAGTCAAATTCCACAAGTTTCAGCGCCCTGCCGATTTCGAACCAAAGATGACACATGTTTGGCGTGAGCTGGGAGCCATTCAGGGTTGTGTACACCTTCTAGAGGTACCCAGTGATGACCAGACAGCAATTCAAGAACGTCATGATAATTGCATGGTAAGACTGAAGGAACACATCGCTCATTAGAAGAGCAGGGTAGTTAGAATGTTTAGATTAGTGCTTATGTGTCACGACTTTTTCTGTCTTATTTTCCTCTTACAATCTTATCTTCCTTGTACAATCTGAGATAAGTTGATTTTATTATTTTCAAAATTAAGTCACAAATATATTAGAGGTCTAGATCTTTTGACACATATCGTCTCAAAAATGGTATTATGTATGTATCATTAAATGTAAAAAAAGGAATATTAAAAATAGAATAACATATGACCACTTGTATTTAAAACAAACATTTCATAATATTTGATTTATAAACGTTAAATTTAGCATCTAAACCATCATAATTAATATAACACTGATTTGAGGCGAATGGTCATATCCCCCCCCCCCCCCTTTTTCACATGACCCTTGACCCCTTAAGTATTGTCAGATAATAATTTATCGACATAATATAAGTACTACAACATGTGTTAATGTCATAGGTCACAGAGGTTACTTCCTGTCACCTTTCTGTAACCGATTGAGTGATCGGAAGTGAGCACTGTGTGTGTTGCCAAGGCACATTCTATTGGTTATAGTTAAATTTTATGTAAATAAACTTCAGGGAACATTTGATTTAGTCACGAGGATAAAATATTGTTTAACTGTACAAGAAAAATGGATTCACTTTATTTAGATAATTACACTAGGGACGAGATGCTAAGAGTTACATGTTCAGTGTATTTTGATAAGAAACTTTAACAAAATTGATTGATCACCATGATGATGATGATGATAATGATGATGAGGATGGTGATGATGATGATGATGATGATGATGATGATGATGGTGATTATGATGATGATGATGATGATGGTGATGATGATGATGATGATGATGATGATGATGATGATGATGATGATGATGATGATAATGGTGATGATGATGATGATGATGATGATGATGATGATGGTAATGATGATGATGATGATGAAGGAGGAAGGGGAGGAGGAGGAGGCTGATTATGTGAAGGAGTCAGAAAGAATATATCAGTATTGCTATATTAACATTATTAACGGACTCAATATCAACACAGCTCGAGATTTGTTTCATTAAAGATTTTAATTATAGACCGATGACACTGTTATAAACAAAAAAAAACAAACCCAAAACGATTCTCTTCACTCGTCCTATTAAAAAAAAATTCACAATATCTCTTTTTAAAATTTGATTGCCTCTCTTTTCCTTTTACTGTTTACCACTGGATTTAAAACATTATGAACAGCATGGGTGAAAGCTTTTAATAATTCATTTACTTTAGAGCTTTTTAGAATGTGCAGCTAGGAGTTTTTAGTTAGATGTCACCCCTTCACCTTAGTCAAGTTTGGATCAGTTAGTTGCACCGGAATGTTTATGAATTGTGAATGTATTGTTACAGGACATCATTCTAAATTTAACAGTGTAATGGCTTTGACCCCCCCCCCCCCCCAAATAATAAAAAAAAAAGAACAAAACAAAACCCAACCCCCCCCCCCCCTCCCCAAAAAAAAAATAAATTAAAAAAAACCCCAAAAAACCCCCACCCCCCTAATGAAAGACAAGCTAAATAAAATTAAGAAAACAAAACAAAAAAGACAACAGAGAATACACTTAATGAAAACAAAATAAGAAATATAAAATCCTTACTCGAAGTAAGTAAGTGATTTAAAAAAAATTATTATTATGAATGAGAGAGTGAATTGAAGATATGTGCTGCTATCTTTCTTTCTTTTTTTTCCCATATTATTTTTAAAGTGTTTCGTTTCCAATGATTTTTATGCAATTTGTTCAGGGCTTTTTTTTTTTAGTTTATTTGTTTGGATTTTTTTTTCTTGTAATTTCGTTGATGTCATTGAAGTTGTGCTTTTTGGTCCAGTCCTATGAATGCCACTTTTTATTCTTTCAGTTTTACTGGTTTGGTTTACTTTTCAAAATTTAATTCTTGCCTTAGTCTTAATAGTTTCTGAAAGATATTTCGTGTCATTATCTTTTGGAATAATATTTATATTTGTTAAGTTTGCGCGCACGCACATATATATGTGTGTGTGTGTGTTTTTGTGTGAATGTGTGTATATGTGTATGTATTTGTCTGTCTGTGTGTGTTTGTGTTTTAATTGCTGTTTGCTGAAAAGAAATTTCTTCCCTGAAACGATCATTGTCTCCACTTAGATATACAGTCCACTCCGGATAATCGCAACACCTTGGGATCATCATGTTGCGATTAACCGAAAGTTGTGATTAACCGAGTTGCGATTATTCAGAGTGGACTGTATCATATTTTTTCTGATCACGTCTTGTAACGTTTACATAATATATAGTATAGCCTTAGTGTCCAAGGCTTCAGACCAGCCTACCATTTCCCCCTGATTTTTAACCACAGAGTTAATTCTTTGTACAGTAGATACACGTTATTTTACAAACCATTTTCCTAATGTCAGAAATACTACAAAACCATGAGCGAGCTGAAACCAGAGGTGGAGACTGTTCTCAAAACAGGTCGTCAAATCGTGGAGAAGAAGCAGGTTGATTTCCCAGACTCTCTCAGCAAACAGCTGGACGCAATCAAACAACTTTATAACGAACTTGGAGCACAGGTACATATATATATTTATATTATAAAATATTATAACAATATTGTGTTATTTGATGACCACCTTACTAACATTGTTCTAATTTTTCCATCATAAAGTGAAATATGATGGATGCTATGATGCCAGATTTGTTTTTAAAATTCAAGACTATGATAATAAAGGGAAATTTATATTTGAATGACAATGATCAATATGTTCACTTTCTCTCCCTTTTTTTTTGGGGGGGGGGGGGGGGGGGGGGCGAGTGTCGTTCAGCACAAAGATGCCAATTCATGTTTAATCTCTTAATCTTAAATGATGAATAATCTTTAATTTAAAGGTATCTAATATATTTATTTATTTATATATAGTTTTTAAAACTGCATCCAGTAACGTTGTCAACATCTTTCTATAATGTATGATGGCTCATTCGTCATTAAAACCAACCATAATATGACAAGTCTTTTGTTTTATGCTTCCTTTTTTTATCTGGCACTGAATCAAACATAATATACCCTTTTGTTAATGTGTATTTCGTTTATTTTCCTAGTGGCCTCCCTTTCATGTTATTTGTCTTTGTAATTCCCCAGCATTTAAATTCCATCTATGATTGGAGTTACATTTTGACGTTACTATGTATAACGTGTCATTATTTGATTTGTAGATGTGTATGCTGTTGTCTGGTTTCCATTATCATTGAATACAGATCTGCATTATTTCAGCATTTTTCTTGTTTCAGAAAATATAAGTGACAAAAAACAAAACAAACAAACACCCCCCCCCCCCCCCCCCCCAAAAAAAAAAATAACAAAAACAAAAACAAAAAAAAAAACAACAAAAAAAAACAAAAAAATAAGGAAAAAAAGTTTGCGTGATGGTGCTCCTTTTGATTACCCCCCCCCCCTTGCCCCCAAACTGCTTCAACGTTATCTTCTGCTAAATTCTATCAATTGCATTTCTGGGTTTAAATACGCTAGGTGTTGTAATATTGAATTTTTAATGATTTCTTATTAGGATGTTAAAATTCTTTTTTTTTTTTAATGTATTATCTTTTAAAAGTTTTGAAAAATATTCTTTTTTTTTTAAATTAATTAATTTTACGGTTTTGCTGACTGAAAAAGTATCTCCCTAACAAAAATTACCTATATAACTTATTATTAAAAAGTATTTCCCCCCTTTTTTTAGAAAATGCTTCAGAAATGAATTAAAATCAATTTCAATCAATACCAACTCATTCTATCCAATCCTTTATTTGATGGCACACTTTCTTTTCCGTATTAAAACAACTCTCTAATTAAAGCACTGGCATGTCTAAAAATATGAATATGAATTTAAAAACGTGATGCAAACCTGACGAGCTGAAGGAGAGCTAAAATGATAACCAGTTTGAGTTTTGTGATTTAGAAAAGCATGCTATTTTTATTGTAATTCTGGTTATTTCAGTAAATAAATAAATAAATAAATAAATAAATAAATAAATAAATAAATAAATAAATAAATAAATAGATAAATAAATAAATAAATAAATAAATAAATGAATTAATAAATGGATAAATGAATGATAAAAGATAAATGAATGAATGAATTATAAATGAATTTATATTTGAACAGATAAAAAGAAATGAATAAATAAATAGTTAAAAGGTCATGAATATTTTTTAATCATATTTTATCATGTATAAGACTGAGACAGTTCAACTCAAAAGTCTTATTAAAAATTATTTATTTTTATTTAATGTAAAAAACAAATAACCATCTCTTTAACATATATATTTATTTGTGGCAAAATAAACGATAGCAAAAACTGCCATGTGATTCATATTGTAAGCTAATTTAAGATATTATCGTAAGTTTATAATGAGCACTTACTTGGTTAAGTAGTTTTAATGCGTGAGCATAATAAGCCCATATCTAATAATGTCTGCACTAAATTCGACCTCACATTATTAATTCCCTCCCCATTTTAAAAATGTGTTTCATGCTGATTCATGCAGTAGAGAGAAATCTATAGTTCAATGGTTATTATGTGCATGCTTCTTTGCACCCACTTGTTTCTCTTTATGATAAATATCTGAACAATAAATGTGTATGAAACAGTGTTAGACAAAGCAGAGGGAAAAATATTGTTTAACCCTCTCCTCACCAGCCATTTTCAGTATTATCCCCAAAACTTCACACCCAACTAACACAAAATAGATTTTTTATCACTCAAACACAATAGCAGTAAAGTTTTTGCGATAAATAATTTCTTTAGCAAAACATGCTCTACAACACACTGTTCATTTTCTTTAAATCTTATGATGTGCAAGAGAAATTTGAATAAGAAAAATGTTGGTTGTATCGTAACGAATGTGACGATTTTCCTGTAGTTGGTATTGAGAGGGTTAAAAATCATCTCAAAGAAGAATCGGCCTGCCTCGACTGGCTGGCTCATTTTTGAGAATGGTTTTTCTCTTGTATTTTCTTCTCTGCTTCGTCATGGAAACTGTTGCTGCTCGAAGCTTGAAGAATTATATAACAATGTGAAATTGAATGTAAGCTTCAATTTAATTACAAAAGCAGATCAAATGAACGTTTCGGGTTTCCCCTTTATCAACAAACCAGAATGAATAAAACACTACATCTATAGTGTTTCATTCATCCTGTTTTGTTATATATCTCTGCTTTGTCTGGCACTATTTCATACACATTTGTTCAGATCTTTGTCCTATACCAGTGTCTGCTTCTTAGTTTATCTTTTCCTTTTGCATGTCATTGATTGAGTTATATAATGTACTACATTATATTAGGATGATTAATGATACTTTTTGTACTTTCTAAAGGGTACCAATTTTTTTTTTAATTTTCAAATTTAATCTTTGAAAAAAGAATTGTTTTATTTTTATTTTTCTCTTTTTTTTTTCTTCTTATTTCTGTCGAATATCAAAGTCAAATGAAAAGTTGCCACAATAATTATGTATTTTATCTATTGTGTTATGCTATCAGTTTATAGTCGTAATTCTGGTATGAAAATAGTAAACGTCAATTCAAATTGTATTTCAATTTAAACTCTCAGGGCCACACATTATTCAACTATAAGTCAGGATCGATGTATAGATATTTGCAGGTCTGATAACCCAAATTGTATGGGCTCATTGTTGTAATGGATATACTCTCAAACCAATGCTAAATATTCCAACATTCCAACAATGTTAAATCAATTCCATAATTGCGTTCGCCTAACAGACCTGCAAATATGTGCGTGTTGGCCAGGATAATTTAGTCTCCACTGAATAGTCTTTTTGTTTACCTTTGCTTTACATTTTTTCATCCATAGATCAAGCAAAGCAAAGCTGATCTTGAAAAATCTCTCAAGTTGTCTAAAAAGTTGAAAAAAGAAATTTCGTTGGTCAGTGACTTTGTGAAATCAACCAATCGAAAATTGGATGAGAAACAAGACAAAATGGACAAGTTAAATGTGGAGGAAGAGAAAAAGTTTGTTGAGGTAAGGTTATCATTATAAATAATCATTTTGAATACTATTTTCCATAACCATTAAGATTTATGAAAAGAAAAATGAAGAAAAATGTAAAAGTAAAAGACCATGATACTGGCTTCAGAAAATTGTCAAGAGTTATAAGAATGGAAAGGTCTAAAAATCAATAAAGAAAACTTGCATTCATTCAATTTCCACTGAGGGCATCTCCTGATTCTCAGTATTTGACAAATTTGACCCTCCGTCTCAAAACGGTATTATGTCGGGATGATTCATAACCCAAAAATGTAAATTTAGAGATAGAATGATGAGAAATCGGACCTTAAAAGTTTTTGCAAAGCAACAAATAGTATTTACATTCCACCATGACGTATTGAAAGTAAACCCAAGTTTGATATTTGTGGATATGAATTGAATTTCCCTAACCGAGTGTATCCCGACATAATACTGCTTTGAGACGGTGGGTCAAAAAATGCTTGAATTTGCATGAGGCCAAATCTTTTTCCCCCACTTCAGGCAACCCAGCTTGACTTGGTCCAGAAGGAGCACGCTTTGACAACAGCTCATGAACTCATCCATCAACTGCAGGATCTCTCTGAAGAGGTCGATGTATCCGAGTCGAAACAGAAGGCATACGAACTCAACCAAGAGATGATGGAACTGTCAGCACGACTTGACAAACACATGGGGCAGTTGCAGGTAAATCTTTTTCTTATTTATCTATAAACTGAAAGTTTATTGCTTTTTATTAGGTCAAGAAGAACGAGAGAGAGAGAGAGAGAGAGAGAGAGAGAGAGAGAGAGAGAGAGAGAGAGAGAGAGAGAGAGAGAGAGAGAGAGAGAGAGAGAGAGAGAGAGAGAGAGAGAGAGAGAGAGAGAGAGAGAGAGAGAGAGAGGGGGGGGGGGCAAAGAAGATTAGGTAGGATGTAAAATGTAAAAGGTGCGTAGGAGGAGGAGGGTAAAGAGGAAGGAAAATGATAAGTAAGCGGAGGCAGACAAAGAGGAGAATGAATGTGAGAAGGAGGACGGAGGAAGAAGTAAAGGAAGGTATAGTATGGAATGGAATCAATGGAAATATTGTAATATGCACTGATTTCCCCATCATTTATTGGTTATCTCATCACAGGAGGAATCAATCAGTCTTGAAAGTCAATTCGTCGATTTTCAAACCCAAATCTTGAAGATCAAAGAGTGGCTAGGCAGGGCTGAGATGATTGTTGGGTCTCACAGTCGCTTGTCAGAGCAGCAACAAATGATGACGGCACACAAAGAGACGATCAAGGTAAGCAGAGATTGGACAAATAACCCTTGTCTCGAAAATAATTGTTTAACTTACCAATAATTTTGATGAACTAGGCAAGAACTTCTTGAGAGAATGTCTTAAAATTCTTTCTTAAGGTATCTTTCGTAAAATGTTCCATTCAATGAATGAATTTAAAAATTTTTTATTCCTTTTTATTTCATAAGCGTGACATTTCCAGCTATATAATTTATGCATGTATTTCAGGGATGCCAAATGTCCTTTTTTTCCCCCGGATTTTTCAGGGTTTTGTTCACACCCCAGTTCACATTGCAGCAGATTTTCTTGTCTTCAAGAAGGAGGCCACTGAAGGTCTTTCTTCTCAAGACAGAAATAATATTGGAATTGATGCAATAAGGCCCCTCTTATACTTGAGAAAGGAAAGGGAGAGTTAAGAGAGATGGTTTCTATGTGATGGTTTAATCATTTTCAGTTTTATTTTTTTTCAAAAATCATTTGGTATCCCTGATAATAATTTATGATGCAGTATACGTAGGTAGATATAAAGAAAATTGGTTATTAAGATGCATTTTAAATTTAAAAACTTATGTGGTTTTCTTTTTCTTTACCTCCAGACTATGGCAAAGCAGATGGTTGACTTACGAAGTCAAGTTGATGAAATACGGGACCTCGCCATCTCCCTTATGAACAAAAGTGACCTTTATACCCGTATGGTGGAGCCAGAGCTTTCCCATATCAACCAGCGGTGGGAGGAACTTACTGCTAAGATAAAGGTTTGTCGTCCAATTATTCTCAGTTTTCGTATAATGTATGCATTTGAGTGTATTCCTCTTTATTGGATTTTGTGCTTATGTCCGGATGAGACTTATTATAGGTGATCTCAAACTAAGTACATTGGTGGTATGCTCTTGGAATCTACATCTGATCCCTATTTGTTCCCAGTTCCCCTTGTTCTTACATTCTCTTGGGTGCTTTAATTGTAATTCTAGAACTTTTCACTATCCCATTTTCTTCCTTCTTACTGGCGCTGATGTGACCTAAATGTGTTGCAAGCGCCGTAAAACTCTGAAAAACAAAAAACATTTCTCAGTTTTCCTTTTTAAATGGATTGCTTTAGAAGCTGGTGATTGAATTTCTTTGTGGAATTACATCTTTTATACCCTCCCACATTGTTGTATGTTCTTTTCCTGTGATGAGACTACTTTTCCTGTCTTTTATAGAGAGGGAAACTGTCAAAGTTTTATTGATTTTCTTCAGATCATATTTTTCCCTATGTGAATTATGTCCTCATTATGACATTC
>NC_088362.1:11040510-11043010 GCF_034508935.2 Berghia stephanieae
ATGTCGATCTAATCAATTTCTGAAAACATTGCCGATTTTTTGAGATACCTCTTTATTCTAGAATATCTTGTTCAAAATTTAGATTTAGTATCCGAAATAACAAAAAGCAAAAAAAACAAAAAACAAAAACAAAAATGAAACCTAATTGAACCAACAAAAAACAAAACCAACAATAAAACAAAAAAAAAAAAAAAAAAAATTCGCAGCAAAATTTGACAGCAGAGTGGACAAAATAAACAAAAAATATATCCTTATCAACCGGCATGAGCTAATTACAATAGAAGTGATGGGCTCGATGCTAAATATCAACTCTGGTAGGGCACCGTACTCGCAGTATTGTATTCGGATAGAGTTTAAGTCTTACCTGGTCACTGTGTCCACCAGCGATGGTTGGGCATTTCATATGGAAAGTAGCGTATTGGGATTAAATAATGTCGTAGCCAATGGTAAATGTCGGTTTAACCCTACAGAAACCGAGACACACTTGGCTTCATGGCCATAATAATGACTTTGGAGGAGGGTTTTTCTGGTGATCTAGCACGGGCTTTCTACCGACACAAATTGCACTACACTGGCCTGATAAAATATTTAAGAGAACAGTTAAAAGAATAGTGAGAAGAAAAAAAATCTAAGAATATAACTGCTCTTTACAAATATGTTCTTGTCCTTGATTCAAAGATAGGACAATGTGTGCTTGGTGTGTGTGTGTGTGTATGTGTGTGTGTGTGTGTATGTGTGTGCCTTCAATTATCACCGGAATGTGTTGGTTATGGATCATCGGGTCACGTCTCTTGGTATGCCATGGTGCCGGGAACCATCCTATATTGACAGAATGCCGTTCTATCATGGTTATTCCCACACGGCATTCGGCTCTCTTCATAGTGAGTAGTGTATCGTGAACATAACCACCTTCAGTACATGCGTACCAGCCAGATCTGATGGCCTTCCAGATTATGAGCACTGATCACAATGTTTTTTCATACGGTTTAGAACTGTACAATGCCATGCATTTTGAATTTGCTTGTGTCATACATTTGTAAAACGTATTCAAAATCAGGGGGACCAAAAAGGAAGTCTCAGGTTTAAAAGTTTTTGTCAAGACGAGGGCCATTTTCATCAATCTATATTTGAAGGACGACTATTCTGGCCAAAAGTTTTAATTGTTTTTTTTTTCCTTCAGAACGTGGCAATATGGTCGTGATTGATCATGCAAAAAGATCACATAATAAGAACTGAAGTCGAGTAATTATTGTATCTGTAAAAAAAGGGAAATGTTCTAGAACTTAAAAAAAATATAATTAAAAGAGTTTTTTATGTAATAAATATTTATATCGTATTTGGACAATACCGGTCCTTTATTTCTAAAGAAGTTAGGGCCAATACCCTGTTTTCTTCAAGATGTGAATGAACGAGAACAATCGGACTGACATCGTGTGTGAGACAAAGCACAATGAAAAACGTAAGAAAAAGGTATCAAAAACAAGGAAGTAAAGAAAAAGAAACAAACTCATACACAACCAAGGAAACAAATCAAACAAAACACCCCCTCCTTCTAAAAAAAAAATAAAAAAAACCCCCAAAGAAACAATAACAAAAATAAAGCCAAAACTATCCCCCCTCCCCTCTTCCCTTAACACCCCTCCCCCCCCAAAAAAAGACCCATCATAACCCCAACCTAACAAACAAACCCAAAATGCTTTATGCAATTGATGTTGTTGTTGTTGTTGCTCTTCTTGTTGCTCTTCTTCTTCTTGTTGTTCTTCTTCTTGTTGCTCTTCTTCTTCTTCTTCTTCTTCTTCTTGTTCTCTCTTCTTTCTTCTTCTTCTTCTTCTTCTTCTTCTCTTCTTCTTCTTCTTCTCTTCTTCTTCTTCTTTTCTTCTTCTTCTTCTTCTTTCTTCTTCTTTCTCTTCTTCTTCTTTCTTCTCTTCTTCTTCTTCTTCTTCTTCTTCTTCTTCTTTTCTTCTTCTTTCTTCTTCTTTCTTCTTCTTCTTCTTCCTTCTTTCTTCTTCTTCTTCTTCTTCTTCTTCTTCTTCTTCTTCTTCTTCTTCTTCTTCTTCTCTTCTTTCTTCTTCCTCTTCTCTTCTTCTTCTTCTTCTTCTTCTTCTTCTTCTTCTTCTCTTCTTCTCTTCTTCTCTTCTTCTTCTTTCTTCTTTCTTCTTCTTCTCTTTTCTTTCTTCTCTTCTTCTTCTTCTTCTTCTTCTTCTTCTCTTCTTCTTCTTCTTCTCTTCTTCTTCTTCTTCTTTCTTCTTCTTCTCTTCTCTTCTCTTCTCTTCTTCTTCTTCTTCTCTTCTCTTCTTCTTCTTCTTCTCTTCTCTTCTTCTCTTCTTCCTTCTTCTTCTTCTTCTCTTCTTTCTTCTTCTTCTTCCTTCTTCTTCTTCTTCTTCTCTTCTTCTTCTTCTCTTCTTCTTTCTTCTTCTCTTCTCTTCTCTTCTTCTTCTTCTTCTTCTTCTTCTTCCTTCTTCTTCTTCTTCTTCTTCTTTCTCTTCTTCTTCTTCTCTTC
>NC_088362.1:11048010-11059532 GCF_034508935.2 Berghia stephanieae
TAATGTTAACAATTTATGGCAAAATATCTTTAAGTTCATTTTCATTGTGTAATGTAATTAAATAAAATAATTAAGCTTTATATAGCGCAATATCCACTTAATGTGCTCAAAACGCTTTACAATATGATATATTTTTTGAAGACATCGACTTATCTCTCAACTGTCAAGCATGTTGATGTCGCAGATTCATACCAGTTAAAGCTGCCGCACTCGGTAAAGACACGTTTTTAAAAGAAAAATGGTCAGAAAACTCGTCCTTCAAATTAATTATATCGATCGATTTAAATGGCCCTCATATTGGCAAAAACTCTCAAACCTGGGACTTTGCGAAGTACCTAAGGAGGGAGTTGGTTTTGTTTCTTTATTTTAAACAGACCTAAGAAGAAAAAACCCCTCAAAAAAACAAAAAACAAAACAAAACAAAATCATGACAACATCAACAAAACAAAAAACAAAAAATCAAAAACATTTAAAAACAAAACAAAGAAAACAAACAACAAAGCAAAACAACCCACCACAAAAACACAACAACCCTCCCTCAGAACAAACGAAAGAACCCCCCCTCCAAAACCAACACCCACCCCCCTCCAACCCCCCCCCCCCCCGCAACAAAAGAAAGACCCCCCCCCCCCCCCTCCCAAAATAAAGAAAATAAAAACCAAAACAATAAATTAAAACAACAACAAAACAAAACAAAAAAAACCCCGAAAAAATAAACAAAAAACACAACAACAACAGCAAAAAAAAAAAAAAAAAAAAAAAAAAAAAAAAAAAAAAGAGCAAAAAGCAAAAACCTTTGATTTTGCAATTTGGATCATTCTGACTCGACACTCTATTTTCTCCGTATAGTTCACTCAACAGTTTTCTTCATTTCATTCAGCTATTTTATTCGCATAGTTCATTCAGCAATGTTCATATTTTTCTTCATATAATTAATTCATTCAGACTAACACCAGACTGACGCAGGGGCTCACATATTATTTTTTTTCAGACTCAGATTATTATTATGATTGGGGCTTCAGCAAAACAAAAGAAATAAATCAGCGTAAATATATTTTAAAACTGTTGTCGTTATGCATGGAATATTGGTTGTCCCATTAGCCGAAAATATTGTTTTTGTTATTTGATTCAAGTGTTTTGGAAATAAATCACTCGGGCTTTGAAGTATGACGAACGATGTAACAGGATTCGCTCGCACCGCTTTGTCGGGAAATTGTGTATCTATTCTTTCAATTATTTTCATAACCTTTAACTTTCTTCTCAAGGATGTTTTATTTACTCAGGAACGACAAACCTTTTATGTTTCGATAACAGAGGCGCAATGTTTTCCGCAATATTTGAAATACTTTTTGAAGAGCTCAGAAGATGAAAATTGACGAACGTCTTACCCACAGTTATACGAACCCGATCCGATCCGAGCCATGACAACAATATTAAATTAAGGCCATTCTTGCCTACGTTTATCAGGCCTGCTAATAAGTATAAGTCGCCAGAAACGTATATTATTGATATTATGATAAGTAAGACATGGCGGTGATGTTCATTACGTCATATAATTATTCTTCTAGATACATAATTAATTTATTTCACGAGAGCTTAAAGAAGAAAAAAGATGTGTTGATTCCGACCTGTACATAATAATAATAATGATGATGATGATACTACTACTACTACTACTACTACTACTACTACTACTACTACTACTACTACTACTACTACTACTACTACTACTACTACTACTACTACTACTACTACTACTACTACTACTATACTACTACTACTAACTACTACTACTACTACTATAGCTAATAATATAATAATAATAATAATAATAATAATAATAATAATAATAATAATAATAAATAATAATAATATATAATAATAATAATAATAATAATAATAATAATAATAATATAATAATAATAATAATAATAATAATAATAATAATAATAATAATAATCTTTATTGTCCAAATAAAAGGCAATTCATGTGAGGTAAACAATGCTCAAACAGTTTGGTTCATAGGTATGAACATCAACACATTATATATATATATATGCAAATAAGTGCACGTATGTTGATTCTCATCAAGCATGATGAATACAGAATAGAAAAGGGTATTATATTCCTTTACGTCTTCCATTTCCACTGAATCAGCAGTTCTTCCTAATTACGAAGCTATTTATTTGATATAAAGATAGTGACAGGAAAAGGCCGCCTTATTAAATAATTTCTGCTCCT
Source organism: Berghia stephanieae (assembly GCF_034508935.2). Classification (NCBI taxonomy): domain Eukaryota; kingdom Metazoa; phylum Mollusca; class Gastropoda; order Nudibranchia; family Aeolidiidae; genus Berghia; species Berghia stephanieae. Next base: position 11,050,252 of record NC_088362.1, read on the forward strand.
ATCTGGTTGTTTATTTTTAATCTGTCACGATGCCGACTGGATACCTGGCAAGATGTATCCAGAATTTTTAATTGATTGATTGATACCACGTTGATCTCAACAAAAAAAAAGAAGGAAACATTAAAAAATAATGGAGTAGATATTGAAACGAAAAGTGAAAAAAATAAACGTATCTTTACCGCATGACTTTACCATACTGTTAGATTAGCTGACATTTAGAAAATGAGGATTTTATATGATATTTTTGTGACCCCTCGTCTCAAAACGGTATTAAGTCGGGTTGATTAAGCAGATGCTGAAAATGGAATTTAGGGCCAGAAATATCAGACTTAAGTTGAGTTTATTAACCATACAGATGAGAAGGAATATCAACTTTTACTGTGCTAAGTACCAACGTTTCAAATTTTGACCAGTTTGTCTATAAGTTGACTTTTTAGCATCTGGTCCATCCCGACATAATACCGTTTTGAGACGATGGGTTTCTGCTAGGAAGTGAAATGATAAAAAAAAAAAAAAGACTGGTGGAGTGATTTTTTGGGATGTTTTTATTTTCCTTGTTTATTTTCTTTCTTGGTTTGTTTGGCACCTTGCATACACACTTGTTCTTACTTATCCTAACTAGCGACCACCTGAGCTTTAGCCCTTCGGTCTTGAGCCATGCCGTAGAAGTTAGACGTCTTTTGTACTTGTTCAGTTCTTACCTTCACTCTTCCCTGGTCCTTTAATTTCTTAATTTGAAAATGAAGAGGTGATTTTCAAAGCCTGCGAAGTCTGACTTAAAGTCACAACAAGTATCAGTGGTATAGTCAGTCCTTCCAGAGCAACAGGCACAGGGAGTCGGGGTTTAACCCCGGTTTCTATAGCGTGAAAGGAACAGTAGAAATTCCTTGATATCATTAGGATATATGACACTAGTCTATCGGATAGTACTTTCCTCCAGATCTAAAGGAACCAGCTGCTCAATCACTGCTGGGTGGACACACACACACACAGAGAGAGAGAGAGAGAGAGAGAGAGAGAGAGAGAGAGAGAGAGGGGGGGGGGTCAGAAAACATCTCGACTGCAACCTGTTCGATCTCGGTCCGTTTACGTGTGAGGCAAGTACTCTATCAACTGGACTACCGGGGCCCGGTATGCTTAAATTCATACCCAGATAGAAAATGAGTTAATTTATTATCCGGAAGGTCCTGGCTTCGAACCCCGCGCTCGGCGCATAGTTGAGTCCTTGGAAAAGGCTCTTTACTCACATTCTCTCACCGTACTCAGGTGTAAAACGAGTACCTGGCCGTTAACAGCGTTGTCTTTGTCCGAAAAATTGTAATATCGCCTAACAGGCGTCATGTCCCGTCCTACATGTTAAATGTTGCTGTTGACCAGGGACCCCTTGTAAAGCGCTTTGAGCACAATTAGTGGATATTGCGCTATATAAAGCTCAATTTAATTTAATTTATTGGTCTCCATAAAACCATCAGATAAAATTTGAATTTTCAAAACACCCATAATACTGTTCTATGAGATACAGAAGATTAGTATTTTCTTCTTTGAACACTGGATGAATAGATTGATGTCAAACAATTGCTGTTTTATTTGAATGATGAAAATGTTAATTTTGAAACTTCATGAAAAAGGTTTACCTGAGTATTAAGCGGAGAACTCTCTCATTATATGGTCCATTCAAGTACTTCTCACCTCCTTCTCTCTCTCTTTCTCTCTCCCTCTCACACACAACCTCTCTCTCTCTCTCTCTCTCTCTCTCTCGCTCACACACTCTCTTTCTTCCTCTGTCTCTCTCTATCGCCCCCTCTCTATCCCTTTCTGTCTCTGTCTCTCTCTCTCTCTTTCTCTCTACCTCTCACACTCTCTTTCTCTCTCTATCTCTCTCTCTCTCTCTCTCTCTCTCGCTCACACACTCTCTTTTTTCCCCTGTCTCTCTCTATCGCTCCCTCTCTGTCCCTTTCTGTCTCTGTCTCTGTCTCTCTCTCTTTCTCTCCCTCTCTCTCACACTCTCTCTTTCCTTCTCTCTCTCTCTCTCTCTCTCTTCCCCCCTCCCCCTTCCTCTCTCTCTGTCTGTATATTATTATCCATCAGTCTTTCACCTTATGTCACACGCCGTCTATCGTTATACTGTCAATCTCTGAATTAAAAATAAAACCCCTAAAAAAAAAGAAGCAACCAAACAAAAACAACACATTAAAATAACATTTGGCCAGAAAACTCGTCCTTCTAATATCGATCGATTAATATGATTCCCATCTTTTCAAAAGCCCTCAAACCTGAGACTTCCCAAAGTCCAAAGTTAAAGAGTTTTTGACAAGATGAAGGTAGTTTTAATCGATCTATATAATTTAAAGGGCGAGTTTTCTGGCCAAAATGTTCAAAATGTGCTGTTTATTTTTTCCCCGAGCACTCGCCTTCATCTACACCGGTGAAGTGGAAAATGACATGTTTGGACTTACAAATTGCTGTTTCATTTCCAGATGTCTGACTTTAAGAGTTTTTAATGTTCTTTCCTTGTCAACACCTTAATCCGATTATACAAAAAGGTTGTAGAATGGCAAATGTGACCCATCGTCTGAAAACGGTAATAATGTCGGAGGGAACACTATGTTACCTGAAATAAAATATTGAGCATAAGCTACGCCACTACCACATTATCTCATTCATCTGTGGCGTTTCATTCATCCGGTTTTGTTGATAAAGGGGAAATCTGAAACGTTCATTTGATCTGTTTTTTTTTGTAATTAAATTGAAGCTTACATTCAATTTCATATTATTAGTTATTTTTACAAAACAAAGCAAAGTAACACTGTCGTGTATGTTGTCATTTTTTAACTCTCTGCCCGAAATTTGAATAAATTTGTAGCATGGCAGGCGACCGTTAAACTCTTTTATTATTTAAATTTTTAAATAGAGATTTATATAGCGCAATATCCACTAAATGTGCTCAAAGCGCTTTACAAGGGGGTCCCTGGTCAACAGCAACATTTAACATGTAGGACGAGACATGGCTATATTACAATTTTTCGGACACAGACAACGCTGTTAACGGCCAGGTACTCATTTTACACCTGAGTACGGTGAGAGAATGTGAGTAAAGAGTCTTTTCCAAGGACTCAACTATGCCCCGAGCGCGAAGCTCGAACCCTGGACCTTCCTATCCGAAAGTGAGTGTCATACCACAAGACCACATGGCTAAAAGAAATTTCATAACTGGTGAATCAAGATTTTTTTTTTTCAAAGAAAAATGCGAGTGGATTTTACCATCACTAAAATTCCATTATAGTTAACGTTTTTCAAGTTGCTATCATTCAAAATGGCAAGGAAAATGATTTATTTAAAACTATTACTTTTCCAGATTATCTCTACTTTTCTATTTTTTATCTTTCTTCCCTTCTCTCTCTGCTTCACTCTCTTACTTTATCTCTCCCGTTACTTTAATCTCTCCCTCTTTCAGAGCCCCTCCCTCCCCTCCTTCTCTTATCTCCATACGCCCTCTCTATTCCTACTCTTTACTCTTCTCTCTTCTCTCCCTCTTTCTATGTCTCTTTCTCAACACTTCTCTCCGTTTTTTTCCTCAAATCATTTTTAGGCTACCAAAGTAACCGTAAGGTTTGACTGGGTCTAGTTCTAGTAAATTCTTGTAACGCAGATATTCGCATTTTAACCCTCTCCTTACCAGCCATTTTCAGGATTTTCTCCAATAACTTCACACCCAACTAACATAAAATATATTTTGTACCACTCAGACATAATAGCAGTACAATTCTTGCGATGCATAATTTATTTAGAACAACATGCTCTACAACACACTGCCCATTTTCTTCAAATTTTATGATGTACACAAGAAATTTGAATAAGAAAAATAATAGTTGTATCGTAACGAATGTGACGAGTTTCCTATAGTTCGAAAGGAGAGGGTTAAAAGTGTAATTCGTTGAATTTTCTCGGTTACATTTAAATATACTGTGTATCATTTATGTTTCATACTAATTAATGATAAGACAATATTATGTCATAAGAGGCGCAAAGTCAAATATCAACGATTAAAATAATAAGTAATACTAATAAAAAAAGCAATTTAATGGATTAAGTTAAAAAATTACACAAACACACACACACACACACACACACACACACACACACACAAACCCCCTTAAAAACAGACGTTGTCATCATGTTCATGCCAACTGCACACTTTGAAGTTCTAAAATGGCTACTATGCATCTAACTTCTTAATTTCTACCAGATGGACAATATATATTTACCTGTGCTTAACGTAAGAAACAATGGTGGGAGGTTAGGGGGGAAGGAGGGGGTGGGGTGGTGGGCGCCATTATCTTCCCATAAGTCTCCGGACAACAATGTGCTTAACTCTCATGAGTGCCAAAGTTCTGCCAGACCTTAGCAGTAACAGACCATGTAATTGGTATGTATGTATGTATAGCTAGGACAACGAGGTACCCATAACAACAACAGTTAGCCCTGCTTGATCTTCTTGTATTGTATTATTACTATCATTACTGTTTCTCTGGTACCAGCAGCCCAAAACAATTCGCACTTACCTTAATGGAAATCATGTGTCAGCTAGTCGATGTGTTCCTACTACTGCATACAAGGCGAATTACTCATCCGTTCATCCGGTATTTAAATAAATAAATAAGTAAATAAATATCACCGAGCATGATAACATATGTACATAATCGTCTTAAGAGGGACACATTATGCTAAATCTGTTGTAGATAAACAATCGGGAAAAAAATTAGCCACCTTGACTTTGAAACCCAGAATATATATATATATATATATATATATATATATATATATATATATATATATATATATATATATATATATTATATATATATGTATATATGTGTGTGTGTGTGTGTGTGTGTAACCGTAAGAAAAACAACAACAAACAAACGATGTGTAAGCGATGTATTAACGCTATATTATACTGCTCAAAAACCGTAAAGAAAAACATATTTCCATCATAAAGCCTACCACCCATATCATGTGATAGCTTTATTATCGTTTAATATGTTACAATTGCAGATAAAGGCTTTCTGATCTATGATTTGAAGTGATGGCGATGAATATCAGAATTTAATTTGTGAAAGTCTGGAAATTCTAGTCTACATTATGTCTATTTCTAGACTTTAAAAAGAGGGGAAAATTAAAAAAAGAAGTAGAAAACGAAACGAACACGAGGAATGGGCGAGTGAAAGAGAATTATAAATTATTGAGAGGGGTTTCCACGGGATTTCTATTTATTATTTTGATAAACCAGCCTTCCTTTTGTTTATAATGTATTCGCCTAACCAGGAGAAGGGAATAAGTGGTCCATTGAACCAGTCATCAGCCATGAAAGACGTATTTAAAAATTTGGCCAGAACATTCGTCCTTCAAATATCAATCGCGAGGCCCCAGGTTTGAGATTAATTTTTTTTTACCAAGATGAGGGTCATTTAAATCGATCTATAATATTTGAATAATGAGTTTTTGGGCCAATTTTTTAAAAATACGTGTGTTTAAAGAGTACAACAGTTGACTGGTGAAATGCAACAATTTTAAAGTGCAGAGTGGTAATCTTGATTTTGGTCATGTAATTAAAAAAAACAAACAGAACAAAACAACAACAAAAAAATCAAAACAAACCCAAAAAAAAAAAAAAACGTAACGCAACTGTGATTCTTCCGTCTTCTTCTTCTAGATACTTGTTCTTCGTCTTCTTCTTGATAGTCAGCGACACAAAGAGCAACATTCTCAATATATTTTGTCAATTTTACTTTTACTTTTAACCACATTCTGCCCTAGCTTTGCGGCTTTGAAATATTATTGGTCCCGGTTAAAACGTTTCTTTCTTTTGTTGTTGTTGTTGTTGTTGTTATTTTTGGTGCGAATTTTTAGACACGTTGGTGGTCATCTAAATTGATTAATGTTTAATGTGATAGTTTTTTTTTTTCTGAATAAAAAGTGTTTTGTTAGAGCAAGATTGTTGATCACCTTTCTTCCAATCTCCCTTTGTAGGAGATTTCAACAAGATTAATGCCGTATGTCGAGCTCGGTTATTATTTTCAAGTTCTTTGACAACAACAAACACAAACCTAGATTGTTTCTAATACCTTCTCGTCACAATACACTCTGTTGTTTCAACTTTTGAAAGTTTTATAGCGTCCTAACCAAATGGTAGCATGCAAGCAATTGTTTTAGTGCGTTCAATATTATTCGGGTTGATCACCTTTCTTCCAATCTACCTTTGTAGGATATTTCAACAAGATTAATGTCATCTGTCGAGCTGGGGGAGTGATAGGGTTGTTTTCTCACTTTTTTTCGTGACCTTTTTTACGGATAAACATAAATAAACATAATAATAATACATCAACTGTGTTTACGACATTTTGCTTGGCTATAGATAGTATGCGCTTGGCTAAGAAGCTCATAACATTGCCATCCGGAAGTAAAACGGACCAACACAGAAAACTGTGTGTATCCATGAACGTTTATAGTCGGGTTAAAACAGTTCAGTGAGCATTACTCATAAACGCGGATGGCAAAAAACAATCACAAAGACCTGAGTGACGTCATCTTTGAACTATCCAAAGATATCTCCATCAAGTTCTTTGACAACAACAAACGCGTGCAAACCAAGATTGTTTCTAATACCTTCTCGTCACAATACACTTTGTTATTTCAACTTTTGGAAGTTTTATCGCGTCCTAACCAAATGGTAGCATGCAATCAATTGTTGTAGTGCGTTATACCGTGGATTTCGTAAAGTTATGGCCTGATAATGACCAAAAATTGACGTCGAAATGCCAGTCTTTTGCCACAAAAGAAAACAAATCGTGAGTTGTATTCAATAGTTCAACCAATGGGATCACTTGTTTCCACGAGCTCTACTAACGACAACTCACTAGGCGGTGCAAAAAAAAAAACCAAATAATGACGTCAAACTGCCAATCTTTTTGGATTTCAGTGTCAGGCTATAGATAGTATGCAGATGACGTCACTCAGGCCTTTGTTATTGTTTTTGCCATCCGCGTTTGTGAGTTGTTCTCACTAAACTGTATTAACAAGACTATAAAAGTTCATGGTTACACAGAGTTTGTGTGTTGGTCCGTTATACTTCCGGATGGCAATGTTGTGAACTCCTTGGCCAAGCGCATTCTATCTATAACATAACGATGGCTACGGTTATACACGCTATAGAAACATTGACAAACTCCGGCTCCATGAACCTACTAATGGCTCCGACGGACTACTTTTTTACAACTTCATTTCGACATAACACCAGATTGCCGCGTTGGGTTACAAATTATTATCATTGCGCAATGGCAGTCTTCGGCATTGTGGTTTGTTTTCATTGTACCTTAACATACCATCTCCGTCTTCTTGAAAAAACAAATGCTCTTATTAATCAGTCATTTAGAAAACAAACAATTCTAATCTGTCAACTGGATTGTGTGTATGCTCTTTCCTTGTTGTTCTATAAATAGGTATAAAGTGACAGGACCACTTGAGAAGGCGCTGCTTGCATTTTCTTTTCTAATCAGGTGAAAAATGAACGTGCATTCTTTGAGTAAAAATGAGTAGTGCTCTCTCTCTCTCTCTCTCTCTCTCTCTCTCTCTCTCTCTCTTTCTTTCTTTACTTCTCTCTCTCTTCTTTCTTTACTTCTCTCTCTCTCTCTCTCTCTCTCTCTCTCTCTCTCTCTCTCTCCTATATCTTTGTGTTTGTATATGAGGTTCTATTTGAGTTTATTTTTTGGTAGGGGGGGGGGGGGGGGGGTGGGGGGGGGGATCAATTCACAATTCATGCTAACTTTTCATTCTCTAATTTTATTCAATGACTTCATTACGAAAGCTCCCATGAATTGTTTTTTTTCTGATGAGGGATATTATTATAAACCGGTTGCACGGTTTTCGTTTTCAACAGTTTTGATGTTGTGGCACTGGGGCATGGCATAGAAATACAAAGAATGAGAGAACGTTTGTGTCACACCCATCATTGTTGGTTTTACAAATAGATACATTATAGTGCAAGATTATTTTCTCCATTTTATATATTATAGTGCAAAATTATTTTCTCCATTTTATAAATTATAGTGCAAGATTATTTTCTCCATTTATAAATTATAGTGCCAGATTATTTCTCCATTTTATAAATTTTTAGTGCAAGATTATTTTCTCCATTTTATATATTATAGTGCAAAAATATTTTCTCCATTATTTTATATATTATAGTGCAAGATTATTTTCTCCATTTTATATATTATAGTGCAAAATTATTTTCTCCATATTATATATTATAGTGCAACATCATTTTCTCCATTTTATATATTATAGTACAAGATTATTTTCTCCATTTTATAGATTATAGTGCAAGATTATTTTCTTCATATTATATATTATAGAGCAAACTTATTTTTTCCATTTTATATATTGTTGTGCAAAATTATTTTCTCCATTTTATATATTATAGTGCAAGATTATTTTCTCCATTTTATGCGGCTATGTCGTGGTCTAGTGGTTGGCTCGACTTCGGATCGGAAGGTTCATAGTCTGAGACCCGCTCTGAGCGGCTCATTGTTGAGTCCTTGGAAAAGGTCCTTTACTCACACTCTCTCACCGTACTCACGTGTAAAATGAGTACATGGCCTTGACAGCGTCTCTGTTGGGTAAAAACGTTATAAAACCACCTTCCAGCAGACCTGGCCACTATTACAAAAAAAAAAATAAAAATCGTAGGTTACGGAATTTTGGCTCCAGTTACAAAACTTCATGAGCATCTTTAATTAATTAAATCTTATTGAAAATTAAAGTTACTGCCAAGCTACATCATTTTAACTCACTCAATCTTAGAGATTTGTTTGCTACTTTTCAAAATTGGAAACAAATTATTAAAAATGAGCATGTACAGAGTAGATAGTCATTCAACTACTATTAACATGTAAAAATTAAGAACATTAGTTTTGATCGATGCTACGCTTATAATTTGTCTCAGACAAATGTAATAAATAGGCATGGGGTAAAAGTAACCCAGGTTATACTACGGATATAGTCGGTGTTAGGGTTGAGTGAGTTAAAGATGTTAAAGTGATATATATTAATTTTAACTTATGCGAGTACACTTTTTATCTCCTCTAATAATTACGAATTTATAAATTTTCAAGTAGGCGCAGGTCTGCCTAACAGACATCATGCCTCGTCCAATATGTTAAGTGTTGATGGCTAGAGAGCCTTTGTACAGTGCGTTGAGTACGTAGCAACGTGGCTCAGCG
>NC_088362.1:11059632-11066302 GCF_034508935.2 Berghia stephanieae
TAACAAAAATAGTACAAATGTAAATCAAAATCATAACCTAAAGATATCATAAGCTAAATTATAAATAACCAAGGACAAACAGGCAGAAGATTTTGTCATGGTCTCAAGTGAGTAAAGAGCTACTCGACTATGCATAAAGATCTATGTAGAATGAGGCCCCAGAATTTACTAGTTACTATAAATGAAAAACAATTAACGATTTGTTTACAATGAAATAAAAATAATGATGAAATTTAATTAAAAGAGATAAACAATGATCGTGGCAGTTACAAATAGAGATATGAATATTTTACGTAACTTATGATAATATGTCAGGTTCATAAGTTTACGTTTCCAGGCAGTTGATGGGCTTGGATGATCTATTCCTCTGATAACAGGATTGGACTCGTAAAATTCCGCTTCCAGGCAATTGGAAAGAGGTTTAGTGTAGTACAGCGGGCTTGGGTTTGATCCTTGAAGATTATACAATCAAAGTTAAAAGCTCCGGCGTCTTAATGGTGTAGATATAATATCTACAAAGTCCCAAAAGATAAAATCTTCCAGTATATATATAGGAATAGAGCGACTGGCCGTCCGGCATAGATTGTGGAGAGAAAGTGAGTGTAGAGTGTTAGACCTATCAGCTTTTATAATAAGTGGCTACGTGACAGAATGTAGAACGAAAAGTATTCACTAATTAGAAATTAATTCGAGGGAAGGCTATAAAAGGAAAGACGATCTAATATTAGAAGGTAAAGTTTATCTAAGCCTACCGAAATATAACTGGAGTGAGATGAATTCAGTTCTTAATAAAATAAAATTTAATAAGATAATTGTGAACAATCTTTACTGTGACAGATTTACAGAAAAAAAAAATATCCCCTGTCAAAAATACAATCACAAACCAAAGAAGCAGGATAGGCTAGTAAAGAGAAGAAGAAACGACATCACTATCGGATCGTACACCCATGCGAACATCATAGGTATTTGATTCAAGGCTGATGCTCCCATCCAACCACCCGCCACTATCGGATCGTACACCCATGCGAACATCATAGGTATATGATTCAAGGGTGATGCTCCCATCCAACCACCCGATGATAACAGCTTGACATGGAGCTAGATAACAACACGATAAACGAAGCAGGGGGGATAATAATAATCTGTGATAAAGCCAGCGTCCTGGTGTCGCATCCAATTATAAATAGGGGTACACAAATGCCATTGGTCTAATTAAAGCTATACACAACTGGTGGACTGGTACTTACTTAACCCTTTACAGCAGGCTTCGGTTTGCTTGTTTGTTTTAAGTGTTTTTTTTTACTACGATGGCGACACTTTTAGGTCATTTCAGCGCGAGTAGTGGAATAATTATTAAGATATTTGAATAATGAAAGAAAGAAAATAAAAAGAAAATAAAAAAAGAGCATAATATAGACTTGTCCATCATGATTGAGTCGCTGGATCTGTTAGTTTTGGCGGAAAGTACTTTGCGAAAGACTTTCATCTTATCCAAAGAGTAGAAAACAAGAATTCCTGTTGTCAGTTTCACGCTATAGAAACCGGGTAATCCCCGGCTTCTTGGGCCTATTGACTCTGAAGGACTATTTTTTGTTGTATTCTGGATTTTTTATCTATCTTTTTGTTTTCTTATTTGTCTGGGAGTTTTTGTTTTTGTTTTACGTTGTTGTTTGTTGTTGTTGATATTATTGTTGTTGTTGTTGTTATTGTTGTTGTTGTTGTTGTTGTTGTTGTTGTTGTTGTTGTTGTTAATGTTACTGTTGTGTATTTCTTCACAGTCGTAACGGTTCAGGAAGATTAGAAGTAAAGACCAACCTTGGATAATTGACTGTTGATCCATTTCGTAAAGGTTTTCTTCTGAATGTCCTCTCTCTCATCTGTAAAGAAGAAGAGAAATCATGGTCAGTGTGGAATATAAAAGAATTAATAATAGTAATTGGAGCAGTCATTGGGTGATAACCGATGATGGTAAGATAAGATATAAAGGGCGTAGAGAACCCCCCCCCCCCCCCCCCCCCCACCCCCCCCCCCCCCCCCCCCCCCCCGAAAAAAAGAGAGAAAATAAAAGAAATTATACAAAGAGGAAGTCAAATGCTGGCAGGGAAAGAACAGGAGAAAGAAGGGGAGTGATGAGGAGGGAAGGAGGGAGGGGGAGGCAGTGAAAAGAGGAGAGGGAGAGAGAGAGAGAGAGAGAGGAGGAAGAGAGAGAGATAAGGGGATATATATAGAGAGAGGTTTGAAGAAGAAGAGGAAGAAGAAGAATAAAAGAAGAAGAAGAAGAAGAAGAAGAAGAAGAAGAAGAAGAAGAAGAAGAGAAGAAGAAGAAGAGAAGAAGAAGAAGAAGAAGAAAGAGAAAAAAGGAGGAGGAAGAGGAGGGAGGAGGAGAAGGAGGAGGAAGAGGAGGAGGAGGGGGAGGAGGAGGAGGAGGAGAAAAAAAAAGGACCAAAAAAAAAGAAGAAGAAGCAGAAAAAGAACAAGAACAAGAAGAAGAAGAAGAAGTGTGATCATAGTCATCCACCACAAACAAATTAAGTCCCGGATTCGACTACAACTTATCATGATGATGACAACCACGACAACGACAACAACAACGACGATGACGACGACGATGATGATGATGATGATGATGATGATGGATGATGATGATGATGATGATGATGATGAAGATGGATAATGATGATGACGATGATGATGATGATGATGATGATGATGATGATGATGATGATGATGATGATGATGATGATGATACATAATGGGATAATGATGAATTGTATTAGTGACAGGGATTTAATTAGAAAATGGGTTATGCACAGTCATAGATGCCTTCTTAACCATAAGAGAAAATCAATCGAGGTTCAATTCACTCGTTGGACACTCAAATCTTGGCATGCATCTTTTCAACATTCGTGATAAAAAGTAAAACACCTAGATAGACTCTATCTATTCTATCTTTTAAATCTTTTTTTTTTAACATACCAAAACGAAGAGAAAAGGAAATTAGAATAATTTACACGATTTTGTAGTAATAGGCTTCAACAGTCGTGACGTCACTTCCCTCGTAGTGACGCATAGTAACTTAGCAACTGTTTCTAAACTATCGGAATAATGGCGGACGCCCTAATGAAATATTTCTCTGTTGAGCATAAAAGTGTATCGAGAGGAGAAAAACATTATAAATCTGATCATGTTTTGACTTTATACATTTTGATCACATGACATGTGAAAACGTTTCTAGCCAGCATGAAGAATAAAAAGTACCGATTTTCTTTGTTTAGAACCAAGCTACTCGTTGCTGGGCCGACGTGACATCAGACTATTGAATGCTATTGTCATTATTATTTGTGATTAGCTAAATCGGTGGGTATTTTTCTCTCTCGAACCATGAGTATCAATGTGTTTGTTTGTTTGCATTTATTGCTCTAATTATAATTGTTGTTGAATTTATAGTACCGTAGTGGTGGTATTTATTGTTATAGATATTAGTGTTTTTCGTTTTCTGAAAGGCTACGAAGCATTATAATAATTTGAGTTATGGCGCTGCTGTTCATATTTTTGTGGTTGTTGTTGTTGGTGGTGGTGGTGGTTTTGTTGTTGTTGTTGTTGTTGTTGTTGTTATTGTTCTTGTTCGTGTTGCTGCTGCTGCTTTCCACTGCTTTTGAAGTAATCATATTTGACCCAACGTTTCAAAACGGTATTATGTCGGGATGGACCAGATGCTGAAAAGTCAAGTTTATAGTTAAATGGTCAAAAATATGAATTATTGGTATCTAGCACGTAACATATGATATTCCTTCTCCTCTATAAAGCATATAAACTCAACTTAGGGGATGATACTTCTGGCTACAAATTCCTTTTTCAGCATCCTAAATCATCCCGACAATACGGTATTGAGACGAGGGGTCACATATCACTTGCGATTTTGTGTGTAAAAGACCGCATGTGATTAAAAATAAATTATTTGAGTAATTTTTTGTTCAAAATTTGAATGTTCATATTTCAAAGGACCATCCAAGAGATACGTACGGCTCCGTGGTCTTGTGGTATGACACTCCGCTTTCGGATCGGAAGGTCCTGGGTTCGAGCCTCGCTCTTGGCGCATAGTTGAGTCCTTGGAAAAGGCTCTTTACTCACATTCTCTCACCGTACAACCAGTGCTGTTAAAATGAGTACCTGGCCGTTAACAGCGTTGTCTTGTTCAAAAAGAAATTGTAATATCGCCTAACAAGCGTCATGGTCCCGTCCTACATGTTAAATGTTGCTGTTGACCAGGGACCCCTTGCAAAGCGCTTTGAGCACATTTAGTGGATACTGCGCTATATAAATGCTCAATTTTTACGTAGTCTACGCATATGAATCTAGATCAAATCCTACCTTTTCCTTTATAAAACTTGACAGTTGTCGGGTCCAAAGATCCGTGTGTTATCTCCATGACTTCAGAATGAGACGATTGAATATTGTTCATAACTATATTGATCTTAGTTATAATTTGGCACTACTATTCATAATGAATGTCAGTTAATGTCACTAATCCAGTCACAAAGAAGGAATGAATGTATTTCTATATCCAACACTATAGAATAAACAAATAAACAATATAAAATAAATTTAATTACAGTTTAATGTTTCATTAACTCACTCAATCCTAGAGATTTATGCTATTTTTCAAAATTGGGGGGAAAAAAGGTATTAAAAATGAGTTTGCACATAGATAGATAGTTTTATTCAACTACCGCAAGCATGTAAAAATTAAAAACATTAGCTTTGAGACTACGTCTATAAATACATAGGCATGGGGTAAATGTAACCCGGGTATTTTCGTAGCCATCGTTATGTTATAGCCTGATACTGAAATCCAAAAGGACTGGCAGTTTAACGTCATTAGTGAGTTGCCGTTAGTAGAGCTCATGGAAACAAGTCATTTCATTGGTTGAACTATTGGATACAACTCACGATTTGTTTTCTTTTGTAGCAAAAGACTGACATTTTGACGTCAATTTTTTGGTCAGTATCAGGCCATAACTTTACGAAGGCCACAGTATATTACGGATATAGTCGGTGTTAGGGTTGATGAGTTAAAAGGACTCACGACGCTTGAGTGAGTTGAAGATCACATCCTCACCAAATTTTTCACTTTCACATTACTCCGTTTTATATTAATAATTATTATACTTATATTCATAACTTTTTATTTGGTAAATTACATAAGAACCAAGGATCTTTTTTCAATATTAAATCAGAATAGCATAGCACATTCAAAACAGTATCATTGAAAAAAAATGATGTTTTTGGGTTCAAAACCATTCCCGGGGCAGCAAAAACAAATAATTTACACTAACGACAAGATACAGGAAGCAGTGACTGTTTGAGTGACCCCGCTATGTCTGTAAAACAACACAAGTACAATCCACTTTTTAACTTTGAACGATTTTAACTAGATCTGCTTTGTTCATGTTTCCATTTGAATATCTGAATATAACAGTTTTTAATATAAATGGAAATTTGCACACAAACAAACAATCAATCAAGCAAACAAACAAACAATAACAAACCCAAACACACCACGCACACAAACAACAATCAATCAAGCAAACAAACAAACAATAACAAACAAACACACACGCACACAAACAAACAATCAATCAAGCAAACAAACAAACAATAACAAACAAACACACACGCACACAAACAAACAATCAATCAAGCAAACAAACAAACAATAAAAAAACAAACACACACGCACACAAACAAACATCAATCAAGCAAAAAAAACAAACAATAACAAACAAACACACACGCACACAACAAACAATCAATCAAGCAAAAAAACAAACAATAACAAACAAACACAACGACAACAAACAAACAATCAATCAAGCAAACAAAAAAAACAATAACAAACAAACACACACGCACACAAACAAAAAATCAAGCCAAACAAACAAACAAACAATAACAAACAAACCACACGCCACAAACAAACAGTCAAACAAACAAACAAACAAACAATAACAAACAAACAAAACACGCACACAAACAAACAAACAAGCAAGCAAACAAACAAACAATAACAAACAAACACACACGCCACCCAAAAAAACAATCAAGCAAGCAAACAAACAAACAATAACAAACAAACACACACACACACAAACAAACAAACAAGCAAGCAAACAAACAAACAATAACAAACAAACACACACGCACACAAACAAACAATCAAGCAAGCAAACAAACAAACAAAAACAAACGCGCACACACAACACGCACACACACACACGCAACACACACACACAACACACACACACACTTAAATCAAATTACAATTAAATCAAAGCAAAACAAATTACGAAAAAAAAACACACAAAAAAAAAACAAAAAAACAACAACAACAACAAAATAAAGAAAAAGAAACAAGCTCTAAAGTAAAAAAAATCTAGCTAAGAGATTTGGCAAACAGTTCGTGATAAATATATAAGAAAAACAATCCTAACCCTTTTTAAACACCTTTGACCCAAAGAGGTGATGACCCCTGTTTACAGCTCGCACGAAAATGTCACTGTCATTTTCCCCCATCTCAATTATGAGGGGATGAAGAGGAGGGGAATGTGTTGGAGAATAGGGAAAGGGGGAGAGACAGAGAAGAGAGAGAGAGAGAGAAAGAGAGAGAGAG
>NC_088362.1:11066402-11073902 GCF_034508935.2 Berghia stephanieae
TTTTCTTTTCTAATCAGGTGAAAAATGAACGTGCATTCTTTGAGTAAAAATGAGTAGTGCTCTCTCTCTCTCTCTCTCTCTTCTCTCTCTCTCTCTCTCTCTCTCTCTCTTTCTTTCTTTACTCTCTCTCTCTCTCTCTCTTCTTCTCTCTTCTCTCTCTCTCTCTCTCTCTCTCTCTCTCTCTCTCTCTCTCTCTCCTATATCTTTGTGTTTGTATATGTGGTTCTATTTGAGTTTATTTTTTGGTAGGGGGAATCAATTCACAATTCATGGTAACTTTTCATTCTCTATTTTTATTCAATGACTTCATTACGAAAGCTCCCATGAATTGTTTTTTTTCTGATGAGGGATATTATTATAAACCGGTTGCACGGTTTTCGTTTTCAACAGTTTTGATGTTGTGGCACTGGGGCATGGCATAGAAATACAAAGAATGAGAGAACGTTTGTGTCACACCCATCATTGTTGGTTTTACAAATAGATACATTATAGTGCAAGATTATTTTCTCCATTTTATATATTATAGTGCAAAATTATTTTCTCCATTTTATAAATTATAGTGCAAGATTATTTTCTCCATTTTATAAATTATATAGTGCAAGATTATTTTCTCCATTTTATATATTATAGTGCAAAAATATTTTCTCCATTATTTTATATATTATAGTGCAAGATATATTTTCTCCATTTTATATATTATAGTGCAAAATTATTTTCTCCATATTATATATTATAGTGCAACATCATTTTCTCCATTTTATATATTATAGTACAAGATTATTTTCTCCATTTTATAGATTATAGTGCAAGATTATTTTCTTCATATTATATATTATAGTGCAAAATTATTTTCTTCATTTTGTATATTATAGTGCAAGATTATTTTCTCCATTTTATATATTATAGTGCAAGATTATTTTCTCAATTTTATGCAGTATGTCGTGGTCGAGTGGTAGGCTCGACTTCGGATCGGAAGGTTCATAGTCCGAGACCCGCTCTGAGCGGCTCAAAGTTGAGTCCTTGGAAAAGGTCCCGTACTCACACTCTCTCACCGTACTCAAGTGTAAAATGAGTACATGGCCGTGACAGCGTCTCTGTTGGGAAAAAAAAAGTTATGAAACCACCTTCCAGCAGACTTGGCCACTATTACAAAAACAAATCGTAGGATTACGGAATTTTGGCTCCAGTTTCAAAACTTCATGAGCATCTTTAATTAATTAAATCTTATTAAAAATTAAAGTTACTGCCAAGCTACATCATTTTAACTCACTCAATCTTAGAGATTTGTTTGCTACTTTTCAAAATTGGAAACAAATTATTAAAAATGAGCATGTACAGAGTAGATAGTCATTCAACTACTATTAACATGTAAAAATTAAGAACATTAGCTTTGATCGATGCTACGCTTATAATTTGTCTCAGACAAATGTAATAAATTGGCATGGGGTAAAAGTAACCCAGGTTATACTACGGATATAGTCGGTGTTAGGGTTGAGTGAGTTAAAGATGTTAAAGTGATATATATTAATTTTAACTTATGCGAGTACACTTTTTATCTCCTCTAATAATTACGAATTTATAAATTTTCAAGTAGGCGCAGGTCTGCCTAACAGACATCATGCCTCGTCCAATATGTTAAGTGTTGATGGCTAGAGAGCCTTTGTACAGTGCGTTGAGTACGTAGCAACGTGACTCAGCGGTACGGTCTTTGCTTCGTACCCGAAAGGCACCGAGTTCGGTCATCCGCCGCTGCTGCTGTGTGTGGCCTTGAGCAAGTCACCTCGCCCTAGATCAATTTGCGGCGCTGCACTGAGGCTGACGCCTGGGTTATTCCAGTTTTCCCTTGGAATAGACCCTAGATACAGGAATAGGCCCTAGAGACAAATTTCTCCAATTTGATGAATAAAGGTAATTTTATTTTATTGATTAAATTTTATTTTATTTTATTTATTTAGTGGATATTGCCCTATATTTGAAGTTCAAGTTTGAGTCACTTTCCCTCCCATTGTTGGTTATATAAACAAATAGACCGTCTAGACAAAAAATGCATGACTACGTTCTCTAAATGAACTCTGCCTTTTGGAAAGATTATTCATATTGCGCAGGTGAAAACGGGCCTTTATAATCATATTAGAAAAGAGTGAAGCAATTTATCCCTCCAACAAAACTTTTGCAGCACATCTAGAATAGAAAGTTGACATAAAAAGGAATGATTTATGATCTTCAATTTTGCTCGTAAATTGTAATTTTCTTTCTTGCTTTGCCTGGTATCGTTTCATACACATAATATGTTCATATCTTTCTCATGAACGTAAATTAAAGCTCATTGAACAATTTCCTTATTCTATTAAATTCCCATTACACCGAAATGCATATATTATTTTGCTGTTCTTATGGCGGATTTGATGGATTTAACATAGTTGTAATGGACAATATTCTGCGTTGGTTTGAGAGTATTAATTTAATTAAAAACAAAAAACAAAAACAAAAACGTGATTTTTTCTCCCCATGAACCATTGACAATATTTACTATGCGCGTGGCTTAGGAGTTCACAACATCTCCATCCGGAAGTACAACTGGTCAACACACAAAACGTTGTGTAACCAAGATCGTTTGTAGTCAGGATAATACAGTTTAGTGAGAAGTACTCATAAACGCAGATGGCAAAAAACAATAACAAAGATCTGAGTGACGTCAATTTCGAACTATATATATAACGAGTACCATTGCTATAAATAGCATTGCATATGACGTCACTATCTACGTCACCAATCGTCATTATCGTCATGTTAATCATTATTCCCAGTTCGTACTTGACTAAAAGAGAAAAAAAAGAATGACGTGAAAAATACGCACTCGTCTTCTTACTGTTTATTATAAAAATATTAGTCTCATATAATATATAATATAATAAATAAATAATATATAATAATAATATAATAATAATAATAATAATAATAATAATAATAATAATAATATAATAATAATAATAATAATAATAATAATAATACAGCGCTCATTCTCTTGTAAAATACAATATAAATTATCAATTTTGAGTGACCACGTGGTAGTTCATTCCAAATCTTGGGGCCGAAACAAGCAAACGATCTATCACCAAATTTTGTTCTTATAGACATTTTTGTCTGTTTTAATCCATTTCCATTCAGTGGTCCACAGCTGTATATAATATATGACTGCCCAAGGGTGTTTGGAAGTTACGATTAACACCATCTGTAATAATATGTAGTCTATAATATTATTATTATTAGTTTGGGGTCATATCTTCCAGTAGAACATTCAAACAAGACGCATTGCCTTGTGCAATTCATTATTAGTGTAAATGAAAACGTTCCTCGGATACAAACTTACCGTTTAGATAAAAGATGTAAAAAAGAAAGAATAAAAAAAAAAAGAAAGAAAAAGAAATTTAATGTACTTGGTGCTTTTTTTTTAAAATAAAAATAGAGACGAGAAAAGTCTTAAGATAGTACAAGTTAAAATAAAGGAAGAATTTTATAGCTATTTCACGTGATTTTAATTGATATGATATGTACATTATGTTATAGATGTTTCACCATACAGTACATAGGCAAAACGAGTTTCTTTCTGAATGCGAGGAGGAAGGGGGGGGGGGGGGGGGGGGGGGGGGGGGGGGGGAATCAGGATTCTGCCTGATGTAGCTTTATGTTTTATCGATACTGGTCTCTCCGTTATCTGAACCTTTAAGATTCAATTTTACCAATCTTTGCTCCTATTTCACATTGGTTCCAAACCTGGCGTAATCTGTCTGGAGATGAAGGGGGGGGGGGGGGGGGTGGGGGGGGGGGGGGGGGGGGAATGGACGCATTAAAACATATTTTGGTCCGAAATCTCAACCTCCATAGAATATCGATCGACTAAATTGGCCCTCATCTTGTCAGAAACTGTAAAAAACCAAGAACTTTAAATTATGAAGCCCTAGATTAGTGGGGTCCAAGGTTTGAAATTTTTTCTGACTACATGAAGGTCATTTTAATCAATCGATATTTGAACGTTTCTTTTCAATATTTTTAAAATGTGTTTCTTCAGTAACCTGATTGATTTTAACTCCTTGCTCATTAGCCCTGCCTGCCACAATAATACGTATTATAAAGCTTTTCAAGGGTACCACGGCTAAACACCGTTTTCCATTTTGGCAAGGACACTTATTTAAAAAAAAATAAAAAAATAAGCTTTTATATAGCGCAATATCCACTAAACGTGCTCAAAGCGCTTTTCAAGGGGTTCCTGGCCAACAGCAACAATAAACATGTAGGACGGGACATGACGCCTGTTAGGCGATATTACAATTTTTTCGGACAGACGCAACGCTGTTAATATCCAGGTACTCATTTTACACCTGAGTACGGTGAGAGAATGTGAGTAAAGAGCCTTTTACAAGAACTCAACTATGCGCTGAGCGAGGCTCGAACCCAGGACCCTCCGATCCGAAAACGAGTGTCATAGCCGCACAACATTATTATATTATTATATTATTATTATTATTATTATTATTATTATTATTATTATTATTATTATTATTATTATTATTATTATTATTATTATTATTATTATTATTATTGTACTAAAGCTCAATGTAAAAACAAGTTTTCTAGCTTAATTGAGATTAAAGATGTTCTGTCAGTCTACGATAGTACACAGACAAAAAAAAAATGTCCGTTAATAATGTAAAGGTAAAAAAAAAAAAAAAAAAAAAAACACACAAAAAAAAAACAACAAAAAACCTCCACAAAAAACGACGAAATACTCCACCGGGCTAAATCTCAAGATCCTTGTCATCATGTGGATAATAGGGAGGAAGATGATTGTAACAGTAATTGGAAAAGGTGTAAATAGAAAGTCAAGAAGGGGAATAACTCGTGTGAGCAAAATTGATCACGGCGTGGTTTTGATGAGTTACACACAAAGTCATTTCAGCTGACTGTTTCCTGTTTATCGTTTTAACCAGTTAACTGCCGTACTCTGGAAAAAAAAAAACCCAACCAAACACGTATTTAAAATTTGGCCAGAAAATTCGTCCTTCAAATATCAATCAATTTAGAAAATAGGTTAGAAAATAGATTTCTTTTTACCATTAACTTCCGTACTCTTGAAAAAAAAACAAAAAAAACCCCAACCAAAACACGTATTTAAAATTTGGCCAGAAAACTCGTCCTTCAAATATCAATCAATTTAGAAAATAGGTTTAGAAAATAGATGTCTTTTCACCATTAACTGCCGTACTCTTGAAAAAAACCCAACCAAAAAAGTATTTAAAATTTGGCCAGCAAACTCGTCCTTCAAATATCAATCAATTTAGAAAATAGGTTAGAAAATAGATGTCTCTGGAAAGACACGTATTAAAAAAAATTGGCCAGAAAACTCGTCCTTCAAATATTGAGCAATTTCATTGACCCTCATCTTGGCAAATCACTCTCAAACCTGGGACTTTAAGAAAGACTTTGTTAGGTCCCAGGTTTGAAAGTTTTTTTGCTCCCAAGATGAGGGTTATTTAAATCGATATCTATATTTATTTGAAGGACGAGTTTTCTGGCCAATTTTGTTAAAATACGTGTCTTTCCAAAGCACAGCAGTTCATGGTTCAAAGACATCAATTTTCCAACCTTCATGTCAATGTGAAATTGAGTGATTTCTTTTTGTCTTCTTCGCTCGATATCTATTTTCGCGCCGCTTCCAGGACGAGGTGTTGATCGGTAACGAGACTCGCCCATAATAATATGATAAAAATGTATCTAGCGGTTTCGAATTCCGATGTAACATCAACAACAAGCATCCCAAATGATTCACAAGCCCTCTAAAACCAATACAGAAACAGCCCAACCTAAGTAGTAGCAGTAGTAGTAGTAGTAGTAGTAGTAGTGGTAGTAGTAGTAGTAGTAGTAGTAGTAGTAGTAGTAGTAGTAGTAGTAGTAGTGGTAGTAGTGGTAGTAGTAGTAGTAGTAGTAGTAGTAGTAGTAGTAGTAGTAGTAGTAGTAGTAGTAGTGGTAGTAGTAGTTTACTCAAGAGTGTGTATTCAGTCTTACGTGGACTGGATGCACTCCTCCATGAAGTTTGGAACAGGAAGCGAGGAAAATTGTTACGATTTTATTATTCCCTGCCTAATTCTAAGGATATGAAAATATGCATATAGTTACATTTTGTGATTTATCTCTTCATTGCTCAGTCCTTTTAAAAGATTTTGCTGCCATTACGAAGTTATCAATACACTGTATTTTAGCTTAGCTAGTTCAGTTTTATTTGATTAAAATGTTTGAAATTTTGGACACCAAAATAATTGGTTCGATGATTGGGTCGCTTAGTTTGAATGAGATAGGAGATGGATGGGAAATAGGGAGGAAGAAGGTTTTTAAACATGTAAACAATAATGATGAAATGTAAATATTGTAATTTAAAAAAAAATTTCGCTTTAAGTTTCGCTGGAATTGATTCAGCTTAGTTTAATAATGCGTGTAAAATTATGTTAGGTTACCCGAGAACATGCGATCATTTTAAAGTCGCATAAATGTGACCCTTCGCCTCAAAACGGTATTAAGTCGGGATGGTTAAGATGTTGAAAATTGAATTTATAGCCATAAATATCAGACTTGTGTTGATTTTTTATGTTTTATTGAGGAGAATGGATACCATATTTTAGGGTGCTGTTGCCAATAATTTATATTTTTGACCAGTTTTAACATTAAATTCACCTTTTAAGCATCTGGTTCGTTTCGACATAATACCGTTTTGAGACGAAGGGTCACATATAAGCTTGTTTTCTGTTCCGAATCCTTTTACTCAATCCCAAGAAGAACTTTCTCTTTATGGTCTATTCCACGGGAACGCTGGAATGTTCCAGGTATCAGCCGCAGTGCAGCGTTGCAAAGTAAGATAGAGTAACGTAACTTATTCAAAGTCATACAGACAAAAAGATACTAAGTTTGAAAGTCCATATAATTTTTGTGTGGCTGGATGGCTGTCTGACCAGTGCGACTGTTCACTGATCTCTCTCTCTCTCTCTCTCTCTCTCTCTCTCTCTCTCTCTCTCAGCCAGTCGGAGGGTGCCGCGTCAGTTGGATCCCAGGTTGGCTCTGATACCGTGATATTTTTATTCTCTGTTTTCATCTGGCACTACTTCTCCATAGCCTATATTATTTCTCATCATTATTAA
Organism: Berghia stephanieae; assembly: GCF_034508935.2. Lineage (NCBI taxonomy): Eukaryota > Metazoa > Mollusca > Gastropoda > Nudibranchia > Aeolidiidae > Berghia > Berghia stephanieae. The sequence goes on from NC_088362.1 coordinate 11,073,590, forward strand.
AGCCAAAAAGCGCGGCGGGATTTGAACTTGATGCCCTTTGGTTTCAAAGGAAAGGCCATGCCGCTGACGCAAGACACTGGGATTTTTTTTCCCCTAGAAGCTTTACCCACGCCACGCATCGTCTCTGATAATTACATTGATCTGACTATAACGTTAGATTTACCGACTGAAAGATTAGACGAAAATAGTTATGTCATAATTACTATAATTGCGGTACCAATTTACCCATTGCTGCCGAGTTATATTATTATTATCAGCTGACCTTCGAGGAAATCTCCTCTTTCCCTTCCATGCCTCGTCTTGTTTGGGTAGT